>NW_026652277.1:38349070-38705484 GCF_009828535.3 Hylobates moloch
TCCTTCCTTCCTTCCTTCCTTCCTTCCTTCCTTCCTTCCTTCCTTCCTTCCTTCCTTCTTTCCTTCCTCCCTCCCTCCCTTCCTTTCTTTTGCAAAAATCCACTTTCATTTATTGAGTTTTCATTAGTTTAAATCCTTGAGGGGTAAAGCATCACTCGGACTCTGTGTCCAATAGCCTTAGTGGGAAGGTTGCTTTGGAATTTGGCATGAACCATGCCACTGTTTCCGTGGGCCGGAGTTACCTTTCCCCAGATTACTCTGGTTTTGTTTGATTTGCCATCAGGAGTCACTGTGTTGTTCTTTGCTTTGTATACATAAACACATCTCTTGCTCAAATAGAATTCTGCTTCATCTCGGGAATAAACACCTTCAATTTTAAGAAGAGCTGTGTGCTCCCTTTGGTTCCGGAGACCCCGCTTATAGACCGCGCAATCTCGGCTCACTGCAAGCTCCGCCTCCCGGGTTCACGCCATTCTCCCTCCTCAGCTTCTCCGAGCAGCTGGGACTACAGGCGCCTGCCACCACGCCCGGCTAATTTTTTTGTATTTTTCGTAGAGACGGGTTTTCACCGTGGTCTCGATCTCCTGACCTCGTGATCCGCCCGCCTCGGCCTCCCAAAGTGCTGGGATTACAATCGTGAGCCACCGCGCCCGGCCGTGGTCTTGTATTTTCTTACAGTGTATAAGTTAAAGAAGATAAATAGGAGGCAGAGGAGGGAGCCTTCCTTATCAAAACGGAGGGCATGACTGGTAAAATTAGAGATGTAGATAAGTTAAAGTGATCACTTCGCATAAAATAAGGAATGGTTAAATTTATTAGTGGATTCTCTCCTTCCTTCCTCCCTCTCTTCCTTCCTTTCTTTCATTTTTCTTTCTTTCCTTTCTTTTATTGTCTTAAATATTTACAGAGATCTACTATATACTAGGCACTGTGCTGTGTTCCAGGTTTACAAGGTTTAAAGGAAATAATTATGCTGCATTCATCGGCATATTAAAATTTTCAGCAGCTCAACATAATAATGGTTTATTTCTTGCTTATGTCAAAGTCTTATTAAGTGTTTTGGATATGCTGATTCAGAGCTTCTGGTCTCCTAGAAGTCCACCCTTGGACACTTCGCACTTAGCAGGCTCGTAAGTAAAAAGAGCACTTGAGGAAATGATAGCTTGTGATGTTTTGTGGCCAGGCCTGGAAGTGGAGTGCATGATTTCTACCATTCCACTAACCAGAACCCAGTTGTGTAGCTCTACCACAAGTGCAAGGGAGGCTGAGGAATGTAATCATCTCATGTGAACAGGAAGAGAAAATGAAATTAGTGAATATCTAGCCAGTCTCTGCTACATATGCGCTTGTGAAATTTAAACCTATATAATCACAAAACAATGCAAAGAATAGTTCCTGGCACCTACTAGGCATTGTCTAAATTTGTTGGATGAAAAAGTGAGAGTGTCTGGAGGATAGGGTGGGATGAGGTGAGATGGAGAAAAATAGTGGGAGTTGTAAAAGAAGTTGGATAGGTTTCCAGTGTTTTCCAATGAGGGATTTTCTTAGAAATTTGGGTGAGACAATTCTTGGTTGTCTTAACTCCTTTTTTCATTACAAGCACTTTCAATGTGTCAAGTGCTATTATGAATGCTTTCTATATATTTAACTCATGTAATCTTCACAACAATCTTACGAGATAAATACTATTACTCCCATAATGATAAGAAAATTGAGGCACAAAGAAATGTAACTTTCTAATCACACGCCAGTCATTGTGACAAGGAAGACACTCCACATTTCCAAGTGCTGCTTAAGGATAGAGTACTTGTCAACCTGGTTGACAACATCTAGATGTTATTTCACTGTTACTGGATTTCTATTCTTGCAGCTGAGAACTCAGTTAATCTGTATTTTAAGATGTATCTTATCTCTGGCTACTCTTAGGATCTTCCTTTTGATACTTTGAAATTTCTGTATAGTATAATGTGTATATTTCTTTTCATTTATTCTTTGTTAGATTCGTTAGCCTTCTGACTCTGAGGATTGATTTCTGTCGTCATTTCTGGAAATTTTTCAGCCATTACCTCTTTAAATTTTCTCTCCCAGTCTCTTTCTCTTTGTTGAACTTCAATTAGATGCAGGTATGATTTTCTCTATCTATTCCATATGTTTCTGATCTTGTTCTTTCATATCTCCTAGATCCTTGAGTCTCTAGATTACATTTGTTATAATTTCTTTACCTCTACTTTCTTCCAATTTACTAATTCTCTTTCAGTCATTTCCAATCTGCAATTTAACCAAAACATTGATTTGCTAATGTCAATTATTATATTTTTCATTTTTGACACTTCTTTGGACAATTTTTACAAATTTATTTAATCAATTTTGATAATTTGCTCTTTCATCATACTTTCAATGAATTATTTTATGTCTTTAAATATACTAAACACTTACTTCATATTTTCCTTTGTTAACAATTCTAACATTTATAGTTTTAAAGATTTTAACATAGGAGTTTGTTGTTTCAGTTGACTTTTACTCATGGTGTCTTGTTTTAATTTTTATTTAGTAATTTTTTCTTATAGTTGATTTTTCCTGGAACTTTGAGAGAATTATTTGTTATTTGAGTTTAATGTACCTTTTTTCAGAGAACACTACAATCTGGAATTACTTTAAATTTTTTATTGTGTTTTTTGGGGGAGGGGCAAAATATTATGAATTCAGGCAACAAACCCATATGAGGGCAGGCTTGTGATTACAAATTATTAGGAGAAATTTTCTTTTTTTAAATTTTCTCAGAATGTGGCAGCTATCTTTCTCTGTGAGGACCATTATTTTTTCTTATTTCACCTAATATAGATCCCGTCCTTTAAGTGTACTGACTTTATGCCAAGATCTCTGTCCCAAACTTGTATTCTGGTCAGGACCCCAGGTTTGTCTCTTGGCCTTATTAGTGGTCCATTAAAGCCCAGTGGAGCAAGACAGCTGAATAGAAGCCTCCAGCAATCATACCCTGCCCACTGCAGGGACACCAAATTGAGCAACTATCCACACGAAAGAGCACCTTCTTCAGAACCAAAAATCAGGTGAGTGATCACAGTACCTGATGTTAATACACCAAAAATAACAAAACCAGAGGAATCACATTACCTGACTTCAAATTATGCTACAGAGTTACAGTAAGCAAAACAGTATGGTACTGGCATAAACACACACACATAAACCAGTGGAACAGAATAGAGAACCCAGAAATAAATTCATACATCTACAGAGAACTCATTTTCAACAAAGATGTCAAGAATATACATTGGGGAAAGGACAATCTCTTCAATATGTGGTTCTGGGAAAACTGGATACCCATATGCATAAGAATGAAACTAGACCTCTATCTCTCACCGTATACAAAAATCAAATCAAAATGGATTAAAGATCTTGGACTGTGAAACTACTAAAAGAAAGCATTGGGGGAAATTCTCTAGAACATTGGACTGGGCAAAAATTTCTTGAGGAATACCAAGACAGCACAGGCAACAAAGCAAAAATGGACAAATGGGATCATATCAAGTTAAAAAGCTTCTGCACAGCAAAGGAAACAACAAGGAGACAACCCACAAATTGGGAAAAAGTATTTGCAAACTATCCATCTGACAAAGGATTAATAACCAGAGTATCTAAGGAACTCAAATAACTCTATAGGAAAAAAATAATAATCTGATTAAAAATGGGCAAAAGACCTGAACAGACATTTCTCAAAAGAAAACATACAAATGGCAAAAAGGTATATGAAAAGGTGCTCAAATCACTGATCATTAGAGAAATGCAAGTTAAAACTACAATGAGATATCATCTTACCCTAGTTATAATGGCTTTTATCCAAAAGACAGGAAATAACAAATGCTGGCAAGGATGTAGAGAAAAAGGAATCCTTGTATATTGTTGGCGACAATGTAAATTTATACAACCACTTGGAGAAGAGTTTGGAGGTTCCCTCAAAAAACTAAAAATGCAACTACTGTTTGAACCAACAATCCACTGCTAAGTATATACCTAAAAGAGAGGAAACCAGTGTATTGAAGAGCTATCTTCACTCCCATGTTTATTGCAGCACTATTCATACTAGCCAAGATTTGAAAGCAGCCTTAGTCTCTATCAATAAATGAATGGATAAAGAAAATGTGGCACATGTATACACAACAGAATACTATTCAGTTATAAAAAAGAATGAAATCCTGTTATTTGTAACAACATGGATGGAACTGGACGTCATTATGTTAAGTGAAATAAGCCAGTCACAGAAAGACAAATTTTGTATATTCTCACTTATTTGTGGGAGCTTTTAAAAAAAGTAAAACAATTGAATTCATGGAGATAGAAAGTAGAATGATGGTTACCCGAGGCTGGGAAGGGTAGTGGAGGTGGAGGAGGAAGGGGAGATGGTTAATGGGTACAAAAATATAGTTAGAATAAAAAAGATCTAGTATTAATAGCACAACAGGATGATTAAAGTCAACAATAATTTATTGTACATTTCAAAATTCAGTTATTTTAACTAAACTTTTAGTTACGTGTATAACTGGATGTTTGTAACCTCAAAGAAAGGATAAATGAGGAGGCATAGATGGCATAAATCATGGCCAAATAGAAGCCTCCAGCAATCGTTCCCCCTACAGGAACACCAAATTGGAAAACTATTCACCCAAAATACACCTTCTTAAGAACCAAAAATCAGTCCTGTGACCCAGCTGTGTGAGCTACCCTGTTACCCTGTGGAGAGACCCATATTACAAGAAACTGAGGGCAGCCAAAAAGTACATGATGCCCTTAGTCCAACAGCTCAAGAGGAACTCAATCCTGCTAACAACCATTGTACAAGGAAAATAGAAGTCTTCTCATCATAAAATAATTCTGTGGAAAGGACTCAATGTAAATATAACATATATAATGCAAAATCATGAAGGAAGTGATACTAAAGGCAAGAATGTAAGGCTCATTCTCAGAAATTATAGTGTTGGAAGGCTTATTTTAAAGGAGTTTTTGAATCTTACACCAAAACAAAGTAATCCAAAAGAAAAAAGGTGATGGATACTCCATTTACCCTGATGTAATTATTATACATTGTATACCTGTATCAAAATATCTCATGTACCCCATAAATATATACACCTACTATTGTACTCACAATAATAAAAAAAATTGCTCACTTTCCATGTTCTTATTATTTCTAATCTCTGAAGGGTTCTTTAATTCCTCTGCCAGAATTAATCAATAATCCTTTTTGAAAAGTATTTTATACAATATTGTTCAGTGCTTCCTACCAGGAATAATTTCTCTGAACATCAGACTGCCGTATTTCTGGAAACAGAGGTTAGGACTGGATATCTTATCAGACCTTAAAGTCTTCACCTGCTGTATACTGTATGCCTGCTTATGTGAACTAACTGATATATAATATGTTTTAAATAATCATAAATGGACAACACATGAAAAGATCTCTGCAAAGGAGCCATAAATGGAAAATATTAAAAATGCAAGCACAGATAGACAACGAGGAAATTACGAAGCTGACTTTCTTCCTGCCCATCTTTGACCAGCTATGTTAAGAGATAAAAAGCAAATGATAATCTAATTGAATATGAAAGGAAGTAGTCTAATAAAATTAGTCAAACAATCAAGAAGGCCGTTTGAGAGATGAATTTAATCTACTATCATTAGCAATAAGGCCTGTGCTAAGCAATAATTATACTAGATATCATACTAGATATTAGATAATTATAGTAATATATGATTTTACACAGAGGCAATACATATTTGCATGGTTTCTTTTTCCTTACTTTGTTTAGTCATAGCTGATTTTTTAACAAGTTTGGAGATCACTGCTGTAATCAACTGGATTCCTTTTCTGTATGCAACAAAGAGCTATGAAAGGTTTTGAGCCAAAGAATAACACAATTATTTTGCTATTTGGAAAGATTATTTAATTGTAAAAATCAAGATGAATAAGAAGGAGCAAGAGTAGAGTGAGGAAGACCAGTCTCTAATAATCTAACTTAATGTTCAGGACAGCTTCCTTTTCTGTGTCCTCAAATACAGTTTGATAGCAATTTCCATCAAACCTGAAGTCTGATTGTCAGTTCAATTAAAATTACCATTAGTTATGGCATGCCATTGAGTTGGCTTTCTTAACCTTGCTTTAAAAATCATGATCCAAAACAATTTATGTTAAAAAAACTAACTGTGCTTCATAATTATGACCCAAAAAAGTCAAACCAGTGTTCAAACATAACTTTAAAAAAATGATTACCAGCAGACGGGGAACATAGTACATAATAATAATTGAATTTAATTTTGTTTTAAGATTATAATTGCTACAGCCAGTGTGTTGTGGTCCAGACTAAGAGAGTGAAACTTGTAGAAGAAAATTTAGCAGTTTTGGAGTTTGTTTCTCTGTGAGATGGTTCATATTCATTCACACAATTTATGATTCTTATTTATTTCTTTTGAGGAGATAAAAATCAGGAGAGGCAGTGTGCGGTGGCTCACATCAGTAATCCCAGTGCTTGGGAGACTGAGGTAGGAAGACTGCTTGAGCCCAGGAGTTTGAGTTACAACGAACTATGATGGTACCACTGCACTCCAGCCTGGGCAACAGAGACAGACTTGTCTAAAAACAAAAATAGAAAAAGTCAGGAGACTAGGACAATTTACAGTTATGTGTCTTCACAGCATTATAGTTAGGTAAGTAAATGCAGACTCAACATGACAATCCTTGACCTTTTTCCACATTGTTATGTACTTTTTCTCTGAGCAGCCCACAGGAAACGCAAGGCTGTATCACTTTTATCACCAACAGTGTTGACACCCTGAGTTTCTTGCTGAGGGTGTCTATATTTTTTCTCTGGAATAAAAGCTATAATTGATGGAAGAATTAGAGTTAAAGAGATAAGAGAAAAAAAGATTCTAAAAGAAAATGAGTCTAGTTGATTTTTTTTTTTTTTTTTTTTAGATAAAAGATAAAGGAGCCAGAAAAAGAGGTCTGTGACTAAGCCTGTTTAACATGGTAACAACGAGGGTGGTCACATTCTTAGTTAGTCATTAAATTTTTTGGTAGGCTGAGAATGAAGAAAAGCAAACACAATCAAGGAAATCAAGAAGATATTTTACTCCCTGGCACAAAAAATACCAATGATTCTCAATCCATTAAGTAATTCCAAATTAAAGGTTTTTCTGAAAAAAATTAACTTCATATGAATTTTATAGCAGGGCAAAATAAGACAATTTAACATTAATGCACAATCGATGATGAAAAAGTAGCATTTTATTATCTTTCTTATCACCTCTTACTCTTATTTTTTCTATAAGGAGACACGGGACCTGGAGTGAATCTGCAGGCCTGAATTTTAGGTTGGCTATTTTCTAACTAGTGCACTTGGACAAGTCACCTATTCTTTCTGTGCTTGGATTCTCTTATTTGTAAAATAGAGATTATAATAGTACCAATTTTATGGGGTTGTTGGGAGGAGTCAATGAGAAAATACACTTGAAATACTGAGAAAATTATCTAATAGGTAGTAGACAAGGTAGTCAATAAATGTAGTAAGTGTAGTCAATAAATGTTAGCTACTATTATTATTTCCTTTGGTCAAATGCCAAAGGAAACTTAATTGAATTGTGAGATAGTAATTCATTATTTATGCAAATTATTTTTTCAAAGGCACTGAGACTGTAACTGCAGAGCACTGCGTTGGATTACCTTTCCCAGAGACAACTATCGCATTGTGCTCTGGACACAATGTGTGGTCAAACCAAAAATTCTTTCCTTCCCTTAACTCTTCATATGTTCCTCTCCTCCTCTGTAAGCTACAAACAGACACAAGAATAGGATCTGACTTGATTCACCTCTGAATTCCCACAGCCTGTCACAATACCGGCACTTTGTAAATGCTTACTAGATGTTGTTCAAACAAATGATTGATAATGACCACATTTCTATTTTGCCTTTGAATTTTTTTCTGAGCACCAGATGCACAGAACCATATATCAATTAGATATTTCCACTTGGATTTCTCACAATTACCTCATGGTGAACCTCTTAATGGGCTCTTCACTTGGCTTTTTTTTTTTGTCTTGGTGTCATGCAACAGATACCTAAGGCAAGTGTTTTCATAATGTCACCGTTTTCTTCCTGTCTCTGGGATTTGCTCTTTCCTCTCTATTGCATTGCAACAGTTACCTCTTGTCTCTTTGCACCCCGTCTTTAGTCTTTACAGAGCTCTCTTCCCATCCCAGAGTCCAATACATTCTCTTACAGAGCGTTCTTTCTAAAATGCAAATCTAATAACGACACTTCTTTTGTATAAAATCCTCCAGTGTCATCCATAAAAGATTGGCTAAAATTTTAATTCCTCAATATGGCATAGTAGGCATATTTTTTTTCTCCTGTCTATTCCAATTTCCCCTTTCCCATTTTCCAGCTTACCCAGACATCTTGGGTTGTTTGCAGTCTCTGAACAGTTCCTCTATGCTCACAGACCTGGGATTTTAAAATATGCTGCTCTCACTGCATGGAGCATTCCCTTCTCCCCTTTACCTAGTCAATTCTAAAGTTTGTATCTCCTCCTTTGGGAAATATTTTCTAGTCTCTATATATTCATTTTCCATTCTATGCTAACCTCTACCACATTCCCAGTTGTATAACTCTCTTTTCACTTCCATGCACCCAATATTAGACTATTAGTTCTTCAGGCAAGAAGGAGGAGCATTAAATAGGGAGTCAGGAGAGGTAGCCTCTACTCTCAGCCTTGCAACCAACACTTAGTTCCATCATAGACAAAGTATGAGTGACGCTGGATCTCAGCTTTTCTTTTGTTTATTGCAGGTCTTACCTAGATTATATGGAATCTAAGTAGTTCCATACAGAACATTTAAAAATATATTTGTGATATCTTTTATTCTATTGCATTTCTGCAAACACTGATTTCCATCTGACAAAGTCACTTCAGCAATCCTTATTGGCTGCAAGTCACAATCTACAAGGAGACCATGACCCAGAAGCAAAGCAAGTGAATCAGAAACACCTTTCTGCCATCTACCATATAATTTTCCCTAACTAAAGTAAGTATCCTAAAGGCTCAAAACAAAAGAAAACAAAAACAACTATGAGTTTTGTAATGTATGAACACAGGGTGTTAAGGGGTAAATGCCAAGAGAGGAAGCTGGATACAGGTAGGAAATTTATGAGGATGTGCCTGGATTATAGTGTAAGGATTAAGAGCAATGATTTTAAAGACACACTGCTTGGGTTCAAGTCCATATTATTTTCATTATTAGTTGTGTAATTGTGAGCAGGTTCTGATCCTCAGTTTTCTTACTTATCAAATAGGAGTAATAATAGTAGTAGTAATAATAAAAAATAGTAAAAAATAATAGTAGTAGTAAAATACTTATCAAATAAGAATAACAGTAGTAGTAGTAACAATAATACATAACCCCATAGTGCAGTTATGAAAATTAAATATATTAATTAATATGAGTACTTAGAACAATGCCTAGTGCCAGTAAGTTATGTTAGCTAAGAGTATTGTTAAGATGTAATAAAAGACAGTGAATCAAATCACAAAATGGGGCCACTACATCTATCTCAAAAGTCACTGATGTTCTTAAGAATTGATATATTTGATTGGAGATCATTTGGTAATAATTGATTGAAATATTAACTAGAATCGTCAACATAAATGGTAGTATTCTACATAGGGCATCACTAGTTATTTATATGACTATACTGGAGAAGATGATGAAATTTTTCTTTGAAAACAACCAAAATGCTTAAGTATCACTGACCAGGAATTGAAACACTACTTTTGTTATAAGCCTTTGGAATTTAGTTGAATAGTGATAATTTTATGCAGATCAGATTTAAAGACATTTAAATTAATAAAATACTAATAACCAACTTGAATTAAATTGTTCATAACAGAAAATTATTTAAATAAAAATTCAACAAAATGAAACAAAAAAATTCAGTAATTATGCATAGACTCACTGCATAATAGCCTGTCTCACCGCACAAACACACACACAAAACCACGTGGAAAACAATATCCTGATTCTGTGATGGATGAAAACCTAGGTCAAATTTACGTTAAAAGCAAACAGCCACTTGGCTTAAGAATCCTAGTTGAGATACTTGACAATAATCTCCAGGATCTTAGGACCATCAACTCTGTATTAAGCATTGATCCCAATGGCCTAAAATTGAACGTCGTTTGAGCTGTGTACATACTTTGGCTTGAAGATGGACATTGAACCATTGATTAGTTTTCCATGCAAACATTTTTTGTAGGGTTTGGACATCAGATAAAGCAGTACAACATTTTTCAAATTAAAAGCAGTCATATGACATCTCTGGGGGAATAACTGGCAAATACAAATACAAGTATTGAACACATATGCTAGAAAGACAACAGGCATTTTTCTTTGCGCTTATGATAATGACTTAATTCAAAACTGAGCTCACTTTGGACAGTATGTTTACTTATTTGTTTATTTCAATGAATCAGAAAGGACATGAGTTATATTTTCTGCATCCAATAAATGTTATTATTTAAAACTAAGCCAAATACATTCAGAAAGATTTGGCAGGTGCTAAAGAATCACTGGTGTGGTAGTCACTCAAGGCTCAAACCAAATAACATATGATGAAAGTTCAAGCTCAATTTAGAGAATATTTTTAAGTTCTGGTTTAGCTCAGGATGGATAGGTTTTTTTTTTCAAATATTTTTATTGTGATAAAATATACATAACACAAAATTTACTTTTTAACCATTTCTAAATGTATAGTTTAGGGACATTACACTGTGTACATTCAAACTGCTGTGTAGCCATCACCACTATCCATTTTCAGATCTTTTTCACTATCCCAAACAATGAGTAGTTTTAGAATACATACACGTTTGGCTTTTTCCCATTTGATTCCTTATAAATGTCTTTTGGAAGAAACTCTTGATTACTTTACAGTTCCTTTAAAGAATGTGTATCTGAGTTTACCATATGAGTTCAGTTTGTTCAAATGGATGCTTTGCTGTTTGTTTTTTAATTCTCTGCTTGAGATCACTAATAAATAGCCCTACTGCGCATAAGGCTTAAGGCAGTCCCAATGCGCAGAAGGTTACCTTGGATTATATTTCCATTCACTGTGAAACAGTGTAAGAATTAAAAAATAGTGTCAGTATTTAGGCACCTGAATGATCAATATTCCACTTCATTAAATAATTTTTGGATCTATATTCACAGTGATCCCATTTTTTAAAGACACATCTTGAAAAAAGTTGAAAGAAAGAAAACCAATGGTTTGAGGCTAAGAATTCAGTCCCTGTCTCTCTAACCAAGCTAAATAACCATGTGTTTCATTTCAAGACCACTGGCCTCCAAGTATTAGGCACAGAATTAATAGAGCTAATGGATGACTACTTGAATTTGGAGTAAAGCTTTACGCTTTGAGTTTAGCTTGGGACAAGCATTACAATTTTACTGAGTTGGCTAGAGGGTTAGTGAGATTACCTTGATACTGACTCTGATTTAGAAGCTAGTTCCATATAGCCTGATAATCCTTAAATGGCATGGAGTGTAACACCCACAGAACTCTAGAACATCAGGGAAAACCAAGCTCCAGGTTGTTTCTACTTCACAGAGGCTTCTCAGGTGTGTAACCCTTGGGGGAAGGAAACTTGCTTATTTTGCGCACCACTCATTTCTGGAATAGTGCCAGGCAGATAGAAGGCACTCAAGAAATAGTTCTAGACTGAAAGAATATCCCACCCCGCCAGCTCCCCACACCCCACCCCCTCCAACAGACACACACATCCCTTGTTTACAGCAGCATGAAGGTACAAATGAGGTCATGTTAACATTAATTTTTCCAAATTTAACAGGCTCTGTGCCTCACTTTCTTGACTGACAGTTATTAGCATCCCTCTTCCAAAATCTTCAGTTTTTTGTAACATCCCCAGAGTATGTCTCACATGTGTGTAAGAACAAGTCTGGTCTGGTTCTCCTGACTTGCCTTCCTTGTTGCTTCTGCCTGTTACCTACGAGCACCTTGAGGGAGTGTCTCCTCATGATCACTGCCTTAGCTAAACAATGTGAAAATGGGAAAATATTGCTGCCTTCAACAAGGGTGCATGTCCTGATGCTCCTGCAATGAGAAATCTTGGGATGGCAAATGGTACAAGAAATAGAATCCTCTCCTCATCCCAACTCAGTGCTACACTTTGACATGGAGATCCAAAGCAGTACTCACAAAGTTGTTTATGAAAAGAGCCCCCTTCTCTGCTTCCTGCAACCCTACAAATCTAGTTTTGGGGCCAGGCAAGGAGAACAAAAAGCTGAGTTTTCTCTGTCTTCCCATCCCTTTTCTTTCACTTACTGATAGACTGAAACAAAAATGTTCTCCTCCCATGCTTATAAAATAATTCAAGTCAATATCTTGGATGAAGGGCTGACTCATTGACCCAATGCCTGCAGCCAGACTCTGAATCCTAGCTTGGGATCTGCTGAGATACCCCATCAAGTTGTGGAGCAGTTTGTTTTCATTAAATGAATCATAATTACCATTGATAGAAAAGTTGTTACAATTCAGATTGACTTGGCATAAGTCACGTATCCATCTCTGTGTTTGGGAAGGTAGAGCAATGTGATGGAAAGCCCCATTAGAACCAAGTGGAATGGGGAAAGGGGATGCTAGATTGTTGAGAAAATAACAAGACCCACTATTTTCTTTAATTAGAATTAATTTTATGATAAACTGGATGTGGTGGCATGCACCTAGAATCGCAGCTACTTGGGATGCTGAAGTGAGAGGATCGCTTGAGCCCAGGAGTTCAAGTCCAGCCTGGGCAACATAGCAAGAATCTGTCTCTTAAAATAAAAATGTATGATAAACTAAAAAGGCATTTCTTTCTCATCTAATGGGCTTGAAATCAGATAATCACTAAAACTATGCCCAGAACATTTCTTTCTTCAAAGACTGGACATTAAAAATTTGGATTTACTAAGAGAACTATAAAATACAGCAACACCTATAGTAGGAAGTGTCTCACACAATGCCAAGAGCATAAAAAAATGTGTACAAATCCCTGTGTTATCAGAAGGTGAAACCCATATCCCTGCATGTTGGGCATCTATTATTTGCTGTCCAGCATCATCCTCTGCTTTCTGGAAACAGCATCCTAAAACCACAACCCCCATTCCCAGCCAAGTGGTTGGGGTAGGATTGATCTTTAGATCTGGAGTGAGCCTTTGTTGGTTTTCCCTGATCACCATACCCTCCACCACCACTCAGGACTCAGTGATTGGTTCAGAGATGAGCACATAACCCAGTCACCCAGGAGCAAGGTAGGGCTTTTGTGGGCCCTGGGTACTTTTGCCTATGTGGACACCTTCCTCCATACAAAAAAATTAAAAATCATATTTTAAATGGCACTGATACAAAGATAGATATATTGATATTGTTAATAAAACATTTTCCTTGAACTAGAAGTGTTTTTTCAACTGATCTTAAAAGAAATTAAAACATTTTCATGGGCCCCTGAAAGTATTGCAGGCCCTAGGCACAGAGCCTTGCTGTGCCTAATGATAAACTGGCCTTGCAGTCAGCCAGTGAGATTCTAGATGACATTTGCCAGGCCTCTGGGAAACAAAAGCCTTCTATTCTGCTGGATTTGGTGGCAAAAGACCTTTGGGCTTGCACCTGCTCAGATATTTTCAACCACAAGGGGTAATCTGGAAGTAGCTGGAAGCCATGAGGAGGAACCTGGGAATGGCACTAACTTCATATAAGCAGAACCGAGGGATGAAGCTGGTGATAACAGCATGAGATCAGGCAGCCATTTCTATACCCAATACAATTCTTTTTTTATTTTTTTCTGAAGTCTGTGTAATTTGAGGTTGCTGTTGAACAGGGTCCTCCCTGAAACAACTGCCTAATGAAAACTTAAAAAGCAAACACTTTGCTTGTGTTGTTACTGTAGGCATGTTATGGAAGAGGCTTGATAATTCCATTTAACCTTTTATGATGTCTTAGTGCAACTTCACTGCTTTCTTTTCATAGCTCTTTTCCTTCTCTGATTCATATTGGTCAGAGCGATTGTTTACAAACAGAAATGTACTCCTGTTACTTCCTTACTTAAAATCCTTCAGTGATTCCTCACTGCCTGCAGCACAAGCTCCACGAGGTTCAGTCTGGTGGGTTAGGCTCAGACCGCGCCTGCCTCCCACCAGGATCCCTGCTTTACGTAGAGATTGGAATGTCTTCTTCACTCTTCTGTGCCTTTACTTGAACCTTCCCTCTGCCTGAATGCTTTTCTTCTTCCCCACACCTTCTCATCTTCAAGTTTTGGCTTAAGTATTACATAGTTGTTGCTCAATAAAGGTTTATCAAGTTGATTATATCTAAACTCTCAAAAGAGAGTTGAGACTTAGTTGGGCTTATTGATCACAAATGCACTGTTACTTTGACTGTGTTTAAACATACAGTTAAGGCTTAGTTCTCTATACATATATAAGAAATAGTGGGTAGAGCATGGTATTAGCAACTGAGAGAGTTCTCAAGGAGAAAAGTTTACATGTAGTTTCCACAGGCTTCTTTCTTTCCATCATGCCATGGGAGACTTGCTGTGGTCTGACCTCTGCTTGCTTTTCAGGCTCATCTACCTGGAGCTAGATGCTAGCTAGAACTCTGGCCCTGATCAGCACTAACTTACCTCAAAGGCATTTTTCTATTGGGAAGACTTTCCTCCACCCTTAGCAGTCAATTATCTTTCTCTCTGTTATCCTCGAATCTTTTTTTGTTTTTCAGATGGAGTCTCGCTGTGATGCCCAGGCTGGAGTGCAATGGTGTGATCTCGGCTCACTGCAATTTCTGCTTCCTGGGTTCAAGCGATTCTCCTGCCTCAGCCTTCCGAGTAGCTGGGACTACAGGCGTGCGCCACCAAGACTGGGTAATTTTTGTATTTTTAGTAGAGATGGAGTTTCACCATGTTGGTCAGGCTGGTCTTGAACTCCTGACCTCAAGTGGTCTGCCTGCCTCGGCCTCCCAAAGTGCTGGGATTACAGCTGTGAGCCATTGTGCCCGGCCTATCCTTGAACTTTTAACTAACTGTTAATATTGCAGATGCTTATGCCACATTAGAGAAATAACTAGCAACTTTGAGCCTGGCTATTAATTCCTCTTCCTTGTCACTACATATGTAAACATTGCATTTTACTGAGACCAGTTTCCTACCTGCTGTTTTGTTTTGCTTTCTCTTGGCTGTTTTCTTTACTTTTATTTTCCACAGCCTTAATGTTCCCAAGGAGGCTTATCAATCTGCATTTTAATATGAATAAAGCTTGATTTTTTCCTGTTCTTTTAGATAAGAAATATAATGGAAATGGATTTCTTCTCATTTCCTAGTGGACTATCTTTTGCACTCCCTGGGTGCATGCACCCCACTTTGGAGATCATGGGTCTGTGCCTGTTATTAGCTAATGTCTCCCAGCTACAAATCTACCCTTCTGTGCTCAGCTGGGACTGAGCGGGGGCTCTGCCAATCACATTTCTCCTTGGCCAGCTAGCTGTCTATTAGACTTTGTCAGTAGAGGACACTACTGTGTCAAGCTGTCAAGGCTGGAAGAGGAAGAAGGGAATTGCCGTTTCCTGTTTTTCCCTGTTTGTTTGCTGTACCTCCCAGTGTCAAGCATCACCCTAGCAACACTTCTTCATCCTGTAAGAGGCAGTTCATTCTAGTAGCAGCCCTTGATCTCAGCTCTCAGTTCTTCCAACCCTTGTAGGACCAGCCTCACTGTGCTTCTCAGGGACACTATCAGCAGCTGACCTGCGTCCCTCCTCAGAGATCTGTGTCCCAGCCTCATGGGCCCCTCCCCAGGGGTCTGAGCTTCAGCAACATGGGGCATCTCCTTCAAGCTTTTAAGTTTAAATAATGTCAACCTCTTTCCCTTTGTTCATGTAGGCCAGGAGAGGTGAGTTGCTTCCTGTGTATGCTAACCTCCATGGAATTTAAAGGTACCTTTTTAAACTTTTTAGTCCTTCAATACTTAGTTAGTATTTCCTTTTCTTAAGTTTTCTTGGTTAAAATAACTGGTGTGGTCATGGTCTCTTGATTGGACTCTGACTGACCCTGTCTTCCTCCATGGTTCTTTGGAGACTGTCCATGGCTTCAGTGTCCTTATATCAGGCTTTTCTTGCCACATACCTGGTTACACTGGATTCATGTTGACCTCAAAATTCCAAGTTTAGCCTTATGGTCAACAATTATCTCAAAATGACTGTTGTAGTTAATTTATGTGTCAACTTGGCTAGGCTACGGGGTGCCCAAACATTATTCTAGCTGTTTCTGTGAGGATGCTTCTAGAGAAGATTAACATTTAAATTGGTGTACTTTGAGCAAAGCAGATTGCCCTCCATAATATGGTTGGGCTTGATCTAACCAGTGGAAGGCCTCAGTATAACAAAAAGACCAGCCTCTCCTGAGCAAGTGGGAACACTCCAGCAGATGGTCTCCAGGCTTCACCTGCAACATTGGCTCTTCCTGGCTCTACAGCACATTGCTCTTAACTGGGAACTACAACATTGGCTCTCCTGGGTCTCCTGGACTTGCCACCTTTCAGAGTCATGCAAACCAATTCCTTAAAATAAACCTCTTTTTATATCTATGCACGTTGGTTCTGTTGGTTCTATATCTATTGGTTCTGTTTCTCTGGAGAACCCTGACCCAATACAATGACCATTAAAAATTTCATGAAGAAATGGCTGTTCTGACTTTGCCTCCTAGTACACTCTGCTACACTGGCTGATAACGGTGGAAGCTGCTACTTCTCTTGCCAACCTTAGCAACTATTTGTGGGCAAAGTGTTCTTAGTATACCTCGTTCCCTGAAAAAAGCAGTATTTTTTTTTGTCTACGTTATTTTCTTTTTCTTTCTTGTATTTTAAAGTGTCTCCTCTTTTTGTAAGTTGACAGGAGCACATTGATATTTAGAGGAAAACTTTGCAGCATTATGTTGCTGCCATAATGCTGCATAACAAATTCTCAGTGGCTTATAACAACAAACATTTTAGTGTCCTCATTCACAAGTCTACAGTGCAGCTGGGATGGCTTCTTACAAGAATGCCCTTCTTATGTCACATCAC
The DNA here is from genome assembly GCF_009828535.3 of Hylobates moloch. Lineage (NCBI taxonomy): Eukaryota > Metazoa > Chordata > Mammalia > Primates > Hylobatidae > Hylobates > Hylobates moloch. The sequence continues at coordinate 38,366,237 of NW_026652277.1, forward strand.
AGGAGTGGAAGAGGAAAATCCAAACTGTGAAAGCACATTTAAAGCCTCCGGTTGTATCACATCTAGTATTATACTCTGGGCACAGCAAATCGCATGGCCAAGGTTTCAGCCAAATGATGACAAAGTACACTCTGCCTACTGAGAATCCACAGCAAGGATGGGTAAATATATAGAATATATATTCTATGGCTTGCCTATAATATCTATAAGAAAAAAAGATGAAAACCACAATAGAAAAAATACTCCAGGGCAATAGCAGGACATTCACAAAAGTATACGTATAAAAACAAAGAAACATGGGATGTTCAGTCTTATCTGTAAACAGAGAAATGCCAATATAAAATACTGTGAGACACTTTTTAACCCATGAGATTGGAAAATAATAAAATGATAAATATCAGCTCATTGGCTAGAGATTAATTTCTGCAATCTTTCTGGATATCAATCTGACAATAGGTATTACCATTTTTAAATGCATATAGCCAATTACTCAGCAATTCCTCTTCTAGGAATTGACAACAAAAGTGATTGTGCAAAGACTTATGTACAAAGGTATTTACTTGGGGAAAAAAATGACCAGATTAAGGAAAGTTTTTTGTTCTCTTGCTTTTTCCTGAACATCACCATTATATACATGGCAGAGCTAAATTGATCATTTCATCTGTTGCATATAATCACAAATTTTGTAGTGCATAGTAGACTAAACTTACCAATAAAGTAACAGATTTACCACCAATATAATAAATTCCTTTTCAGAACTAAAATGTGTCTTTACTGTGAAACATTAAAAACTATCTCTACAGGAAGGATAACATGAGATAGAAAGATAAAGCTGGAAAAAAATGAAAAGAGGAAGGTTATCAGGCAATTCATTTTAACATGTTCTCTGGGTTTCATTGTAGACCTTTAAAAAGGTTGAATTTTACAGCATTTTTACACAGATTGTAAACCTTTGGACCTAGCACACTTTGTCGGGAGTTTCTTTAGTAGATCTTATGAAATTGCACTGGAACAAAACACATGCAGCATAGTTGATGCAGAGCGTTTTCAGGCATTTTCTAATAAAGAATGAACTGGGATGGTCAGCCCAGGCTCAGAATTGTGAAGATCCTCCCAGTTGGGCAGGCACTTGGTGGGGCGGCTGGCACTGGTGCTAACAGACTATTGAGGATGGAACACGTTCAAGAGCTCACCCCTCCCCAATTTAGGCATAAAGAGATTATCAGATGGCGCTGCCCCTACCCCATTTGTACAGTATCCTCACAAAGGATTTTGCTGTTCATACCTTTTCTCTTCTTTAATGCTGTTCTTGATACACTTTTCATTTTATTTAACCTGCCTAAAAATGCTGGGTATGGCAAATGGGCAGAAGACTTGCTGTAAGGTTTTTTCCTTCCAGATCTTCCCACAAATTGATCCTTCTACCCATTCCACCCAATTCCCCACCCCCCACCTCAGCCAGCTGTCCTGAAAGGTGATTCTGCCTGACTGTTACATATAAAGAAAATGGGAACTTAAAATCAAAATGTGAATATGCAAACTGCTCTTTGGGCTACCTGACAAAGGGTGACAGAGAATTCAAAAAATATTCAGCTACTATTTATATGAATAGAAATCATATTAATTCAACTTGGACCAAATATTAACCAGGGCAAAACTTTTATCAGGCAGATGAGTCCAGACCACATTAGGCAGAGAGAAAAAGTGTCAGAGAAAATGACTAATGGAAACAAGATAAGAAACACTTGATAATTTTGACCCACGTTATTCAGTTTCATTTGTATTCCTAAATTTGATTTTGTGTACTTGCAATTTTAGAAAAAAAAGTAATATTTGAAAGTATTTTTCCCAGCCTTTAAATTTCAAGTTCATCAGTCTAATAAACACTCATATAACTAGAAGTTCTAAACTTGTAGGGAAGTTTCCTTGACACTTATTTCTTTACCCTGGAGAATCTCCCCTTGGTGCAGAATTGCTGTGAACCAAAACTTTGTGAAGAATTTTGGGATAGTTGTAATTAACAGAACTGAGTTTGATCACTAATACCACCACTACTTCACAGCTGTATGACTCTGCGTAAGTTACTTAATCACTCTAAGCCTTAATTTTTCATCTGTAAAAATGGGCCTAATAATATCTGCATTACAGATTTGCTGTGTGCCTTAAATAGCCCCACAGCAATCATGACTATGAAATAAGCACACTAAATATTTGAATTCACTGCAATGTTCTCAAATAAGAAAATCTTCAAAAATTAGACTACTCTATTCATCATAAAATGCTTTCCATTTACTTTCTCAGTATGAAAATAATTGCAATTCCTATTGCGATTGTGATTGTGAAGAATTTTTAAGTCTTTTTTTGGCAAAGTTTTTTCCAAGCAAAAATGAACTGTGAACAGCAGGTAGAGATGGCTATAAAAATCCGAGTTGACAGAAACCTTGGAAGTCCTCTCTTACCTTCCGTGTGGTTCATTATCCGAGCCAGAGGCGAATGCGTTCTATAGTGAGCTTTGGAGTGGAGTCTGATGGGAATTTGGTCTGACGCCAACAGTCATTGTTTTTCAAATGGCATGAATGACTGATACTTTAATTTTTATCTTAGAGCCTGTATTTTCTCTGCTTCCCGAAGATTCTCCTATTTCTTTTCTTTTTAAGACCAAGGGATTGGTTGGTGGGCAGCAGCGGGTGAGAAGAGGTAGGGAAACCAGGTTCTAGTGCTTTCTATGCTGACTTTTAACTAATCTTTTCATTTTTGACCTCAAATATCAAATTCACATATGTGGATTTTGGGGCCCAGGTATTTCATGGATCCTTCAGAGGTACTTGGTATGGCATTGTTCCCCTCATAAAGGGCTTTTTTTTTTTTTGACGGAGTCTATCTCTGTTGCCCAGGCCAGAGTGCAGTGGTGTGATCTTGGCTCACTGAAATCTCCACCTCCCGGGTTCAAGCGATTCTCCAGCCTCAGCTTCCTGGGTAGCTGGGATTACAGGTGCTGGCCACCATGCCCAGCTAGTTTTTGTATTTTTTGTAGAGACGGGATTTCACCATGTTGGCCAGGCTCTTCTCGAACTCCTGACCTCAGGCGATCTGCCCGCCTTGGCCTCCCAAAGTGCTGGGATTACAGGTGTGAGCCACCGCACTCAGCCTTTTTTTTTTTTTTTAATGTTTCTTACAAGCTTTAATACCCTTTCTCTTTGTCCTTGTTGACTATACCTTTTGTATAATTTTACTGACCTTTCATGGGTCTTGGGGAGGGAAATGAGATTAAGATGTATTGTCAATATGTCATGCTTAACCAGATGCGTTGAAAAGAGCAAGTTTGGAAATTTAAATAATAGGATTTAAACTTGATATGAATAATACAAAAGAGAAAAAAATCTTAAACTTGATATGAATAATACAAAAGAGAAAAAAATCTTTAAAACTTCAAGTAAAATATATAAGAATTGTGACTTGTTTCCAGAGATCAATACATACATTTAATTTGTGTACTTCCATTATATAGCTCTTAAGATAACAGCAGAACATTTTTAAATATTTATTTTTAAAAAGCATATTTTCCAGGAAAATTGCTATGTAATTTTATTCCTTGAGTTTATAAACAGGGCTTTGTAAATATGATCCAAAGAATGAGAACTAAAACTAAATACTCAATCGGCTTAAGCTCAAACTTTACTTTTTGACATTTGTGTGGTGTTAAAAGATGCCTTTGACTTTGATGTTTTGAAAAGAATGTAATACTTTCCATTTGCTAAGACTGGAAAAATGAGTCATGAACAGCCACTTCACTTTGGTAGCTAATCTGTATCAGAATATCATCTTGCTTAAGCTGTGTAACTAAAGAGATTTTGGTGTAGTTCAGAGCATACGTATTTGTAATCTGCTGTTATAAAACAGAAACAAATGAAATTTTAAAATTGATATGTGATTACCACTATATCCAAAGAAATAATATAAAAGGCAAAGATTTTATTCTGAACATTTACAGAAACACAGCAGCACTTTAGCACGAAGTGTAAGTCAATGTGACATACAGTTTCATGTGAATTTCTATCTGTTTGCAGAAAAGAAAGCCTGTATTTTCAAATTGGGCCTAATAAAATGTCTGCAACCATCGGAATAGCCAAATGGTCAAATCCATCTAAAGTCATTAAACGAAAGATGCCGCGATCTCAAAACCATGTGTCTGATATTTGTTACATGAGTCATAGGGTCTGTGCTAAAATTTAGGAAACATTCAAGTTTTCAGAATCACATTTACACATCATCTTTCAGTTGGTGTCCACAGGGGACAAATTTTGCCATTTATGTAAGTTCTTCCAAATCGCAGACCTAGTGGCAATTCTGGATCTTGTCTCCAAATTTTGATGATATATTGTAATTGAGGCCTGCAGCTTCCCATGAGTTATTCAACTGTTAACACCAACAAATTGTACATAATGCTAGAAAACAGATCATTTCTAGCCTTTCATGGACTGGATCCTAGAGTTTTAGAAACAGCTGGTATTTTCTCTCTCAATGGCTCACTTTATGAAGAGCCAAAGTATATGTAGTAAAATTGTATCTTGGAGGCCAGAAAAATATTTTTAGCATAATTTTGTTCATTGTTTTCTGGATCTTCTTGTTACGTTGGTTCAAATGAAAACAGTTTTTTTCCTTACATAGTTGTATGTTTTTTATATTCTTGTATAAGTTTGTGTTGTAAGGATTGAAGCTTCATTTAATTACTGCAGTTGTCTTTTAAAATTCTCCTTTCACTGTAGAATTCTCCTTTCCCTAGGAACAGGGCAGCAAATGTGAACTGTGTTATCAGAAACCAAGATTTCTTGATTTTCTTTCTTCTAGGTAGCTTCCTTTCTTTGTATCACAGGCCAATCTGAAAGTATTCTTCCAGAAATTCTGTATGTTTCATACGAAGGCATGCAAAGCCAACTTTTTTTTTTTTTTTTATACTTTTAAGTTCTAGGGTACACGTGCACAACGTGCAGGTTTGTTACATAGGTATACATGTACCATGTTGGTGTGCTGCACCCCATTAACTCGTCATTTACATTAGGTATTTCTCCTAATGCTATCCCTCCCCCATTCCCCCACCCCACGACAGGCCCCAGTGTGTGATGTTCCCTGCTCTGTGTCCAAGTGTTCTCATTGTTCAATTCCCACCTGTGAGTGAGAACATGCAGTGTTTGGTTTTCTGTCTTTGTGATAGTTTGCTCAGAATGATGCAAAACCAACTTTCAGAATAAAATGGTGAGCAAAAACCTACTTAGGAGAAAGAATTTAGGTCTGAAATTTGCTTGATTCTTACAGTTAGGCCAAAGAAAGTTGGATAATCCTGAGAAAATGTCAGCAAATGATTGTAACTTGTTTCTTTTCTTTCACTCTAGTAATCTCTATTTTGGAGGCAGTCTCATGCAGTAATTAATCACAGACTCTGAAGGCTGACTACTGGGTTCAAATATTGGATCTTCTGCTTGCTAGGTTTGAGATCTTGGCAAATTAAAATCTTAAGTGAGTACCAGGTACACGATAAACGCAAATGTCCGTGTTTGCTATTGTTAGTCCTCTATGGAGTCCTAGAAATTTTCTGACACCTTCTTATTCTCCAAAATTTCCTTTTTCTAGACTTCATGAGGAAAACACACCTCTTTAATCTGTTTTTGAAATATAAGAAAATTCCAAATATACAAATTCCTTTAATAGGTACATTTTGGTTGCCTCTTCTTGATAACTACTAGGAAGACACTTTAATCTTGCCAAAAAAAAAAAATTCTCTCTAAATTACATTTTTGTTTGCACTATCTTAGTACCTGTAACTAGTAAGTCCATCCTGTGACCTGGGATTATCAGAATGGGTTGCCTTCCTTTGATCTGAGAATCTTGCCTTTCTTGCTAGACTTGGGGACAAAGATAACTTGTGCACCTGTACCTCTCAGCCCATGAGCTCTGTGCCTTTTTGGACTTAGTTTTCATTCAATTATCATGTAAGACAGAGAAATGTCTTCAGGGGGAAAGTTATGTCATGAAATAATAGAGTAGGAAGTGACTTCAGAGGTCACCAGGATATCTCTTTTCTTTTCTAAGAACTGAGGTTCAGAGAGGAGACATGACTCTTTTGGGGAACACAGGACAGGGCACAGGCAGAGGTGGGACTTACTGCACAGTCCTTCCTCCTACAGTACAAGTTGTAATGATACAGAGGTGACATTAATTGATTCTGGAAAAATCTTGAAAAACAAATTAACTTAATGCTTATTTTCTTCATTCTTGACAGAAGAAAACACATGAAATCTTGTGAATGAGATTCAAATGTCTGAGGAATTTTCTATCTATAAATGCTTTCATGACAAGGCCCAGTCAGTTATGCAACTACATTCAAGGGTGCATGCACCATTTGTGATGTTGTTTTGGGGGCATTCAATGAGGTAATATAAGGCAAGCGCTTGGTTCAATGCTTGGCCCACAGGAAATACTTAATGAGTTTTAGCTATTTATATTACTATTATTTGCCTACATATAGGAATCCTCTTTTAGCCAAAAGGCTAGGTAGTGAAAGATTTGCTCATAATCTTGGATATAATTACCATATCATCCTTCACAGTATCTGAAGAGGCAGACAAGAAAAATAGCATTATCATTATTGAAATCTGGGAAAACATAGACACTAAAATATTTGCAGGCATGCTTCAATTACTCAAGTAGGTTAGAAGCAGAAAAACATGTTCTTTATTTCCTGTATTTTCAACACCAGGTTTAAATACATCAGTTTTACCTGTTTTTAGTTTTTCAAATAACTAACTATAAAAAGGAAAACTGTTTTATTAAATAAAATATACAAAAGTAGACCAGACCACTCTAGAATCTGAGCAAAGGAAGTTTTGTGGGCTTCTCCTGGACACTTCCCCCCTTCCCCATCAACAGACAAGCTAGAAAAGGAGAAATAGGTTGGTTTGAACACTTCTCTTTTACCAAAATAAATAAAGAGGAACAAATATTTGGGCTGCGTTTTAAAAATTGTATGTATTTTTCCATTACTTATCGAGCAACTGCTTGCTAAGCAAGGCACTAAGTGACTTAAATGCACAAACTAATTGAATCCTTTCAACTCTGAGTAGAATGATTTTTATCATCAACATTTTACAGATAAGGAAACTACGGGAGCTGCCTAAAGTCCCAGAAGTTGCAAATAACGGAGTGGAGATTCCTCTAAGTGGTCATGATTCCAGGATGAAACTCTTTAATCACTATCTTGTATAGTCACGTTACTACACAGGTGGGCAAATAAAACAAGGATGGAAAACTATGATTTAATGTTGGATTTTTAACAGCAGTTAGGAATTTGCTAAATCAATACCACAGGATTAAAAGTTTTCCAACTAGGAAGCCCCGGAGAAAATGAAGACATATTCATTAAATTATAATAGGCCTTTAAATGACTGTGTGGACATGATCATACAACTTGACACGTTTATTCACGTGTATTTCTCATGCAGTCCAGTCTGGATGCATGACATGCTCCTGAAGGGTGTGTGGCATGAAGTCACTGCCCTGGAGAGCAGGGAACTGAGAGGTAACAATCCATGAGGGGTTTTCACTTTGCCCTTGCCCTTTTCCTCCTCCCTATTCCAGTAGACACTTGGCTCCATGCTCATTTCCTCAAAAGAGGATGAAGCAGGGTGAAAAATAAAAGTTGCCTGACGGCTACTTCTCTTTCTGCTGTTAGTGCCCAAACTCAACCACAGAAAAGGAAATAATTCTTGAGCATAGATTCTTGAAGGGAAACGATTTTCCCTTCAGGTGAACTGCTAATAATATTAACAACTGCTCTCACTCATGGATCCCTAACTATGCATTAGGCACACTTTGAAGCACGTATCTGTGTATCTGTGTACTCATTTAATTCTCTAAAAGCCTAAGAGGGAGTTATTACTAATATTGTTAGAATGCTCTATGAAGATTTGTTTTTGTCTGATTTTATTTACTGCTATATCTCTATTTATTTACTTATTTATTTTTGAGATGGAGTCTCGCTCTGTCGCCAGGCTGGAGTGTAGTGGCACGAATGGGCTCACTGCAATCTCTGCCTCCCGGGTTCAAGAGATTCTCCTGCCTCAGCCTCCCAAGTAGCTGGGATTACAGGCACCCACCACCACGCCTGGCTAATTTTTGTATTTTTAGTAGAGACGGGGTTTCACCATGTTGGCCAGGATGGTCTCCATCTCCCGACCTTGTGATCCACCCGCCTCGGCCTCCCAAAGTGCTGGGATTACAGGAGTGAGCCACCGCACCCAGGCTTATTTACTGCTGTATCTCTAGCGTTCAGAACAATACCTGGCAAAGATTAGGAACAAATAAATATTTATCGTAGAATCAATCTCCATCTAAAGGTGAAGGAACTTAGGCACAGAGAGATTAAGTTACCTGCCCAAAGGCCCACAGCTGTAGAAGACTAGGAGAGTTAGGGCATCCCCACCTGGGCTGGGAGAAGAGACAAGAGGATGGGAAAGCTGTGCTTCCCGAGTAGAGGAGCCCTGGGACCCTCTTGTGCCTCCAGGGAGGTGACGAGACCACAGAGAAGAAGTGGCTCTGTTGGGTACTGGGCAGGTGGCATCTCAGGCAGCGTTGTGATTAAACTGCCACACTGGGGCAAGAAGGTAGCAAAATGAGAATGCTACAGGAGCTGCAGAGAGCTCCTGGCGTGGAGGCCATGTACACAAGGACAATGGATGCCTCTAGAGCAGCCTCTGTTGATCGGTGACCAAGGATCAAGTGGCTGCTCCTTCCCCAATCCTTGATGTGTTACTCTGCTTTCCTCCAGCCAAAACAACTAGTCGTAAAAGAGAAAATTGTAATACAAAATGAGAAAAGTGCTATTTTTTGTATACTTGATTTTTTTTTAACTGAAGCAGTCTCGTATTATATATAGGCAGCATTATGTAAGGAAAAATATTAAATGTGTCATCAGAAGGCCTAGATTTTAATCCTAGCTTGTCCCACCAAAAATTCGCAAGCAATTTACCTAATTTCCCTATGCCTCAGTTTCTTCATTTATAAAAATGGGGATTAAAAATCATTGAGGTGAGGATAAAAAGATTTTTTTTTGAAAATATAAGTTAAAGCTGTCAAAGATAATAAATGCATTGTGTTAATTTTGTATAGCTCCCACTCCCATCCTATTTGCACTTGATTTTGACACACGTGTATCCTTTTTTGGTGGGTAAAGGGCTACACTTGTGTCTTCTCTTTTTACAGACTAGTATTTACATTTATTTTCATTTCTGATGTTTATACCAAGTGGATGTAAACATATTTTTCAAAATTAAATGCACTTTAGAAATAAGAAATATTAAATGATTGATAGGTTGCTATTGTTGCCTGTGGGAGTAATTTTCCAGAAGTTAAAAGCCAGCCGGTCATTGAAATGTTTCATGGATAACCCTCAGGCTCAGTAAGGCCCAGGCAGGCATTTTATTGGATCTTTTCACTGAGCTGTCCTAATATTCTAGATGAAAATAATTCCTGCACTAAGAAGTGAAAAAATAAGTTTCTAAAATGTCTAGGCATTTGTTACTAAATCGTAAAAGGGTCACAAACAAGATGAATTGGAAACTTCTACACCAGGTTTACTTTAAACACTTTGGCTTTTCTGAGAAATGACAATAAATGAAATAAACCAGCAGCAATGCAAATTTACAGTCCTTGCAAAAATGCGAACTATAAATTAGGGTCATTCTCCCATCAGATGTATATTAGTGGTCATGATGTGCCTGGCACTCCTCTTAGAACTGAGGAGACAATAGTTAACAAGACAGTGAAGTGCCTGCCTTTACAGAGCTTACATTCCACTGGGAGAAACCAAAAACAAACAAGTGAAATACACGACATTGTTAGACACTGCCTCAAAGGAACATACAGCAGGTACAGGAGTGACTGTTTCTAAAACAGGGAAGCAAGTCCTGTGCACATCTGCAAAGATGATTTCATTACATTCAGGTTTTCTTACTCTCCAGGAGACTATGGTGTAAGACTAAAAATAAGTGAACATGTAAGAAAAGAAGGAAGAGCGTTAGGTGGAAGGAAGTTGCCTGTCCTCTCACTGGCTTGTGATTATTACTTACTCATCATATAAACCCAAGGCACAGTCACGTACCCAGGGATACGAGACACTACAGACTCCCGAGAGACACAACACAGGTAAGTCATATTATTGAACTCCACATAGATAAGAAATGAGATATGCTTTATTCTTTACTTTAGAGTTTTTATTATTCTCATATCCTGTTTGTGACTAACTCTCTTGTGAGCTACTTTCATGATGGTGCTCACTGTGACCTTGTCTTACCCAGAGCCTCTCCATATATGTGAATATGTGAAAATCAAATAGTCATTTTTAAGAGAAATATAGGTACAGGAGATTAAAGACGATCTCTTCAAGTGGATTTTAACATAGAAAATATAATCAATGCTAGAGGAAAAATCCTGTCTTAATCAGGGTTTGTTATTACTTCCAGAATTTTCCCAAGTGATTCTTCAATCACTTGGATTGATGGAGTAGAGAATATTATCTCATGGCTCTTCGATTTCTTTCCTTTGCTTTAAAGTTTAAGACTTTTACTGGTAATATTTTATATTATTTTAAGGCACATTTTGTTGAAGCATCTCCATGTTTTGATAAGAATTGCATCCTATCATCTTTTGGCTTCAGAGATAGTTTAAGGGATTTACCCCAGGCCAGGAATTTCAACTCCAGCTCCCAAAGGATATTTCAGTTATTCCTCTTGCTTTGGCTTTAATGTGAAACAGCCACTTAAAATGATATTTAGTTGATATTTGATAAAAAAAAAATAGAGCTTTCAGCTTGCTAATTCAAAGTGAAACATCCAGTGCTTGACTGAAATCAATATCTTACTCAGTCAACAATTCTTCTATTTCTCTACTGTCCTATAATTTAACTCCAACCTGGCAACTTTTCCAGAACTGAACTTGAAATGCCCAGGGACACTGTGAAATGAGTGAAATTAACATTCCTTACCATCAAATGTTAGGGGTAATAAAAAGCTGTTATTTAATGTCAGTATATGCAAGAAGTTCCCATGTGGACAATGGTATCTCACATGATTGCCGTCTGAATCCAATTTTTACATTTCAGAACACCAGGGTCTATATAACAGGAGTGTAAACATGCCTTAGGCCATTACATTTTGTGTAAGTTTATTACTGGGCAAGTTAAGATCTACATCTTAAACTCAAAGAAAAGCTATAGCAAATTCACAAGTAATCTTTGTTTTTATACCTTAAACTCAGATTATTGCACAATTACTAAGCATGTAAAAAACTGTGTCTGGAATGCCCAAATATGTTTGAATTCTTGATGTCTCTTATTTAAGAATAAGAGCTTAAGTTGGCTAACATTTTGTATTGAATTGTAGAATGGTTAATACTTAATTCCTTATTTGTAAGTTTTCTATCCAACAAAATTATTCCAAAAGTTCTCTTTTTTGAACTAAAAATATTTCAGCTGAAGTCTTTATTAAGATGTTTAGTATAGGCATTGGATATTGATTAGCCTGTGTTGTCAGAGAGTTGAAATTGGATTGTTGTCATCTGTCTGGCACAGAGACTAGAATTTTTGAGACTATTTTTTACTGTGCTTTTACAGCAATATACAGAATAGTATATTGTTAAATTGTTTTATTATAAAAGTTTGTAATTTTTTCAATGAGTATGTTAAAATTGCCTCTGGGATTGAATTAATCAGATGAAATAAATCAGCATTGTATTAGTTAGTTTTCACGCTGCTGATAAAGACATACCGGAGACTGGGTAATTTATAAAGAAAAAAAGGTTTGGCCAGGCGCGGTGGCTCACGCCTGCAATCCCAACATTTTGGGAGGCCGTGGTTAGGAGGTTAGGAGGTCCTGGCCAACATGGCGAAACCACGTCTCTACTAAAAATACAAAAATTAGCTGGGCGCATTGGTGGGCGCCTGTAATCCCAGCTACTCGGGAGGCTGAGGCAGGGAGAATCGCTTGAACCCGGGAGGCAGATGCTGCAGTGAGTGGAGATTGCGCCACTGCACTCCAGCCTGGGCGACAGAGCAAGACTCAGTCTCAAAAAAAAAAAAAAAAAAAAAATTAGCGGGGTGTGGTGGTTGGAGCCTGTAATCCCAGCTACTGTGGTGGCTGAGGCAGGAGAATCGCTTCAACCCGGGAGGCAGAGGCTGCGGTGAAACGAGATCGCACCATTGCACTCCAGCCTGGGCGACAAGAGCAAAACTCCGTCTCAAAAAAAAAAAAAAAAAAAAAAGGGGGCCGGGCGCAGTGGCTGATGCCTGTAAACCCAGCACTTTGGGAGGCTGAGGCGGGTGGATCACGAGGTCAGGAGATCGAGACCATCCTGGCTAACACGGTGAAACCCCATCTCTACTAAATATACAAAAAAATTGGCCGGGCGTGGTGGCGGGTGCCTGTAGTCCCAGCTACTCGGGAGGCTGAGGCAGGAGAATGGCGTGAACCCGGGAGATGGAGCTTGCAGTGAGTCGATATCACGCCACTGCCCTCCAGCCTGGGCGACAGAGACTGACTCCGTCTCAAAAAAAAAAAAAAAGGAAAAAAGGTTTAGACCGGGCACAGTGGCTCACACCTGTAATCCAGCACTTTGGGAGGCCCGGACAGGTGGATCACAAGGTCAGATGGTCAACACCATCCTGGCCAACATGGTGAAACCCCATCTCCACTAAAAAATAAAATACAAAAATTAGCTGTATGTGGTGGCGCCCACCTATAATCCTAGCTACTTGGGAGACTGAGGCAGGATAATCGCTTGAACCCACGAGGTGGAGATTTCAGTGAGCCCAGATTGCGCCACTGCACTACAGTTCCACATGGCTGGGGAGGCCTCACCATCATAGCGGAAGAGGAAGGGATGTGTTACATGGCCGCAGGCAAGAGAGAACCAGAGCCAAGTTAAAGGGGTAATCCCTTATAAAATCATCAGATCTCGTGAGACTTATTTACTACCATGAAGTCAGTATGGGGGAAACCACCCCCATGATTCAATTATCTCCCACGACACGTGGGAATTACGGGAGCTACAATTCAAGATGAGATTCTGGTGGGAATATAGCCAAACCATATCAAGCATTACATAAAGTAAAAAAAAAAAAAAGCTATTAAGAAAGAAAGGGAAAGAAAGGAAGTACCCAAGAGAGTACTTTAGAAAAACACTGTTATTTCCCATGTAAAAGAGCTCATTTCCTAATGCATATATTAATATTAAAAGTTAAATCTTCTTCACTGGATAGCTATGTTCATATGAGTTTATATATGTAAGTTTCTATCCAGGGTATTTATTAGTCATTTATTTATGTGTTCTTTGATAAACCGTATAGGTTATTTTTCAAACAGAATTCTAAATGAGCTTTTTATCTATCTGCTGAATTAGTAACTTTACACGATATGCTTTGGGGTGTAAGGAAGCCAGTGGTTAATTTTAGATGAAAGATCTTTAGCTGTAAAGATCTTCAAACACAATCAGCTTTTAAACTTCATGCTTCTGTATCATTTCAGGAAACATGCAGTTTTCTCTACATGACATGCTTAACACAATGACAGTGGAAGGGTTCAGAAATGAAGCTAACAGGAAATAAGGGACCAGAATGATATTGCAGTTTTGCTGTGCTAGTCAAATCATACCAAGATAACCTAGATGTTATTTCTGTGTACAATAGAAAGTTGGGGTCTAATTATGTTTATTTTCCCTCTGTTGTCTCAGAACCATTTAGTCTAGTTTCTTTATGTCCTCACTCTATGTCATGTCTGTCCTATATATGAGGTTCTGTTTTAAGACAATGCACCTCTGAAAAAATACCGCATTACAAGGCGTTTTATCTTGCTATCTGGTACATCAGGTCTTCAAGGCTGTTTATCTAAGTCTTGCTATCTGGTACATCAGGTCTTCAAGGCTTTTTATCTAAGTCTTGCTATCTGGTACATCAGGTCTTCCTCTTCTGTTCTCTTTTTTTGTCTTGGCTATTTTGGTCCTTAGCATTTCCATTTGAAATCTAGGATCCAGTTTATCTGTAGAATCTCTTGAATTTTAAATATAGACAATCATTTTGATTGCAAATGGATAGCTGTGTCACTCTCTTCCTACTACTTACAAATGTTATTTATTATTGTCTTACATTACTGAATTAGCTAGGCTGTCCAGCATTATGCTGAATAGTAGATGTTATAGTGGGATTCTTGTTATTCCTGACATTAAAGAAAATGCTTTTATTGGTTCACCATTATGTATGATGTTTGCTGTAAGTTTTTAGTAGAGACTCTTTATATGGTTAAGGAAGTATTCTTTTATTACTAGTTTGATAAGAGGTATTTTATTTTGTTGTTTTTTCATTTTGCTAAGAGTTTTGATCACAAATGAGTGATAATGTTATAAATGCTTTTTAAAAGCATTTAGTATCTATTGAGATGATAGTATGTTTTATGATAATTCTCTTTCCTTTTTTTGAGAGAGAGAGTCTCACTCTGTCTCCCAGGCTGGAGTGAAGTAGCACGGTCTTGGCTCACTGCAACCTCTGCCTCCCGGGTTCAAGCAATTCTCGTGCCTTAGCCACCTGAGTAGCTGGAATTACAGGCTCACACCACTACACCCAGCTAATTTGTATATTTTTTTGTAGAGACGGGGTTCCACTGTGTTGGTCAGGCTGGTCTCAAACTCCTGACCTCAAGTGATCTGCCTGCCTCGGCCTCCCAAAGTGCTGGGATTACAGACGTGAGCCACTGCACCTGGCCTGGTTTTTCTCTTTCAATGTAGTTTATTATACAGATGGATGTTCTGATATAACATCTTGTATTCCTGAGACAAACACAAAATATAATTATGCAAATAACTACAGAAATGTCATGTAAAAAGTACAGCCTCATTAATGAGTTACAACTGTTGAAAGAATATTTTAAAAGGAAAGATAAGCATTTGTTAGCTGCTATTGGGCCTCTGCCAAATCTTAGACTTCAAGATATTTTTGCAGAGAAATATAGATAGCTACCAGCCTATGCTGAGAATTTTCAAATGTCTTCTTTACTTCAGTGAAATACAATATAAAAGAGCATGATTTTGAAAATTAACAAAAATAAAAAATAATTACTTTGCTTTCATGCAGAATTCAGCAGGTGGACACTGGTATTTATGTGGTAATTGACTGAATGAGAAAATGTTATAGGTTTAACTTTTAATGCTGTTAACTTTTTTTTCATTTTTTGAGATGGAGTCTTGCCCTGTCCCCCAGGCTGGAGTGCAATGGCACCATCTCGGCTCACTGCAACCTCTGCCTCCCAGGTTTCAGTGATTCTCTTGCCTCAGCCTCCTGAGTAGCTGGGATTACAGGTGCCCGCCACCACCCCCAGCTAATTTTTGTACTTTTAGTAGAGACGGGGTTTCACCATGTTGGCTAAGCTGGTCTCAAACTCCTGACCTTGTGATCCGCCTGCCTCGGCCTCCCAAAGTGCTAGGATTACAGGCGTGAGCCATGGCGCCCCGTGTAGTGCTGCTAACTTTTAATGTTATAGGGAGAAAATATAATTTCTTCATGCTGTGGAAACATTGACCATGCCAACAAAACCAATAAAAAGTTTTATATAGAATGCTTTTCAAATAGAAGCTGCAGGCTGGGCATAGTGGCTCACACCTGTAATCCCAGCACTTTGGGAGGCCAAGGTGGGGGTGGATTACCTGAGGTTGGGAGACCAACCTGAGAACAATCTGGCCAACATAAGTGAAACCCCATCTCTACTAGAAATAGAAAAATTAGCCAGGCGTGATGGTGCATGCCTGTAATCCCAGCTACTCAGGAGGCTGAGGCAGGAGAATTGCTTGAATCCAGGAGGCAGAGGTTGCAGTAAACCCAGATTGAGCCACTGCACTCCAAACTGGGGGACAGAGTGAGACTGTGCCGCAACAAAACAAAACAAAACGAAACGAAACAAAACGAAACACCAAATAGAAACTGCAACTAATAATCACACTTTTTCCACTCTGTAGGCTTTTTAAAATTGTTTTGATATTTAAAACAAATAGGTCCAGGAATTATAACAATTATGCTTTTCCTGGATAAGAATAATCTCTTAATTATTACATTTTTTATTTACTATTTTGGTGCTCTTAGACCTTTTCCACTATTTATTTCTAAGCTCAACATTTTTAAGTAACCTGGAAAACAGTTCCATTGTTCTGATGGGCATTTCATTTAGTATCCCAAATTTGAACTCCTTTATATGTATATTTCTCCCTGAAAGAAATTCGTGGCTGTAAATCATGGAATTCTTATTAGTTTAGTCAATTCTTGTCTCTTTCAAGGACATTTTCCCACATATCTATACATGTGGTGAGTGCTACATCTCAGTTGGGTGGGGACTGGACTGGCTGATGCAAACTGGGCAGGAATGATTGGCAGTAGCTCTCCCATTTTAGCAAGGAGCACCAGCCTCACTCCACAAAATCTGGACACAGAAGCCAGGGCCAGAAAAAATGGTTTTGCTAGGAATTAACCATCACCGTCACTTTCTGAACCTGGGAGCTTCTAGATAGGCAACCAGTTATTTCCAGGTCATCCTCTTCCCACTAGACTCCAGGAATATATAAACTTAAAGTCAAGACTTGGCAAGCTAGATTTTTATGATTCACGTTTAACCTTTTATGTGATGCGATTTCTTTCTTTCTTTCTTTTTTTTTTTTTTTTGAGATGGAGTCTACTCTGCTGCCCAGCCTGGAGTGCAGTGGCGTGATCATGGGTCACTGCAACCTCCGCCTCTGGGGTTCAAGTGATTCTCCTGCCTCAGCCTCCTGAATAGCTGGGATTACAGGCACGGACCACCACACCCAGCTAATGTTTGTATTTTTAGTAGAGACGGGGTTTCACCATGTTGGCCGGGCTGGTCTCGAACTCCTGGCTTCAGGTGATCTGCCTGCCTCGGCCTCCCAAAGTGCTGGGATTACAGGCATGAGCTGCCGCACCTGGTCTGTGGTTTGATTTTTGATGAAACTTTGTTTTGAGGCTTGAGCCCAATTTTCCTTTTTATCTAATTAGTATTCCATTAATATTCTTTAAAAACTTTCTTAGTAGAGAATCAACTATTTAAACTCACCATTTTAAATAAATAATCGTCATTATATGCTTTTATTCATTTAGTTACCATAATTATTATTTATCTTTAGTGTGCTGTATTCATAGTGTTTATTCTTGACTACAGAATGAGATCAAAGTCATTATTACTAATGCTAATGATTGTTTGCCATTGTGCTATGTACCTTATGTGTATTACCTTATTAATTTACAAATCCATGTTAATATCACTATTTATAAAAAGTGGTCTTTGAAATTCAGGGAGATTTTAACTGGCCAAAGCCCAAATTCAAAGAATTGAATTTCAAATGAAAACATTTCTTTCTCAGTTGTTTGATCTTACAAAATTAAAATATATTCCACTACGAGTGCTTAAAGTCATTAACCATTTATAAACAATGAAAATGAAAAGATACAAATCACTGAAAACTCATAAGATTATAATGACTGAATTCGCCGGTATTAGCAAATATTTTGAAATGTAAGAGTAGTTGGCTTTCTTCCTCTACAGAGGGAATGAAGGAAGATTGTCCCATCTCCGCAGAGGTCTCGAGATGGGGTGTGTTTTGTGGTGCAAGTAACCCAGTAAAACCCAGTAGCATGGACGTAGTCAGAGGGAACCAGAGGGCAGTGTTTCCCTAGGCCTTGGATGCCTAGAGGGAAAGCCACAGGTGAGGAAAGAGAGGCAAAGACAGGTTGGCATGGCACTCACATTCCTCTTGCGTGTGCCCAGCCCTTGGCTGTCCTTACCCAGATGTCCTCATAAACTCTGAGCTGTGTCACAAGAGCAAACAAAACAGGGAAAATATCAAATATTACACATTGCCAGTGACTAAAAGCAGGGCAAAATCATCTTAAAGTGGGAAGTTTTTTGCTCCATGCTCTGAAGGTTGGTGTGTAGCTACCCTCTTAATCTGAATATTTTTATAAATAAAGTTTGAATTTGGTTATTTCACTGTAATGTTCTAACTAGTGCCAAGAGAGAGTCATGATCTGATTTCAACCAAGTTTCCCCATATGTAATTAGATAGTGATTTATAATTTTGGTTCCTTTAATTAAAGGATTCCTTTGGTATCCTTTAATGTCTCCAGTTATCTCAAGAGATGCGATAAAGTTTTCCAAAAAATTCTGAAGAAAAATATTGAGACATCTCTAGAGGGCTTTTAAAATAATCCCTCCCTTTTTCTTTTTCCAGAATTGCACCATGCCAAACTACAAACTCACTTATTTTAATATGAGGGGGAGAGCAGAAATTATTCGTTACATATTTGCTTATTTGGACATACAGTATGAAGACCACAGAATAGAACAAGCTGACTGGCCTGAAATCAAATCAAGTAAGTAGCACGAATGATAAATGTAGGAAAAATATGCTTTCAAAACCCTTTGTTTTTCCTCAGGGAAATGAAAAAAAAAATCAAGGTTTTCAAAGCTCATGTAGCTTTAAATTGAGAAGCAGCAGTTCAGACTAAATAAATGCTGTGTAATCAAGCAAATCTCCTATTAGAGGTGAAAACACAAAACTTACAGAAAGAGAATATAAAGGTAAACCAGTATAAAGCTTTATCAGATGAAAAGATGAGCTGAAATAAACATGAGACATTGTTTGTTTGTTTTTCTGTTTTGTCACTGGGATAGCTGAAGTGCACAGAGTTTAGGTAATTTTTCCAGTTTCACGACCCTAGAAAGTAGAACTGAGTTTCAAACCCAGGTCAGTTTAATATCAAGCTCAAGCTATTTGCACTAGACAATGCCAAAACAACACTACTATGATAATAGGCATATTAACAATGAATTGCCACAGCCTTTGGAAGCACGAGCGCCTTAAAAGTCATTGCCCCTACAGCCATTCTTTTTCTTAGCAGAGACCTCTTCTCTGGTGAGATAGTGTATCTTATTTCTTATTCTCATGATACTTTACCATTAATATCCAAATGTTTATTCCGATATCAGAATTTACACATGGGATTTTAAGACAGTGAATATATAATAGGTGAACATTACTTTTATCCACTAATTAATTAGACCAAGATGGATAGAAAGGTGCAGATATTACATGTAATAAATTTTGCCTGTTAGCTTTGAAATATAAGTTCACTGAGTGCCTCATTCCCTATTCTACCTGAACTTTTCATTGTTATTGAAAATGGAATTTCTGTATTTTCTTAATATTTCCATAGATTTTCAGAGTTGAAAGGAATCTTAAAGTTCATGATGGTTAGGATATAGTTTCAAATGTTTTAATAGACAAAGACACAATGTAAAATTGTCTTAAAAAGGATAGAAATTTCATTTACACAAAACCCCAAGTGGTTATCATGATTTTGCTCCATACAGTTGTCAAAGATTAGGTTTCTTGTTGATCTGCCACCCCTTGGTGTCTTATTTACACAGTGTGAGATAGCTCACGCTCCTTCCACATTGTAGCTCAGAGAAAGTGCGAAAGAGAGAGGGGAACACCCCTTCCTTTTAACAGCATGACTGGAAAGTTGCATACGTCACTTGGTAAGCCCAGTGGTCACATATTACTACAAGGATAATTGAGAAATGCTGATTTAATTGTGGATAATCATTTGCACAGCTAAAAATCCAGAGTTTTATTACTCTAAGAAGAAAGGAAAGAATAGGTACTACTAAGGAGCAGTTTCTATTACAGATGTTATTTGGTCTCATCTGCTGTCCAATTTAGCAGTGCTCTCTGGTGGTTGAAACCTGCTATGACACTCCCTCTGCTAGAACCTAGAAAATCTCCAGTCAACACATTCCATCATTGGATACTTTTATTAAAATGTTCTCCTGGACAAACTTGGTAAATTGCACATATGAGTTTATATTTTCTCTCTTTAAAAAGTTTTTTCTGTCCTTTAATAACACTGAAGTACTTTAAAAAAGGGCCGAAGTCCATAAGGACAAAGAAATAAAGCTTGAATGTAGACATGATAGCACACAATTCTGGAAGCTAAAAAGCAGGCCAAAGAATGGTAAAGTGACTTAGTAGGCCCAAAGTTCGAACATAAACCTTGAGGAGGAGAAAGCAAGCTAAATCACCAGAGATACAGAAAAAGGCTCATGAATTTGTAGTAGCAGATAACTCTAAAAGTTGAGCTGACAGAGGATTGACTGGAAAAATGTTGATGGAGAATTTTTCTTGACCCCTTTGTCGGACTTGTGATGGGGTGCCCCATTTACTTGGCCCACTGCACTCAATCCCTTGTGGGAGGGAGCACGTGAGCAAGTGAGCATGGGATCCAGCTGACCACTTTGGGCGCTGGCGGGAGCAAGCTCTGTGCGGGCCCCGCAGCAGCACCCAGGTTGAGGTGCCTGTGACCCCTGAAGCCCCAGAGGGCACGTTACAATGCTCTCTTAGCCCTGCCATCCATGGACAGCGGTGTATTATCAGCTCAGTGGGCCTCTTGCCTCATCACATGGGGTGGCTGCCCCCCACCAGCAAGGGCAAAGGGCCAGTGTGACAGCCTTTTTTGGGTCCCTGTACTTGGTGGGTCCCTGCACTTGGTGGGTCCCAAGCTGTTGTCCAGCGTCCAAGAAGAACTACGTTGTCCAGACACTTGAAAGACGGTGAAGGCAGAAAATTGTATTAAGTGATGGAAATGGCTCTCAGCAGAGAGGGGAGCTGGAGAGAGGACAGGGTGGGCAGGTAGTCTTCCCCTGAAGTCAAGTCATCTCTCCTCCGAAGTCCAGCCATCTCTCTGAAGTCAAGTCAACTCTCTCCAGCTGAGCCGCTTTTCTTTCCTCTACCAACTGAGTCTGGGGTATTTATAGGCACAGGATTGTGGGGCGGGGTGGGCTATAGGTAGTTTTGGAAAAGGCAACATTCAATTGGTAAAAAAGCATTATTCAGAAAGAACCAATCAGGAGACAGCAAGCAAACAGGAATAGATTTTCTTATGTTGGGCCGCAGGTTTCAGGCTTTTTGGCTTGAAGGTGGGGTTTCACTGGGGACCTGCTGCTGTCTGCCTAGAATTTCTCTGCCTCCTGCCTCTATCAATGTGAAGAAGCACTGTGACCACCATATCCCTTCTCGTCCCTAGAATAAGCGTGGAGGTTACTCTCAGGGGAGGATAGACCAGAGGCTTCTGGGACAACAGACATGTCTGAGAACACAACGCTATAGTAAAGGTGGGATTCCATGGAAGTATAGAAACTAAATGGTGAGCTCTGTAGCACCTTTCCCCTGCTCTACAATCAGAAGGCTACAACCAGGCTAATATTCCTCGAGCAGAAATTGGAGAAATTCTCTCTGGGGAAGCTGATCAGCCCAAGTTAATGAACGAATGAGAGTTTCTTAATGAAACAGCCCAGCCCAATCTGTTGGCAAGCCCCTCCCATGCACACTGAGCTTACAGGTAGGTTTTATTTCTTTGCCTTTTAAGACATAAATGGCAATCAAAAATCAATAGATATTTGAGAAAAATCTAACATAAAACATACCTAAACAAAGAAGCAGAAAAAAAAAGCAACTCTGAGGAAACCAAGATGATTTAGCAAGAAAAAAAAACCACTTCAAATATTTTTTAAAATCCTCAGAGAAATAAGAGAAGATATTCTATCCATGAAACAAGAACACTGTAATAGCAAACTAAATATGGCCTGAGAAGGACTCTGTACTACTATATTTGAGTCCCTGTAGATGAATTCTAACCTAACTTAATAAGTAGACAAGATTAAAACCTAACTTAGGAATATGCACCTATAAGAAGAGCTGAGTCTTGGCCAATCCCAGCAGCTACACTTCAACCACTCATATACTGCTGAGTGTTCAAACTGTGTTCAAATAAGGCAAACTCTGGGCTGTAACCAATCCAGTTGTTTCTGTACCTCACTTCTGATTTTTGTATGTCACTTTACTTTTTTTGTCTATAAATTTGTTCTGATCATGAGGCCTCCCCTGGAGCCCCTGTGATTCTGCTGTGATTCTGGGGACTTCCCAATTTGCAAATCGTTCATTGCTCAGTTAAACTCCTTTAAATTTAATTTGGCTGAAGTTTTTCTTTTAACAAAGGGGTGCTGTCAAAAGAAATATTCAGAGACAAACAGTTCTTGAAAATTAAAAATACGATACAAACACATCAATAAAATGACAAAAAATAAGGATATTTTTCCCAAAAGTACAAAAATAGGACAAATAAATGAAAAATAAAAGAAGAAAGAAAGGAAACTTGAGGCTCAGTTTAGGAGGTCCAACTTTCAAATAAAATTCTGGAAAGAGAGAACAGAAAATAGAAGGGAGACTAATTTTGAAAGACTATTCCTTACACAAAGTTGAGATCTGTCTCCTTATAGCTTTCATAGATTGGTCTTGTACTTAATAATTTTAATCCATGGAGAACCAGTTTACTCCTTTTACAACCAAATATTTAAAGAAACCTAGTTTCTTTAAAGACATCATAGAAAAAAGCTATTGCTGAGTGGTTAGTTCAATACAAATGTGCTGAGTGAAGATAAAGGTCTTTGGCAGAATTTGTAACTGGGTCCCATTTAATTCATGCATCTGTACCTCTACCTACATAACAAATTTTGGAACTTCCTTGTTAATTTCTCTGGTAATCATTGTGAATTTTAGTCCAACTTTCCCATCCCTGACTCTACTTCTTGATTTAGATGCCATTTTTCCCTGGACTATCTGAGATTTACAATCACATCCGGGTCCAAAGGACAATTCACTTTTCTTTCTTGAGTGCTCATTTATATTCCCCAATTAGCATTTCTTCACCACTCAAGTAGGTATCCTCCAAACAAGTTCCTGTTACTGTACATCTGCCATTTAAGGTGTGATACCTATGGAGAACACAGTGTTTAAGGCACAAGAACAGCACAGAGCAAAATGGGACCATCATCCCTGTCACAAGACTAGACATCATTGTAAGACATTTTACCAAGATCACTGTAATTATTTTGCCAGCCACATCACATTGAGGCCTCATATTCAGTGTAACAAAACTCCTTAATGCTTTCAAGGCTTTAGAATACTCCTATTGACACCTCCAACAACACTGGAATTATTATTATTTTTTCTGGAATCAAATGAAGGACTTAGCATTTGCCTTCTTAAATGTCTTCGTGTTAGATGCAGCCCAATGTTCCAGTTGTGGGCAGTTATCCCAAGGTTGGCTCAAACACTTTCAGTAGCTAAAAGCTCACTATCTCACAAGAAAACACATTCAGTTGTCAATGGCTCTAATGAGAACAAAATTATTCTTCATCTGCCCTTTATTCTACTACCCTTTGATTCTAGTTTCACATTTTAGAGGTAGTCAGAATAAGTCAAATTTTTCTTCTATTTGATAGTTCTGTCCTATTTGAGGTGGTTATGTTCCACTTAGCTAGTTTTATCTCCTCCAGGTGAAGAGTGCCAAGGTTCTTCAACCAATCCTCAAAAAAATAAGATTTTCAAATCTCTCACTAATTTGGAGACTATTCTCTGAGCTTGCTCTGATTTTTAATATCTTCCTCAAAACATGGCTCATAGAACTAAGAAAACAGCTGGGCAAGGGTTCCAAGTGACCTCAGTGTGAAGCTTACCTTTACCAGGTGTGTGACCAGTGCAATTTATATAACCTCTTAACTTCATCCCTTCATTTATAAAATGAGATAGTTATCACCTACTTCATTCATAGGGTTGTTGTAAGTAAAAGAAGACCTAATGGGCATGCTAAATATTTAGTACAATGCCTAGCACAAAAAAAACCCTCCCTGCGAAAAAATTAGGCATTTTGATTCCTTCTTGTTCACATATTTTGCTTCAAATAAGGCATCCCAACTCATGTCAATTTCATTTGAGACTTTGTTTTGCTCACTGAAGTATCTCAGGCACCAAAAATAGTAGTTGGGACACTCATTACTTAAAGGTAAGTACTTAAAGGTATTTTTATTCTGTATGTGAAGTACAGTTCTCTTATACTTATTTAGGTGTGCATATGAAAGATACTTGAAGGAGATACACAAAGTTGATTCTAGTAGTTGTGTGAGGGTCATCAGACTGTGACTGGCACTTTATTCTTTTCTCTCTTAAAATAATTTTATGTCCAAAACTAAGGCACTGGTTGGGAAAATTGTGATCAATACACATGGCAAAGTATTATGTAGTCATTAAAAAAAGATGATGTTTCATTGATTTAGAAAGATGTTTAAAAGATACTGTGAAATGAAAAGTGATTTACAAAACATTATATGCATTACAATTTGTTTTAAAATATATATGGGAAATCAATTAAAATATTAAAATGGTTAAAACTATGTGGCTGAATTATTTTTATCAGTTTATAATTTTTCTATAATAAATGTATATTACTTTGTGATAAAAATATAATAGTAAGTTTAGATAAGAAAATAGTAGGATTTACAGATAAAATATTAATATGGTATCTGCTATCAGTCTGTCCGATATTTATGCAAAAATGCTTGCTGCCTTGCTATACATTTCAAATAGTCCCTCATCAAAATGAAGTGGGGCTTCAAAATTAATGACTAGAGGTACCTGACACTCATCTCCTCAAAGAAGGATCAAAATAGCAAGTAGATAACCACACATCTAATACAGCATCTAAGAGAGAAGACTGGAATTCAGCTGGGAAGTGATGGGAAACCTCTGAGGCACAGAAAGAAAAGGAAGCAAAGCAGCTGACGTAGCTGGAATCAGCTTGGAGCCAGGAGGGACTCCCCATTGTGGGGAAAAGGTAAGAGAGATATCCCCAGTGGTCCACATTTACTCTGCAGACTCCTGCAATTCTAGCCATGGGAGAGCCCCCTTGGGCCTTATGGGCCCTGAGACTAGGGTAGGGAGTGCCTGGAGTCCATGTGAGAACATTGTTCCAGAGAGGAAGTTTGTGCTGTGTCCTACACACCCCCTGAGACCCAAGTAGCTGCATCATGGTGCCACTTGGAGAGCCCAGTCCCCACAAGAAAGACTATATCTTGCCCTGGAACCCAAAAGCCCGTGCATCTCCACATCCCTGGAGCCCTGCTGACATCCCCCCACAACAACCCAGAGGGCTGCAGCATTGCAATGCTGGCTTCACTTAGTGTTGTGGCTGGGTCCCCAGCACTTTAGCCCATGTAGTGTCCCAAACCTTGGGGAATAGACAGTGTTGCATACCAGAGTGGCTGCTGCTGTAACACAGGAGGCTAAAGCATGCACTCTCCAGAGTCTGAGAGCTGCCTGCCTGGGGCTGTTGCCACAGACAGCAACCATACCTTCTCTAGTATCAGGGCCACAGTGTACCTTCATGCACCTTTATGAAGCCTGGGGACCAGCTCACCGATATGCCATTCCAGGACCTGAGGATAGTACTGCCACACTCATCACCACTAGCATTTATGTGCACCATCTGGGGGCCTGAGGACCAGTCCACCCCACCCACTACCACTGCCATTGGCACCCAAGCACATTATCCAGGGGTCTGGGGATCCACGTGCCCTGCCTGCTGCCACTGGTGCAAACATGCATTCTCAGGAGACCTGAGGACAGGCCTATCTTGCCTGTCACTGCTGCTGCCAATTCCTGAATGCATTGTCCAGTGGCCTGAGGATCAACCTACTCCACCAGCCACCACCAGTGCTTGTGCACATCATCCAGGGGCTTGAGGTCACCTGTTCTGCTTGCCACTGTCATTGGGACTCACAAGCATTGTCTGGGGGGCTGGATCTGCCTTACCCAGCACTGCTGGTACCAGTGCATCCCATTCAGGGGCCTAGAAATCCACACACCCAGGCCACTGTAGCCACCACTAGTGCCTGAGGATGAATCCACTTGGCATCCCCCTGCCCAGCAAAGCCTTGCCACAGCCTCCACTAATAACTACAGCCTAAGCCACTGAGAAACTCACAGACAGCACTGACGCTGACTATAGCTGAAGAAATCATATGAAGACTACATTATTGCACCTACTTAGAATCAAAGCTAAAGTACCCTACTCAACCAACACTATAGATACATCTATAGGAAAAAGACTTTCCCTACAAAAATCAATCCATAAAACTGAAAGGAGCGACTATTATACCAGATGCACAGAAATCAACATAAAGACACAAGAAATATGAAAAAGCAAGGAAACAAGACATCTCCAAAGGAACCCAATAATTCTCCAGTAACCAATTCCATAAAAAAGGAAATACATGAAATGCCTGAAAAAGAATGGACAATAATGGTATTAAAGAAACTCAGTGAGATACAAAAGAATACAGATAATACAAAGAAATCAGGAAGACAATGATCTGAATGAGAAATTCAGTATAACAGATAGATATAAAAAATATCCAAACAGAATGCTGGAGCTAAAGAATTCAATGAATGAAATAAAAAAAATACAACTAGAGCTTCAACAATAGACTAGATCAAGCAGAAGAATTTCTGAACTTGAAGACAGGTCTTTTGAAATAACCCAGCCAGACCAAAGAAAAAAAATAAAATAAGAGAATGAAAAAGGATGAAGAAAGCCTGCATTACATCATTTGGGAAACCATAAAGCAACCAAATGTTTGAATTTGGGGATTTTGGGAATTCCAGAAGAAGAGATGGACAAAGGCATAGAAAACCAATTAACAAAATGATAGTTAAAACTTCTCTCAAGTCTAGCAAGAGATTTAGACATCCAGATACATGAAGCTCAGGTACAGATTCAACATTAAAGTCATTAAACATTAAAGTCAAAACTGTCAAGTTTGTCAAGTTGTCAAATTTGACTTTGTCCTCAAGAACAAAGAGAATTCCAAAAATAGCAAGAGAAAAGTGTCAAGTCATATGTAAAGGACTCCCTATCAGACTAACAGCAGATTTCTCAGCAGAGATTTTACAGGCCAGGAGACAATGGAATGATATGTTCAAAGTGCTGAAAAAAAAAAAAAAAAAAAAAACCTGCCAGCCAAGAATACTATGGCCAGCAAAGTTATCCTTCAAAAATGAAGGAGAGATCTATTCCAAGATGGCTGAATAGGAGCAGCTCTGGTCTGCAGCTCCCAGCGTGACTGATGCAGAAGACAGATGATTTCTGCATTTCCAACTGAGGTACCTGGTTCATCTCACTGGGACTGGTTGGTCAGTGGGTGCAGCCCATGGAGGACAAGCTGAAGCAGGGTGGGGCATTGCCTCACCCAGGAAGCACAAGAGGTTGGGGGATTTCCCTTTCCTAGCCAAAGGAAGCTGTGACAGACTGTATTGTGGCATGGGGTCCCACGCCCACGGAGCCTTGCTCACTGCTTGTGCAGCAGTTTGAGATTGAACTGCAAGGCGGCAGCCTAGCTGGGGGAGGGGCGTCTGCCATTGCTGAGGCTTGAGTAGGTAAACAAAGCGGCTGGGAAACACGAACTGGGTGGAGTCCACCGCAGCTCAAGAAGGCCTGCCTGCCTCTGTAGACACCACCTCTGGGGACAGTGCATAGCTGAACAAAAGGCAGCAGAAACTTCTCCAGACTTAAACGTCCCTGTCTGACAGCTCTGAAGAGAGCAGTGGTTCTCCCAGCATGGTGTTTGAGTTCTGAGAATGGACAGAGTGCCTCTTCAAGTGGGTCCCTGACCCCCGAGTAGCCTAACTGGGAGACAGCTCCCAGTAGGGACTGACTGACACCTCATACAGCTGGATGTCCCTCTGAGACGAAGCTTCCAGAGGAAGGATCAGGCAGCAATATTTGCTGTTCTGCAATATTTGCTGTTCTGCAGCCTCCGCTGGTGATATCCCGGCAAACAGGGTCTGAAGTGGACCTCCAGCAAACTCCAACAGACCTGCAGCTGAGGGACCTGACTGTTAGAAGGAAAACTAACAAACAGAAAGGAATAGCATCAACATCAACAAAAAGGACATCCACGCCAAAACCCAATCTGTAGGTCACCATCATCAAAGACCAAAAGTAGATAAAACCACAAAGATGGGGAGAAACCAGAGCAGAAAAGCTGAAAATTCTAATAATCACAGCACCTCTTCTTGTCCAAAGGATCGCAGCTCCTTGCCGGTGACGGAACAAAGCTGGATGGAGAATGACGAGTTGACAGAAGTAGGCTTCAGAAGGTCGGCAGTAACAAAATTCTCCGAGCTAAAGGAGGATGTTTGAACCCATCATGAGGAAGCTAAAAACCTTGAAAAAAGATTGGATGAATCTAATTAACTAGATTAATTAGATAATAATTAATTATTAACTCGAATAAACAGTGTAGAGAAGACCTTAAATGACTTGATGGAGCTGAAAACCATGGGATGAGAACATTGTGATGCATGCACAAGCTTCAGTAGCTGATTTGATCAAGTGGAAGAAAGGGTATCAGTGATTGAAGATCAAATTAATGAAATGAAGCAAGAAGAGAAGTTTAGAGAGAAAAGAGTAAAAAGAAATGAACAAAATCTCCAAGAAACATGGGACTATGTGAAAAGACCAGATCTACATTTGATTGGTGTACCTAAACGTGATGGGGAGAATGGAACCAAGCCGGAAAACACTCTTCAGGATATTATCCAGGAGCACTTCCCCAACCTAGCAAGACAGGCCAACATTCAAATTCAGGAAATACAGAGAATACCACAAAGATATTCCTTGAGAAGAACAACTCCAAGACACATAATTGTCAGATTCACCAAGGTTGAAATGAAGGAAAAAATGTTAAGGGCAGCCAGAGAGAAAGGTCGGGTTACCCACAAAGGGAAGCCCGTAAGACTAACAGTGGGTCTCTCGGCAGAAACTCTACAAGCCAGAAGAGAGTGGGGGACAATATTCAACACTCTTAAAGAAAAGAATTTTCAACCCAGAATTTCATATCTAGCCAAAATAAGCTTCATAAGAGAAGGAGAAATAAAATCCTTTACAGCCAAGGAAATGCTGAGAGATTTTGTCAATACCAGGCCTGCTTACAAGAGCTCCTGAAGGAAGAACTAAACATGGAAAGAAACAACCGATACCAGCCACTGCAAAAACCTGCCAAATTGTAAAGACCACCAATGCAAGGAAGAAACTGCATCAACTAATGGGCAAAATAACCAGCTAATATAATGACAGGATCAAATTCACACATAACAATATTAACCTTAAATGTAAATGGCCTAAATGCTCCAATTAAAAGACACAGACTGGCAAACTGGATAAAGAGTCAAGACCCATCAGTGTGCTGTATTCAGGAGACCCATCTCACGTGCAGAGACACACATAGGCTCAAAATAAAGGGACGGAGGAATATCTACCAAGCAAATGGAAAACAAAAAAAAGCAGGGGTTACAATCCAACTCTCTGATAAAACAGACTTTAAACCAACGTAAATCAAAAGAGATAAAGAAGGCCATTACATAATGGTAAAGGGATCAATTCAACAAGAAGAGCTAACTATCCTAAATATATATGCACCCAGTACAAGAGCATCTAGATTCATAAAGCAAGTCCTTAGAGACCTACAAAGAGACTTAGGCTCCCACACAATAATAATGGGAGACTTTAACACCTCACTGTCAATATTAGACAGATCAATGAGAAAGAAGGTTAACAATGATGTCCAGGACTTAAAGTCAGCTCTGCACCAAGCAGACCTAATAGACATCTACAGAACTCTCCACCCTAAATCAACAGAATATACATTCTTCTCAGCACCACACTACACTTATTCTAAAATTGACCACATAGTTGGAAGTAAAGCACTCCTCAGCAAATGTAAAAGAATGGAAATCACAAGAAACTGTCTCTCAGACCACAGTGCAATCAAATTTGAACTCAGGATTAAGAAACTCATTCAAAACCACACCAATACATGGAAACTGAACAAACTGCTCCTGAATGACTACTGGGTACATAACGAAATGAAGGCAGAAATAAAGATGTTCTTTGAAACCAATGAGAACAAAGACACAACGTACCAAAATCTCTGGGACACATTTAAAGCAGTGTGTAGAGGGAAATTTATAGCACTAAATGCCCACAAGAGAAAGCAGGAAAGACCTAAAATTGACACCCTAACATCCCAATTAAGAGAACTAGAGAAGCAAGAGCAAACACATTCAAAAGCTAGCAGAAGGCAAGAAATAAGTAAGACCAGAAAAGAACTGAAGGAGACAGAGAAACAAAAAAACCCTCAAAAAATCAGTGAATCCAGGAGCTTGTTTTTTGAAAAGATCAACAAAATTGATAGACTGCTAGCAAGACTAATAAAGAAGAAAAGAGAGAAGAATCAAATAGATGCAATAAAAAATGATAAAGGGGATATCACCACCGATCCCACAGAAATACAAACTACCATCAGAGAATACTATAAACATCTCTACACAAATAAACCAGAAAATCTAGAAGAAATGGATAAATTGCTGGACACATACAATCTCCCAAGACTAACCCAGGAAGAAGTTGAATCCCTGAATAGACCCATAACAGGCTCTGATATTGAGGCAATAATTAATAGCCCACCAGCCAAAAAAAGTCCAGGACCAGATGAATTCACAGCCAAATTCTACCAGGGGTACATAGAGGAGATGGTACTATTCCTTCTGAAACTATTCCAATCAATAGAAAAAGAGGGAATCCTCCCTAACTCATTTTATGATGCCAGCATCACCCTGATATGAAAGCCTGGCAGAGACACAACAAAAAAAGAGAATTTTAGACCAATATCCCTGATGAACATTGATGGGAAAATCCTCAATAAAATACTGGCAAAATGAATCCAGCAGTACATCAAAAGGCTTATCCACGAAGATCAAGTTGGCTTCATTCCTGGGATGCAAAGCTGGTTCAACATATGCAAATCAATAAATGTAATCCATCACCTAAACAGAACCTAAGACAAAAACCACATGATCATCTCAATAGATGCAGAAAAGGCCTTTGACAAAATTCAACAGCCCTTCATGCTAAAAACTCTCAATAAATTAGGTATTGATGGGACATATCTCAAAATAATAAGAGCTATTTATGACAAACCCACAGCCAATATCATACTGAATGGGCAAAAACTGGAAGCATTCCCTTTGAAAATGAGCACAAAACAGGGATGCCCTCTCACACCACTCCTATTCAACATAGTGTTGGAAGTTCTGGCCAGGGCAATCAGGCAAGAGAAAGAAATAAAGGGTATTCAATTAGGAAAAGAGGAAGTCAAATTGTCCCTGTTTGAAGATGACATGATTGTATATTTAGAAAACCCCATCATCTCAGCCCAAAATCTCCTTAAGTTGATAAGCAACTTCAGCAAAGTATCAGGATACAAAATCAATGTACAAAAAATCACAAGCATTTCTATACAACAATAAGAGACAAACAGAGAGCCAAATCACGAGTGAATTCCCATTCACAATTGCTTCAAAGAGAATAAAATACCTAGGAATCCAACTTACAAGGAATGTGAAGGACCTCTTCAAGGAGAACTACAAACCACTGCTCAATGAAATAAAAGAGGATACAAACAAACAGAAGAACATTCCGTGCTCATGGGTAGGAAGAATCAATATCGTGAAAATGGCCATACTGCCCAAGGTAATTTATAGATTCAATGCCATCCCCATCCACCTACCACTGACTTTCTTCACAGAATTGGAAAAAACTACTTTAAAGTTCATATGGAACCAAAAAAGAGCTCGCATGACCAAGTCAATCCTAAGCAAAAAGAACAAAGCTGGAGGCATCACGCTATCTGACTTCAAACTATACTACAAGGCTACAGTAACCAAAACAGCATGGTACTGGTACCAAAACAGAGATATAGACCAATGGAACAGAACAGAGCCCTCAGAAATAATGCCACACATCTACAACCATCTGATCTTTGACAAACCTGACAAAAACAAGAAATGGGGAAAGGATTCCCTATTTAATAAATGGTGCTGGGAAAACTGGCTAGCCATATGTAGAAAGCTGAAACTGGATCCCTTCCTTACACCTTATACAAAAATTAATTCAAGATGGATTAAAGACTTCAATGTTAGACCTAAAACCGTAAAAACCCTAGAAGAAAACCTAGGCAATACCATTCAGGACATAGGCATGGGCAGGGACTTCATGTCTAAAACACCAAAAGCAATGGCAACAAAAGCCAAAATTGACAAATGGGATCTAATTAAACTAAAGAACTTCTGCACAGCAAAAGAAACTACCATCAGAGTGAACAGGCAACCTACAGAATGGGAGAAAAATTTTGCATTCTATCCATCTGACAAAGGGCTAATATCCAGAATCTACAAAGAACATAAACAAATTTACAAGAAAAAATCAAACAACCCCATCAAAAAGTAGGCAAAGGATATGAACAGACACTTCTCAAAAAAAGACATTTATGCAGTCAACAGACACATGAAAAAATGCTCATCATCACTGGTCATCAGAGAAATGCAAATCAAAACCACAATGAGTTACCATCTCACACCAGTTAAAATGGTGATCATTAAAAAGTCAGGAAACAACAGGTGGTGGAGAGGATGTAGAGAAATAGGAACAGTTTTACACTGTTGGTGGGAGTGTTAACTAGTTCAACCATTGTGGAAGACAGTGTGGCGATTCCTCAAGGATCTAGATATAGAAATACCATTTGACCCAGTGATCCCATTACTGGGTATATACCCAAAGGATTAAAAATCATGCTACCATAAAGACACATGCACATGTATGTTTACTGCAGCACTATTAACAATAGTAAAGACTTAGAACCAACCCAAATGTCCATCAATGATAGACTGGATTAAGAAAATGTGGTACATACATACCATGGAATACTATGCAGCCATAAAAAAGGATGAGTTCATGTCCTTTGTAGGGATATGGATGAAGCTGGAAACCATCATTCTGAGCAAACTATCGCAAGGACAGAAAACCAAACACTGCATGTTCTCACTCATAGGTGGGAACTGAACAATGAGAACACTTGGACACAGAATGGGGAACATCACACACTGGGGCCTGTTGGGGGGTGGGGGTATTGGGAGGGATAGCATTAGGAGATATACCTAATGTAAATGACGAGTTAATGGGTGCAGCACACCAACATGGCACATGTATACCTATGTAACAAACCTGCATGTTGTGCACATGTACCCTAGAACTTAAGGTATAATAAAAAAATGAAGGAGAAATAGTCTTTCTCACACAAGCAGAAAACTGAGGAAATGTATCACCAATAGACTGTTCCTACAAGAAATGCTTAAGGAAGCCCTACATCTGGAAGTGAAAGGATGATATCTACCATCATGAAAACACATGAAAGTATAAAACTAACTGGTAGAGCAGATACATAAATGAGAAAGAGAAATAAATAAAAAGTTATTACTATAGATAACCACTAAATCACAAAGATAAATAAGCCCTTATCTATCAATGAATATAAATGATTTAAATTCCCCAATTAAAAAGATACAAACTGGCTGAATCCAAAACAAAATAAAAGCCAACTATCTGCTGCTTACAATTAATTCCATTCACCTGAAAAGATACACATAGACTAAAAATGAAGGAATGGAAAAAATATTCCATACAAACAGAAACCAAAAGCATGCAGGAGTAGCAATGTTTATAGCAGACAAAATAGACTTTAAGTAAAAAATGTAAAAAGAGGAAAAGTCATTATATAATAATAAAGTGGTCAATTCAGCAAGAAGATATAATAATTGTAAGTATATGTGCACCCAAATATATGAAGCAAATATTGTTAGAACTAAAGTTAGAGATAGATCC
Organism: Hylobates moloch; assembly: GCF_009828535.3. Taxonomy (NCBI): domain Eukaryota; kingdom Metazoa; phylum Chordata; class Mammalia; order Primates; family Hylobatidae; genus Hylobates; species Hylobates moloch. The sequence continues at coordinate 38,400,003 of NW_026652277.1, forward strand.
TAATATAATAAGAGTTGGGGATGTCAACACTTCCCTGTCAGCACTGGACAGATAATCTAGCCAGAAAACCAACAAAGAAACACTGGGCTGAATCTGTGCTATAGACCAAATGGACCTAACAGACATTTACAGAACATTTCATCCACAGGCTGGGCATGGTTGCTCACGCCTGTAATCCTAGCACTTTGGGAGGCTGAGGTAGGTGGATCACTTGAGGTCAGGAATTCAAGATCGGCCTGGCCAACATAGCAAAACCCCATCTCTACTGAAAATACAAAACTTATCTGGGTGTGGTGGCACAAACCTGTAGTCCCGGCTACTCAGGAGGCTGAGGCAGGAGAATCGCTTGAACCTGGGAGGTGGAAGTTGCAGTGAGCCAAGATCGCACCACTGCACTCCAGCCTCAGCGACAGAGCAAGACTCCATCTCAAAAAAAATTTTTTTTATCCATAAGCTACAGACCGCACATTCTTCTTAGCAGCACACAGGATGGGCCATATGTTAAGCCACAAAACACATCTCAACAAATTTTTTTTAATAAATCTTTAAAAATTGAAATTATATCAAGTATTTTCTCAGACCACAATGGAATAAAACTAGAAATCAATAATAAAAAGAGCTTTGGAAACTATACAAATATAAGGAAATTAAACAACATGGTCCTGAATGATCACTAGGTCAATGAAGAAATTAAATAAGAAATAAAAAATTTCCTGATCATTACATTGCGTGCATGTATCATGTACCCCATAGTATGTACAATTATTATGTATTAATTTTAAAAAGGCTATGGCTAAGTTCTTACCATAACTCAATATGTATATCAAACTCTCCATAATCCTCAGACTACTATTTTAATAATCTGCAGTTGAGGCTACAAAAAATAATGAAGCTTTACAATTAATTTTTTTAACAATAAGCATGTAAAATACAGTATAGTATATGGTGTCACTATAAACCTGGGCTTAAGAACCAATTCTGTCACTAATTTTAAATCAGGTTTTCTAACAACTTAAACAAAACTTATAAAATGTAAATATTCCACTACAGGTTGTCAAGTGTTCCTTTAAAAATATTTAAGAATTTCATGATTTCATAAAATCATGCTTTGTTTTCACAATGATCAGTAAAAATGGAAGTAATATAACTTCTGGTTTTGTTATGAAGTTAATTCTTTGCTCATTTTATTTTAAGCTCTCCCATTTGGAAAAATCCCCATTTTGGAAGTTAATGGACTTACCCTTCACCAGAGCCTAGCGATAGCAAGATATTTGACCAAAAACACAGGTAACGTGTTTATTTTGCTTAAGATTTTTGATAACTGAAACAAACACATGATATATATGCAATATTCATTAAATGACTTTAGCATAGCATACTATAGTACAAATAAGAATGGAATTAAATAAGAGAAAAGTATAAATATACCACCTGTATCAGTTTAACTTTCTATGAGTTCCCTGGACAATTAGACAATTTTATTTTATATCGCCTCCTGCTTTTCATGCCTTACATCTGTTTGCTCTCCAAGCCCTTTTTGGAGTTTAGCTGAAAAATTGGACAAGCATGTTTCATTCCAAACTTTGGCTAGTATGCATATTGTAAGTTATTAGAGAAAATTACTTAGCAGAAAATACATATGGCATATGGAGGTTGAAATTTCTTAGACTATTAAAATTATATACTCAGTAATGTCCTTCATCCTAATCATGCTGAAAAAAATAGGGAGTTTCTTTGCTTCCACTCAGTGCCATCTGAGGAAACTTGAAGGGGACAGTTGGCTTCTGGATTGTTGCATTAGTGCCCACACCCATGATATTAGAAAAGAAACAACAGAAACTGTTCTTGTTTTTGCCTGACACACTTTCTCCCATCCTATGCTCCACTGTCTTCTTCTCTCTTCCCTCAAACTATTCTCACACTCTTTTTGAGCCAAAAGCTACTTTTCGCTTCTTTTAAAGCTCGTTTCTTTCAATCAATCTGTAGAACCACCATTCTCTCAAACCTATCTCCCCACCACCACTGCCACTGCTATGATCCAAGCCATAGACACATACATAGTTAGCTCACAAATAAAATGGGCCACGAATACTAAACCTCATTTTGGAATGAAATAGTGTATTTTAAAAATACAAAGTTTTGTGTTACACTAACGTTTCAACAAATAAAGTTATTTTGAAAGTTTAGAAGAAATGGAAATTATTTATGACCAAGGAAATTAGGCTTTAAAGTGAAAATGAAATTTAAGTTTAGGCTCAAAGATAGCTAGAATTTCAAAAGGAAGACTTGGACCTGGGCAGTGCTTTTCAAACTTTATGTGCATCAGGGTCACCTGGATGCTCATTAAAATATACTTAGTGCAACTTTGAGTCAGTAGACCTTGGGTGGGTCCCAAGAATTTGCATTCTCAACAATTTCCCAGATGATGCAGGTGGTCCGTGGATCTCACTTTGAGAATCTCTGGGCTAGAACATTCTAAGCAGAGAGACAATGGCATGAGAAGAAGAATGAACTTCAAATTTGCAGGTGGAAGAGAATTAGAGAAATGCTTAGTAGATTGGATCTGATTAGAAAGATCCAGAAGGATCTAGAGTATGGACTTTTTTTCTTATGCAACTGTAGGTTTTTATCTAGAAAAGCAGCATAACTAAAGCTATGCATTTTGGGAAGATTATTGTGGTTACTTTGTATTTGTGGCTACTGCAGGGAAGCATATTAGGAGATCATTGAAATGGTCCAGATGGCAAAGAAGAGAGACCAAGAAAAATATGAAAAATTTGTGGATGTAGAATCATCTTAGAGACAGTAGATAGATGTTGCCATGTGGAAGGCAGTCTATTTAACCAGGAGAGGAATAGCATAGACAGAGTTTGCCGTTCTCAATGCGCTGTGTACTGCTACTTCCTCCTTTTCTTCTTCCTTCTCCTCTTCTCTTTCGTCTCTTTCTCTTTTCTGTTTAAAATACTTTTTTCAACTTGCAATACCCTCCTCAATGTCTCCCTTCTCCAGCTGACCATATGTGCCATGCAGGCAAGGAATTTACCTCTTCTATTCAATGCTACTATATACAGCCACTACTTGGGGCTGAGTCACAGTTGAGGCCCGTAATTATTTGTTGGGTAAAAAAAAGGAGAGCTGGTTTGAGAAAAGTTGTGATGACTGCATTTGAGGATTTGTGGAAGAATGTTCAGGGGCCAAAAGAGTAATCAGAGATATATCCAAAAGGAGGCTCAAAAAATGAGCCTGTGGTTTAGGACTAAAAATATTGAATAAGGAGTCACCTCCATAAATTTTTAGCTGAAGCCTTGAGGTGGAAGTCAAAGTAGGGATGCAAATGAGTGAAGAATTCTGAAGACTATTTAAGGTCAGAAAGACAAATAATCAGCCTTTGAATATCACACACACAAAAATATAGTTTACAGAGGAACTCTAAATCGCTCAAGAATTTTCTTTCAATTTTAACACCTTCATTGAGGTATAATTTACATACAGTTCATCCACTGTCAGTATACAGTTTCTTAATTTTTAATAAATTTATACAGTTTTACAAAAGCAATCCATTTTAGAAAGCTCCTACACAGAAGCATTTTAAATTGGCACCATTGAGAAAACTTGCAGGAAGACCAATGATTTATTACCAAAAATAATGATTAACAAATGAGACAAAAGAAAAAAAACCCTCTATTATTTAAAAATTTTAGTCTCCAGTCAGAAAACAAATGCTCCTGACAAAAACTGTATGCAAAAATAAAAACAATTCTTTTTACAAAATAAATTATAATGTAGGTACAGGTTATTTATTGCAGTGTTGCTTGTATTAACAAAAGACTGGAAACAAACCTAATCAGTTGATGCTAGTTAAATAAATTGTGGGAGAGGCGGTTCCAAGATGACCACATAGGAACAGCTCCAGTCTACAGCTCCCAGCATGAGCGATGAAGAAAACGAATGATTTCTTCATTTCCAACTGAGGTACTGAGATTGTCTCACTGGGGATTGTCAGACAGTAGGTGCATAGCAGTGGGTGCAGTGCACCGAGCATGAGCCAAAACAGGGTGAGGCATTGCCTCACCCGGGAAGCGCAAGGGATCAGGGAACTCCCTTTCCTAGCCAAGGAAAAGGGTGACAGATGGCACCTGGAAAATCGGGTCACTCCTACCCTAATACTGCGCTTTTCCAACGGTCTTAGCAAATGGCACACCAGGAGATTATATCCCATGCCTGGCTAAGAGGGTCCTATGCTCAGGGAGCCTCGCTCTTTGCTAGCACAGCAGTCTGAGATCAAACTGCAAGGCAGCAGCGAGGCTGGGGGAGGGGTGCCCACCATTGCTGAGTCTTGAGTAGGTAAACAAAGCTGCCAGGAAGCTCGAACTGGGTGAAGCCCACCACAGCTCAAGGAGGTCTGCCTGCCTCCGTAGACTCCACCTCTGGGGGCAGGGCATAGACAAACAAAAGGCAGCAGAAACCTCTGCAGACTTAAATATCCCTGTCTGACAGCTTGGGAGACAGTAGTGGTTTTCCCAGCATGAAGCTTGAGATCTGAGAACAGACAGACTGCCTCCTCAAGTGGGTCCCTGACCCCTGAGTAGCCTAACTGGGAGGCACCCCCAAGTAGGGGCAGACTGATACCTCACACGGCCAGGTACCCCTCTGAGACAAAACTTCCAGAGGAACGATCAAGCAGCAACATTTGCTGTTGACCAATATTTGCTGTTCTGCAGCTTCTGCTGCTGACACCCAGGCAAACAGGGTCTGGAGTGGACCTCCAGCAAACTCCAAAAGACCTGCAGCTGAGGGTCCTGACTGTTAGAAGGAAAACTAACAAACAGAAAGGACATCCACACCAAAACCACATTTGTACGTCACCATCATCAAAGACCAAAGGTAGATAAAACCACAAAGATGGGGAAAAAACAGAGCAGAAAAACCGAAAATTCTAAAAATCAGAGTGCCTCTCCTCCTCCAAAGGAACACAGCTCCTCACCAGGAATGGAACAAAGCTGGATGGAGAATGACTTTGACGAGTTGAGAGAAGAAGGCTTCAGACGATCAAACTTCTCCTAGCTAAAGGAGGAAGTTTGAACCCATGAAAAGAAGTTTAAAAACCTTGAAAAAAGATTAGACAAATGGCTAACTAGAATAACCAATGCAGAGAACTCCTTAAAGGACCTGATGGAGCTGAAAACCATGGCATGAGAACTACATGACGAATGCACAAGCTTCAGTAGCTGATTCGATCAACTGGAAGAAGGGGTATCAGTGACGGAAGATCAAATGAATGAAATGAAGTGAGCAGTTTAGAGAAAAAAGAATAAAAAGAAATGAACAAAGCCTCTAAGAAATATGGGACTACGTGAAAAGACCAAATCTACATCTGATTGGTGTACCCGAAAGTGACGGGGAGAATGGAACCAAGTTGGAAAACACTCTGCAGGATATTATCCAGGAGAACTTCCCCAATCCAGCAAGGCAGGCCAACATTCAAATTCAGGAAACACAGAGAACGCCACAAAGATACTCCTTGAGAAGAGCAACTCCAAGACACATAATTGTCAGATTCACCAAAGTTGAAATGAAGGAAAAAATGTTAAGGGCAGCCAAAGAGAAAGGTCAGGTTACTCACAAAAGAAAGCCCGTAAGACTAACAGCTGATCTCTCCGCAGAAACTCTAAAAGCCAGAAGAGAGTGGGGGCCAATATTCAACATTCTTAAAGGAAAGAATTTTCAACCCAGAATTTCATTTCCAGCCAAACTAAGCTTCATAAGAGAAGGAGAAATAAAACCCTTTACAGACAAGGAAATGCTGAGAGATTTTGTCACCATTAGGCCTGCCCTACAAGAGCTCCTGAAGGAAGCACTAAACATGGAAAGGAACAACCAGTACTAGCCACTGCAAAAACATGCCAAATTGTAAAGACCATCGAGGTTAGGAAGAAACTGCATCAACTAATGAGCAAAATAACCAGCTAACATCATAATGACAGGATCAAATTCACACATAACAATATTAACCTTAAATGTAAATGGGCTAAATGCTCCAATTAAAAGACACAGACTGGCAAATTGGATAAAGAGTCAAGACCCATCAGTGTGCTGTATTCAGGAAACACATCTCATGTGCAGAGACACACATGGGCTCAAAATAAAGGGATGGAGGAAGATCTACCAAGCAAATGGAAAACAGAAAAAAGCAGGGGTTGCAATCCTAGTCTCTGATAAAACAGACTTTAAACCAACAAAGATCAAAACAGACAAGGCCATTACATAATGGTAAAGGGATCAATTCAACAAGAAGAGCTACCTATCCTAAATATATATGCACCCAATACAGGAGCAGCCAGATTCATAAAACAAGTCCTTAGAGACCTACAAAGAGACTTAGACTCCCACACAATAATAATGGGAGACTTTAACACCCCACTGTCAACATTAGACAGATCAACAAGACAGAAAGTTAACAAGGATATCCAGGAATTGAACTCAGCTCTGCACCAAGTGGACCTAATAGACATCTACAGAACTCTCCACCCCAAATCAACAGAATATACATTCTTCTCAGCACCACACCGCACTTATTGCAAAATTGACCACATAGTTGGAAGTAAAGCACTCCTTAGCAAATGTGAAAGAACAAATATTATAACAAACTGTCTCTCAGACCACAGTGCAATCAAACTAGAACTCAGGATTAAGAAACTCACTCAAAACCGCTCAACTACATGGAAACTGAACAACCTGCTCCTGAATGACTACTGGGTACATAACGAAATGAAGGCAGAAATAAAGATGTTCTTTGAAACCAATGAGAACAAAGCCACAACATACCAGAATCTCTGGGACACATTTAAAGCAGTGTGTAGAGGGAAATTTATAGCATTAAATACCCACTAGAGAAAGCAGGAAAGGTCTAAAATTGACACCCTAACATCACAATTAAAAGAACTAGAGAAGCAAGAGCAAACACATTCAAAAGCTAGCAGAAGGCAAGAAATAACTAATATCAGAGCAGAACTGAAGGAGATAGAGACATAAAAAACCCTTCAAAAAATCAATGAATTCAGGAGCTGATTTTTTGAAAAGATCAACAAAATTGACAGACCGCTAGCAAGACTAAAAAAGAAGAAAAGAGAGAAGAATCAAATAGATGCAATAAAAAATGATAAAGGGGATATCACCACCAATCCCACAGAAATACAAACTACCATCAGAGAATACTATAAACATGTCTATGCAAATAAACTAGAAAATCTAGAAGAAATGGATAAATTCCTTGACACATACACCCTCCCAAGACTAAACCAGGAAGAAGTTGAATCTCTGAAGAGACCAATAACAGGCTCTGAAATTGAGGCAATAATTAATAGCTTACCAACCAAAAAAAGTCCAGGACCAGATGGACTCACAGCCGAATTCTACCAGAGATACAAGGAGGAGCTGGTACCATTCCTTCTGAAACTATTCCAATCAATAGAAAAAGAGGGAATCCTCCCTAACTCATTTTATGAGGCCAGTATCATCCTGATACCAAAGCCTGGCAGAGACACAACAAAAAAAGAGAAGTTTAAACCAATACCCCTGTGAACATCGATGGGAAAATCCTCAATAAAATACTGGCAAACTGAATCCAGCAACACATCAAAAAGCTTATCCACCATGATCAAGTGGGCTTCATCCCTGGGATGCAAGGCTGGTTCAACATATGCAAATCAATAAACGTAATCCAGCATATAAACAGAACCAAAGACAAAAGCCACATGATTATCTCAATAGATGCAGAAAAGGCCTTTGACAAAATTCAACAGCCCTTCATGCTAAAAACTCAATAAATTAGGTATTGATGGGACGTATCTCAAAATAATAAGAGCTATTTATGACAAATCCACAGCCAATATCATACTGAATGGGCAAAAACTGGAAGCATTCCCTTTGAAAATGAGCACAAGACAGGGATGCCCTCTCTCACCACTCCTATTCAACATAGTGTTGGAAGTTCTGGCCAGGGCAATCAGGCAGGAGAAGGAAATAAAGGGTATTCAATTAGGAAAAGAGGAAGTCAAATTGTCCCTGTTTGAAGATGACATGATTGTATATCTAGAAAACCCCATCATCTCAGCCCAAAATCTCCTTAAGCTGATAAGCAACTTCAGCAAAGTCTCAGGATACAAAATCAATGTGCAAAAATCACGAGCATTCTTATATACCAATAACAGACAAACAGAGACCCAAATCATGAGTGAATTCCCATTCACAATTGCTTCAAAGAGAATAAAATACCTAGGAATCCAACTTACAAGGAATGTGAAGGACCTCTTCAAGGAGAACTACAAACCACTGCTCAATGAAATAAAAGAGGATACAAACAAACAGAAGAACATTCCGTGCTCATGGGTAGGAAGAATCAATATCGTGAAAATGGCCATACTGCCCAAGGTAATTTATAGATTCAATGCTATCCCCATCCACCTACCACTGACTTTCTTCACAGAATTGGAAAAAACTACTTTAAAGTTCATATGGAACCAAAAAAGAGCTCGCATGGCCAAGTCAATCCTAAGCAAAAAGAACAAAGCTGGAGGCATCATGCTACCTGACTTCAAACTATACTACAAGGCTACAGTAACCAAAACAGCATGGTACTGGTACCAAAACAGAGATATAGACCAATGGAACAGAACAGAGCCCTCAGAAATAATGCCACACATCTACAACCATCGGATCTTTGACAAACCTGACAAAAACAAGAAATGGGGAAAGGATTCCCTATTTAATAAATGGTGCTGGGAAAACTGGCTAGCTATATGTAGAAAGCTGAAACTGGATCCCTTCCTTACACCTTATACAAAAATTAATTCAAGATGGATTAAAGACTTACATGTTAGACCTAAAACCGTAAAAACCCTAGAAGAAAACCTAGGCAATACCATTCAGGACATAGGCATGGGCAGGGACTTCATGTCTAAAACACCAAAAGCAATGGCAACAAAAGCCAAAATTGACAAATGGGATCTAATTAAACTAAAGAGCTTCTGCACAGCAAAAGAAACTACCATCAGAGTGAACAGGCAACCTACAGAATGGGAGAAAATTTTTGCAATCTACTCATCTGACAAAGGGCTAATATCCAGAATCTATAAAGAACTCAAACACATTTACATGAAAAAAAACAACCCCATCAACAAGTGGGCGAAGGATATGAACACACTTCTCAAAAGAAGACATTTACACAGCCAAAAGACACATGAAAAAATGCTCATCATCACTGGCCATCAGTGAAATGCAAATCAAAACCACAATGAGATACCATCTCACACCAGTTAGAATGGCCATCATTAAAAAGTCAGGAAACAATAGGTGCTGGAGAGGATGTGGAGAAATAGGAACACTTTTACATTGTTGGTGGGACTGTAAACTAGTTCAACCATTGTGGAAGTCAGTGTGGCGATTCCTCAGGGATCTAGAACTAGAAATACCATTTGACCTAGCCATCCCATTACTGGGTATATACCCAAAGGATTATAAATCATGCTGCTATAAAGACACATGCACACGTATGTTTATTGCAGCACTATTCACAATAGCAAAGACTTGGAACCAAGTCAAATGTCCAACAATGATAGACGGATTAAGAAAATGTGGCACATATACAGCATGGAATACTATGCAGCCATAAAAAATGATGAGTTCATGTCCTTTGTAGGGACATGGATGAAGCTGGAAACCATCATTCTCAGCAAACTTTCGCAAGGACAAAAAACCAAACACTGCATGTTCTCACTCTTCTCACTCATAGGTGGGAATTGAACAATTAGAACACATGGACACAGGAAGGGGAACATCACACACCAGGGCCTGTTGTGGGGTGGGGGGAGGCAGGAGGGATAGCATTAGGAGATATACCTAATGTAAATGACGAGTTAATGGGTGCAGCACACCAACATGGCACATGTATACATATGTAACAAACCTGCATGTTGTGCACCTGTACCCTAAAACTTAAAGTATAATTAAATATATATATATATTGTGGCACATCTACCTCAAGGAATCCCTATGTAGCCAAAAAAAAAAAGAGCAAGTACACCTTTTGGGTACTTGTAAAGAAAGATATGTAGGGGACATGGGATGAGGAAGCATATCTAGTGGGATATATATTTCTATTTGCTTGTATTTTCATAAAGAAATAATGTAAGAATACTAATTACAGTGGTACTGGTAAGGTAGGTAGGTAAGGGAGCAAAATGTGGTGGATGGAAGCTAGTCTTCAGTGGATATTGTTTTATACTCTTTTGAATTTTCAACCATATGAATATACTATCTGTTAAAAACAAACTTTTTAATATAGTAAATCAAACATATTGATGGGCCTCTCTCTATTCCATAGATTTGGCTGGAAACACAGAAATGGAACAATGTCATGTTGATGCTATTGTGGACACACTGGATGATTTCATGTCATGTTTTCCTTGGGCAGAGAAAAAGCAAGATGTGAAAGTAATGTGATCCATTTGCTATTCCTAGCATTAATTACACACCACCTGCCAGACATTGTGTTAGGTGCCTTAGAAAGTTCCTTAATATCAAAACAATATGTATAATTTTAAAATATCAAATTATATTTTAAAAGTTTAAAATAAAGTACAGCAATTCCCTATTGTACCCCTTCACATTAACTCCTCCCCAGATGCAACCCTGTTAAAAATTTGTTTAGCAGTTTCTTTAGGATTTACACATTTCCATATTTCTATAGGATATGTAAATATGACTTCCTCTCATTGACCAATTGTAAATGATTTCTCAGGACTTATGATAGTACAGGTTAAGCATTCCTAACCTGAAAATCTGAAATCCAAAATGCCCCAAACTCCAAAACGTTTTAAACACCAAGATGACAGCACAAGTGGAAAATTCCACATGTAAGTACTTAACACAAACTTTGGCAAATGTGCAAAATTATTGAAAATACTGTATAAAATTACCTTCAGGCTATGTGTATAAGGTGTAAATGAAACATAAATGAATTTGGTGTTTAGATTTAGGCCCCATCCCCTATATATCTCATTATGTATATGCAAATATTCCAAAATCTGAAAAAGTCTGGAATTCAAGACAATTCTGTTTCCAAGCATGTTGGATTAAGGGATCTCAACCTGTAATAACAATTTTTCTCTTACATAGTCATCCTTTCTGCTTCCCTTTCACCAAGCTCCCAATATTGTGATGTGAAAATTTTTTGGTTAAATATCCTGTGATTAGTATGCTATGCAAATAATGCACAGAACTGTGCACTGTAGTATGCTTTTATATTTCCTTTCTCACTTTTCTTCCTCAAAATTAGTAATTGCTTTCTTTTGCTTCTTTTTACTTTTACTGCTGACTTTCCACAGTATCCAATAGCCTGCCAATACGATTTTCCACATGGTCAATGTAGTATCAGTTCATCTGTTATTTCCAATATTTCTTGGAGCGCTTTCTGTCTAGGAGACTTCCATTCTCTGCGGAGTTCACTAGGTTTTCTGCACAGCTGTCATCATTGGAATTCCCTTTGCTGTTATTCCAGTGATGCCATTCTATGGAGCTGGAGTCCTGTTCCTGGATGCTGCCTTCTTTCTTTGTTTACTCCATTGTTTATTTGGAGGCACATCCTCTAGTATTCCAAAAGTTAAAATGAAGGTTTGATGACAGCAGATATGATTATGACAGATGGTATGGATATGTCTATCTTGTGAGCCACAATGCTTCACTCTGGTATGGTTGTCCTAGATACTTGGTCACCGTTGTCATCCTGAGATCTTTATTATTACCCTGGATTTTTTTTTTTTTTTAATATTTTCCTGGGTTCATTCTCCTGTTTTCTTTCCTTGCTTTTGTGGAACAATCCTCTAAGAACTTACTGATCATAGGGAATAAAAGTTTGGGGCTTTTGGGGCCTCGTTTGTCTAAAGATGTTTTTATTTTATTCTCAAACTTGTTTTATAGTTTGGCTGGGTGTAGAATTCTGATGAAAGTTAATTTTTCATTAGTATTTGAAAGGCTGTTGAGAAATTTGAATTCAATTTAATTACTGACCTTTTGTATGTGACCTATTTTTTTTCACTCTGAAAGATTATAAAACACATGCCCTTAGAGTTCTAAAATTTTGCAATGATGAGTCTTGGTATGATCTTGTTTTCATCCATTGTGCTGTTTCCTTGGTGAGTCCGTTCAATCTGGGACCCATGTCCTTTAGTTTAAGGAAATTTCCTTTAATTCTTTCATTAACGATTACCTCCCCCTTTATTTTCTTTGTTCCTTATAGTAGAATTCCAGTAATTCAGATGTTGGCTCTTTTCCTATTTCCCATTTCTTGGCTTTTCTGCGTTACTTTTAGAAAGCATTTCTCAACTTCATCAGTCCTTGAGTTCTAAATTTCTGATATTGTGCTTCTAAATTTATAAAAATTCTTAGGCTGTTTTCCACTAAGAATGGGGAAGGGACAGCTGTCTAGTAATGTAAAATGAAGAACATCCCATGCTAAACCCGCTTAATAGTTTTCCACCAATCCTCATTTTATCCCCTTCCAAACCTCCTTAACCCCAGTTCTAGACATATCCGGTCATTTCCTGAGCCATTTAAGGATTTCGTGTTACTGATGGGATTGGTTCTTGGCTTTCCCTTTGCAGGTGCCATTCACCCATCTGCTTACTAGCTTCAAATTTTGTTTGCTCTTATCTCCTCTCTTTCCACTTCCTCGTGGGTTCTATCTTTTTAAAAATATTCATTACTGTTGTTTAGAGATGAATGCAAAATGATATGTATTTGTCAAATTATTCATCTTTATGCAGAATTCTAAATAGACGTCTTTATTACAGCTTCTAGTGGTTTCCTTTAGGACGCTCATCACAGTCTCTATTTTAAAGAGACTGGCAGGTGGTGTGTGATTACTTTTTTGTGTTTGTCTCCTCAAGCTGGATGCATCGGGCGGTAGGAATCATGTCTGTATTATTCAACTGATCCCCCACTGCCATCACAGTGCCTTTTACATAGTAGGCATTACACACTTGTTGAATAAGTCATCAGAACCACACTCATCAAATGCACACCGTGTGCCTGTGTTACTCTCAGCTCTATGTGTTATCTCAGTCAGCCCTCCTTCTCCCCCTTCAAGATAAGTGCTTTTTATTATCATGCTCACTTTCCAGATGAAGACACTGAGAAACAGAAGTTACAGAGTTGCCCAAAGTCACACAACTGACAGAACTGTGAACTGAGCCCAGACAGCTGAATTTAGATCCCATAGCCTCATCACCTAGGTATACAATTGCTTAAATTAGTAACTAATTTAAGCATCCCTTTAGAATGAAACTGTTGTTATCCTCATCTTCCAGGTAAGAGAACAAGAGTTTCACATAGTGTAAACAACTTACCCAAAATTGTTCAGCTAGAAGTGGTGCAGAAGGAATTCAAATCGTCACTGACTCAAACCCCAGGTTCTTAACCACTGGGTATAATACCACAGTGCAAGCAGCTGTACAAAACAGCTGTGCATGAATATTTATGTACATGTTAAAGCTAAAGCCTGTAGCCGAAAGCCACAGCACAAATAGCAGGCAGTCTTATCAATTTACTTAAGCACATACTATCTACTTAGTATTTATTGTAAATACTATTTAATTAGCACCTTCTGATTTGAATAGAGATATCTGGACACAAAAGTATTTACATTGACTGACTCCATGATATAAACGTAAGGTGTGTAGGGTCTGCACACACACACACGTATATATATAGGCCTAGCCAGGAAATAATAAAGCTCAGCTTTGATGATAGAAGTACAACTTTTTGACATAAGTACATTTAGGCTCTGGAGTCAAACTGCCAGGCTTGAATCCTGATTCCCTTCTTACTAGCTGTCACTTAACTCCCTATTCATAGTTCAAACTCTTTGTAAAGTGGGGATACAACAGGCTCTACTTTGAAGTATGTTGGCAGGATTAAATGTTAGCATATGTGCCTATGGCTAGGTAGGAAGTGTTAAATATTAACTATTATAATTAATAGTGTTATATACTTTGGTGTTAATTGTTTTTACTATTTGTCAGACATGGCATCTGTATTTTGCATATCATTATAAATGTAGAAACAGATGCTCTCCAATTTAGAAGTGTCTAAAGATTTTTGTTCCATGTACCAAAGACCCCCCTGATGTGCAGTCTATCAATTTATCAGATTGTTCTTCTCTACTTTTCTATTTTCTACCTTTCTGTAGCTGAGGCTCCATAACAGAGGCCACCTCCCAGAGGAAAATATTCTTCGAACATTTATGATAAGAGTAACACTCTACCTTTGAATTAGAATAACAACTCTTACGTACCACCTATTTCAATAAAACAATTTCAAAGGACACAGCAATCCAAGTTCATGATTAAATCATACAAAGGCAGGACACATTGCAGAAACATTGCTGATAGCTATAGACTATCTAATTAACAAGCAGGACTTGGCTAATACATAATGAAAAATGCACCGTTCTGTATTTCATAGACTGTTGGTAGTGGGTTACATTGCTGCCACCTTGTGGTCAGGTGAAAATTTCAAAGGCAGAATATTGATGCACTCAAGATGGATAGTGAATATATTCTTGTCATATACACCTTAAAAATCTACCAAATACACACAATTTTACAGTATTTATTACTAAAAATTCCATTTCCAATTAAAAAATAATTAAAAGCAAAAGATGTCTTTGGATATTGGTCACCATGACAATCCTTGAACTTACCATTAGTGTTACTTTGGTTATTTATGTATCTGTGTTTCCATTTCCTCATCTAAAGAACAGGATGGGGAAGAAGAATGAGAAGGCCTGAGGAATTCTGATGTCCTGGTTCCAACACAAAATAATATTGGTAGTGCATATATCAAAATGCTTTTGAGAAATATACGAATCTCCCTAAAAGTCATTTGTTAAACTTTCATAGCAACAACTTCTCAGGGTGAAAAAACCTCCTTTATAACTCTCTGGAAAGGGAGGCTAGAAATTTCTGAATCCATCAAGTATAGGAGTGGCTATCTAGGATGGATCAGGAAATGTATTTTTTTTAAATATATCTGGAAAAAAAAGAGGTGTAATCAAATCTTATCTTCTTTATATTGATTGTACTTTAAAATGAAACTTAAATACTAATTATACTGTTTATTAATTTACATTTCATTAGACTGAAATAATTCACCAAACTTACAAAGAGAATCTGGGCTCAAGGAGAAGTCAATTGCACAGATCTAAGAGTTTTATTTGACTCTGCATATACACAAACATTGGTGCACCTGAAGCTCTGGAAATGCACGTTAGAAGAACAGAATTCGCCAGGAATGTACACAGTTTTTAGAAAGTTGTCCAACAACCAAATTGGCCATTACTTTTCTGACTGATGCCAACTGAGGTGAGCAGACCTGTGGCAAGCACCACATGGTTCTCGACTCACTGCCCTTCAATGGGATTACAAATTCTGTGTAAGCAGCAGAAAGACTCATACCTAATGTTTTCTTTAAAACTATGAACATACTGACCACAGAGCACTTTAAAGAACAAGGGAAAGAACATAAAGTCAAAATAATAACAAGCTTTATAAGCTTCGGTTTTTAAATCTGGCAAACGTATGTAAGTACATGTTGAGTATCCCTTATCTGAAATTCTTGGGACCAGAAGTATTTCAGAATTGGGGTTTTCTTCAGATTTTGGAATATTTGCATTATACTTACTGGTTGAGCATACCAAATCTCGAGAGCCGACATCTGAGATGTTCCCCTGAGCATTTCCTTTGGGTATCATGCCCATGCTCAAAACGTTTTGGATTTTGGAGCATTTTGGATTTTTGGACTAGGGAGGCTCAACCTGTATGTAAGGATGCTTTTGCAAATTGTACTCTACAAATATAAGGCATTATATTGTGGTAGTATATATCATCTAGCTAAGTCATAATCATAACAGCAAGTCAATCAGCAAATTGGTATGGTATCCACTATCTGACTTAATAAAGGTTGGATTTCATTACAGATCATTTAGACACATTAATAAATGATCCATACCTTTTATGTTTTTGAGTTTGGCTTCTATTTCATAACCAAGACTCAAACAGGCAGAATTCTTATGTATAAACAAACATCTCTTATCAAGAAAGAGGCCTTGAGTAAATTATTTGGTCTTCAGAGCTTCAAGTAGAAAAATAATGACAATTTAAAAAATGGATGTTTTATATATATTTTCCTAAGGATGTTAATTTTTAAATAATATTAGTTTATATATCAAGAGGGGATAACTGGATGATGCATTTCGTAGATGATATTCAAGATAGACAAATCTGATAATAAGGCACAATGGTATAGTCCAATGAGAAAATACATAAAGGCCCAAGATCATGATTCATTATAAATGCAATAGTGAAACCAAGAACTGCCAAACTAGAAAAGTCTAGCTTTATGAAATAAAATAAATTTCTTTACCTTCAGTTATATTATTTAGCTTTAAAAAAGCTAGGTTAAGAGGGAAATTTTAGAAATCTAAAAGGACAATAGAATCATTTTGCTTTAGTAAATTTAAGAAAAAATAAGATTTTGTGGGTAAAATTAAAAAATAAGTTTCTTTCTTAAACATAAACTGTAAGAACTGGTGACAGAAAACTATTTTTTTAATCCATGAGCAATAAAGAGATGACTCACACCTATAGAGAATCAGACCTAAATCTCCATGGCATAAATTTGAATAAAAAATCTAGCTACTTCTCTTTTTTCTTGAATTCATGTGGGAGAATAAAGATGGAGAAATCTACTTCCTCCTCAGATCATGTTACTTTTCTTCTCATTATTCTTAAAGTGATATTTTCTCCTCCTAGGAGCAGATGTTCAATGAGCTGCTCACATATAATGCGCCTCATCTTATGCAAGACTTGGACACATATTTAGGGGGGAGAGAGTGGCTTATTGGTAACTCTGTGAGTATGTTTTATATCTTAAAAAATTCAAGCAAATAAAAGGACAAACCAAAAGAAGTATAAAAACTTATTGAAAAAAAGTTACCTATAGGGAGGGAACAGAATTTACAGCAAGAACAAAGGTTAAACTTCTTTAAATAAACCTTTTAAAAAAATAGATTTGACTTTGGAACCATATTTTATATAATTATATATTAGCAGCAAAAACTTAAAAAGCTATCCTAAAAACCAAAGTGAAGTAAATGAACCTAACTATGCAAAAGAGATGCATAGAGAACACACAGAAGACATATGTACTCTATTAGAGAAGAACTATTTCAAGAAGTATCATTTGTAAAACACACTAATTTGATTATACATCTAAGACAGATATCTCTTAGCTTAGAACAACAAAAAATCATATACTATTTTCAGTAATCATTTTGTTGGTGGTACTAGAAACTATTTGTATTTTTTTCTGGTATTATTATACTTATATTGTGGGTACAAAAATAAATTGTGTTGATGTTACTGAGAACCAGGATCTTCAATGTGGGAGAAAGGAGATAGAGATGTAAGGTGAGTAAGGTCAAGTAAATATCCTATTCCTGAACTTGAACTACAGCTAACAGTATAAACTCATATGTATTTTGTATCAGGATAAATTACGAAGCATTTTATGTCTCAATTGGAAAAAGTTTCTCTTCATGAAAGTATTCCAGTTAATAGATAAGAAAAAAAGACTGAAATAAACTATCACCACTTTCCAACCCCAGAAAAATGAATTGGCATAGTCATGGACCATCAATAATCACAAAAAAGTTAAGACAACCAGATACTAGACACACTACCACCTATAAGTAGTCTTGCCAAAAAAATCAAATCTAAACCTGATTTACAAGTTGTGGTAGGTGGCGGTCCCAGCCTTCAGGGAGACTGCATTCTGGGAGATAAGATTGCTTTTTTGTAGCATGCTGACACTCTGCTGTCTGCCCTGTTCAGCCCTTCTGGGTGATACAGAAGTAAACTTGCCATATCTTTATTCTCAACTTTCAACCTCTTCACATACCCCTTAATTTCTTCTGACTCCCCTCATAGCCTTTCCTAAAATGCTTCTCTCCCTGTCCTATTTATTTATTGAAAAATTTCTAAGAATTTATTTTCCATTTTCTATTAAAATTCCTTTGTAAATCATGTTCTGATCTCATCTCTGGGTACTCTCTCCCTTCTTCACAGTGCTCCAAACACACTGGTGTGTGTGTTCCTCAGACCTAACTCACACTCCCACCTAAGGGCCTTTACGCATTTCCCTATACCTGGAACGCTTAATCCCCAGATTGCTCACTGCAGGTCTCAATCCTTTTTTATATTTAAGCCTGGGCTTACGTGTCACCTCTTAAAAGTCTTCCCTGACCATGTCATAGTCCATCACATGACCTCACTTTTTTTTTTTTTGTAACTCCCATCATTTTGCATGTTTTTCCCTTCTAAAATAAAAGCTACAAGAGAGAAGGGGCTTGCATCCTACCTTGCTCTCCAGCACCTAGACCTGGGCATGGCACACAGTAGGTGCTTGATAAATATTTGAATGAATTCTGGATTTATTCTGAATTCTGAGTCTTCCAGCCAGTAGCTTCTCTTGGCTGACAGATGTTTAATAAGTTCCGGAAACACTAGCAATCAGCTTTATTAAATTCTATACAAAAAGAAAAAAGAGTGGTCCACATTTAAACTTCACTCTTTGATAATCATATGGAGCCAAAGTAACAGCATACAGATTGGTTTCTAGTCACAAAGGTAAAAACATACAACTGTACAATGGTAGGACCAGGCTGTCATCACTAATCCAGTGGCCAATCTTGGCATACCCCTAATGGTCAGACATCCATATATTCTTTTTATGTGATACAATATAATGTATTTTAGCCACAAATATCTCACTTGAAACTATATACCCTCTAAGAATAACCTGCACCCCCCCTTCCTTTATACTACGTAGTACAAAGGAACAAGGTAAGATGAAATACAAAGGTCCTGAAGATAGAACATTCTGTAGGACTACTGTGAAATCTTCAATAATTTGGTGATGTGAAAAAAAGGGTACTGTTTTGAAGAGTTAATGGACATAAGCAGATCAAATGCATAGACCTGGAATAGATCCTGCTTTGTCCTGTAAAGGGCAATTTTAGAACAGATGGAAAAATACGTATTGGTTATTGGATAAGGAAAATGTACTGTCACAGAGAGGTGGAGACTGGACAAGGTTACAAGAGTATGTACCATTAAGATCTCATGTTAGTAAAACAACATCTATCAGCATAGAAAAATATCTTATACATGAAAATGTTTAATAGTAGTAACCTGATTGCTGGAGTATATCAGTAATTTTCTGAACTTCTATCATATAAACATTCTGCTTTTGTAATAACAAGATTGTTTTGAATCTTTTAGATTAAGAAACTAATTTTAATTTTGGAATGCTGATACAGCTATATTTTCTATGTTCAAATGAAAAGTTTGTTTCCTTTAAACTAGGTAACTTGGGCAGACTTCTACTGGGAGATTTGCAGTACCACACTTTTGGTCTTTAAGCCTGACCTGTTAGACATCCATCCAAGGCTGGTGACTTTACGGAAGAAAGTCCAAGCCATTCCTGCCATCGCTAACTGGATAAAACGAAGACCCCAAACCAAACTCTAGCTGATCCATGTTGCCTTTAAGTTTATTTTTCTCAGGGGCATCTCTCTCATCAGATAAGACAGCTACATCAGCCTGCCAGATAATCCACATGCTCCCTCCCCAGCTCCACTAAGATTTTCACTTTAGCCATATTCTGATTTTTAAAAAGGAAAACAAAAACAAATATTTCTTCAGTATCTTTTTCTTTCAGAATAGCTTCACATCATTTACAATTACAGAAAAATAGTATGTAATACAGGCAGACCTTACTTTGCACAGGTTCTAACATGCACGAATTGCAGTCATAATTGTTTAGCAACACCATTCTTCCCCTCCCCCAAAATGGTTTGGACTTCAGCTACCACAATTACCTGTAATTGCATAAAACACAAACTTTGCTAGTAGCTCTCCAGTTCACATATCCCTGTGTAAATAACCTATGTACATCATGAACAATGACCAGTCACTTCTATCAAAGACGCCAGAGGTCACTGCACATCTGTTATTCCTGCATAGATAGCAAAGTGTGTAGTTGTATTGCTATTGCCTGCTTGTGGCCCAGTGATAAATCTCTTTGACATTTTACAAAAATGAAGAATCAAAAGAGGGAACTCCCCAACAAAGATGAAAGTGCAGCAAAGGAACAAAAACTGATAATCCTGGAATGAAATTCAAACTGAATATAAAGGGAGTTATCGAGAAAAGACCTGACTATGGGAATCTGACACGGCTCAAAAGGCTCTAGATATGCAGCCAGAGAAACTTGTAAAGATGAATTTACTGACATGAATAAAGTTGTGATGAGAAAAATGTAGATACCCCAGAGATCAAGAGACTGAGAAGACAAGCCACAGACTTGGAGAAAATACTTTTAAAACATGTATCTGACAAAAGACTGTTATCCAAAATTATATAGAACTCATAAAACTCAACAATAAGACAACAAACAAGCTGATCAAAAAATGGGCAAAAGACCTCAACAGACACCTCAACAAAGATACAGGTAGCAGTAAGCATATGAAGAGGTGCCCAACAAAATGTCATTAGGGAACTGCAAATTAAAACAAGATACCACTATATGACTGTCACGATGGCAAAAATCCAAAACAGCAGACAACACCAAACGCTGACGAGGATGTGGAGCACGGGTAACTCTCATTTGTTGCTGATGAGAATACAAATGGTACAGCTACCTTGGAAGACATTGACAATTTCTTATAAAACTAAACATATGCTTATCATACAATCCAGCAATTGTGCTCCCTGATATTTATTTCAAGGACCTGAAAACATGTCCATATAAAAATCTGTCCACATATATTTACAGAAGCTTTATTCACAATTAAGAAGTCAAAAGAGAGGAGGATGTCAGGGAAAAAGAAAGAGGAGGAAAAGAAAAGCCCAGATAGGTATGATCTTATTTAAGGTATTTCTTTCCTCTCAATAATGTTTTATGAAATTGAAAAAAAAGTTACCTAATACTTTAGGCCAGGCGCAGTAGCTCACGCCTGTAATCCCAGCACTTTGGGAGGCTGAGGCGGGCGGATCACTTGAGGTCAGGAGTTCGAGACCAACTTGGCCAACATAGTGAAACCTCGTCTCTACTAAAAATACAAAAATAAGCCGGGCGTGGTGGCAGGCACCTGTAATCCCAGCTACTCAGGAGGCTGAGACAGTAGAATCACTTGAACTGGGAGGCACAGGCTGCAGTGCGCTGAGATTGCGCCACTGCACTCCAGCCTGTGTGACAGAGGGACTCTGTCTCAAAACAACAACAACAACAACAACAAACATAAATTATTAAGGATTACACATAAAAAGTGTATTTTCTAAGTACCTTAATTCTTTGGATCAAATTTTCTTATTAGTTGCTATTAAGTAAATGATAATAGGTTGTATGTGAATCTCATTCAAAATCCTCCAACATGTAATCCAAGCAATCTGAAGAAAAAATATTACCTTTAACAAAAGAAATGCAAATAATGTTCTAGATAATGAAAGTAGTTAACTTTTCTTCACTCTTCTACATAGCTAAATTTCTCCCACATTAATCTTTAATGAAGACAGAACTAAGTAAAAGTGATAATCCAATGCTTATACAAAATTATGAAAATTCAAAATAAAAGCATCAGTCCTATTTATACAAATCATAATTCAAGTATAAAGTATAACCACAGCAAGTTTCATAAGGAAATATTTAGCATTATCATAACCTTTAGGTAATCTTTTTGCACTGAAGGACAATATATTCCACTATCCCATTGTGTATCCAAATTAAATGTCTCCTTGCTTCTATACAAAGAGAGGGTGGCTAAGCGAGAGTGAAGTCAAGCAGAAAGTGAACTGCATATTGAATTTATAATTTCAAAAATATATTTTTGGTTAAGAGTTAAAACAATCAATTCCTTAAATTTATGGACTGTGAAGTACCACACATAAGGTCACACAAATGGAAACCAAATCTCCTCATACCCCCGTCTCTCCACTACACGATAATACCAACTGTTAGGAAAAACTGTAATGTTTCGAAATAAAGTATCTACTGGCATAAAGTTAAAAGTCTATGGGGGTCCCAAACAGTTACAAAAATGCTTAAGGCATGTCTTCTTTGTGTGGCTTGCATTTAAAAAATGCTTCAGTTGGTCAAGATATTACTCCAACTCTCGCTTCATTTGCTCTGTAGTGATAATGGGTTACAGTATTTACTGACATCAGTCCAATGAAGGAACCAATAAGAATACATCTTAAGTAGTAAGTTCCAATTTACTGACAAACAGGCAATATTAAGCACATAAGATAATCTCATTTGTGCCCAATATTATATGTTTTTAAGGGTAGGAGGAGGATGGGTTAGAAACTATTAGAAAGGGTGTGAAAATACAACTTATGATCACAAATATTTTTATTAAGCCCAAGACATAATAGCGCATTACAGGAAGAACCCAACTACATTTCATTAGAGATAAAAGTATGGATATAACAACAACAACAACAACAACAAAAAAAGAAACAGCCTATCATTGAAAATACATTAATACAGAAAACTTATGAGAAATCCATTATGAGATTTTAAAAGATAAAATTCCTAACAATTTGAGTAACTGATTTGGGTATGGTGATGTACAAGGAGGTAGTATTAACACATGAAGACTCCTTTTAGCCCTGTAATGGTAAAATATATTCAGTCTGTTCAATATACCATCAAGACTGGGGTTAAGCCATGAGTTCTCAGTCTTTAATATCTAAATAATCACTATAAGAGTTTTATTTGCCTTCCAAATCCAGAGGGTCGTATTACCTAGCATCTTAGCAAGTTAGGATGCTTTGAAAAGCATGATTTCCAAAAATTAACAAATCTTTGATTTATAAATAAGTTTATTTATAATGATATTTACATAATAAAAACAAAACACATGGAACTCACAAGTTATACAAAGAAACTGATGTATAATAAAAACAGCAATATAGACTGACAGGCAGAAATTTAAAGAAAGATTTAATAAAGAGTTAAATATCAAATAGACAACTTCACTTCTAAATTTCACTTTGTCACTCACACTGAATTGGAATTGAACAATGGCTCTCTCTTCAGGCGGTCCTGTACTGGAAATTCTGGAAACTGGTAAAATATATTTTGATAAGAGTTTCAGGTTAATGACCTATTTCCATGCAGTACCTAATGCTGCCTTTAGATGAAGTCACATTCAGTCTGCTTTGAAGTGAAATAGCTTTAAGTAATCTGTTCTGCCAGGCTAGAAAAATGTCATCAACATTTTGCTGATGCATGGAGATGTGGCAGTAATAAACTACTATTTAGAGGAAGAGAATTGGAGCAGAAGTGACTGGGCAACAGTTTCAAGAGAAGCAAAAGCCAGGAGAGGGAAATCAATGAAAACATGCACAAGA
Source organism: Hylobates moloch (assembly GCF_009828535.3). Classification (NCBI taxonomy): domain Eukaryota; kingdom Metazoa; phylum Chordata; class Mammalia; order Primates; family Hylobatidae; genus Hylobates; species Hylobates moloch. The sequence continues at coordinate 38,423,534 of NW_026652277.1, forward strand.
TTAGCCAGAGTAATATGCACAATTAGTGCAGTTGGAAAATGAACAGAAGGAATTAATCCATGGAGCAAGGTAGGGGCTTCTTTAGTTACTATTCACTGGAAAACAACTTAGTGCCTAGCCAAACAAATTTGTTTCAGCAGAAGTACTTGAGAGGACCTGGGGGATGTTAGTATATGGAATGCCACCTTTAAATTCAGGTTGAGTTCTTGCTGACATTGGTGAACATCTGCTTCAAATAGCAATAAAATGAAAGCTATATAATCTATACAGCTGCATTCTTTAACATAATAAAAAAGAACTTCAAATGAGACAAGCAAAAACAAGACATAAGCATTGTCAAATAAGGCACATGTAAAAATCTACACACATTATCCAGTGAAAGACAATATATATATATTTGGAGGTAGAAATAATTACAAAAATACTGACATTTCTAAAGCATTAGCATATTTGTTACAAACAATCACCAACTAATCCCCATTCAGAAAACTGCTTTGTAAAATGATTATTCGACATCTTCAGGACTACATATTTGTGGCTTCTTTTTTGAAATTTCACGTGTGAGTATTTGGAGAATTCAGTTAGTGGCAAAAAGTTGTCCATACTATGAGAAATGTAATATGGAAATTATAAAAAGTTATAAATGTTCATAAACCCCATGGTCATCATAATGTAAATGTCCTTGAGTGCACCAAGTTGATATTTCCTCATCAATTGAGAGTTCACAGTTCTTATTTCACAGGCCCATTGATGTTTTTAGTAATGTGGCTATATCTGCTGGCATACTCCCTTCATCACCTGTAGGTCAGAAAGTAGCATTAAAAGCTTTATAAAAATATTTTATTTAAAAAAATTGTCTCAATTATTTTTTTCTTTGGTGAATTCTTACTCATCTTTCAAGGGCTAGTTTGCTTCAGTGGCATCCCTGTTAAAAACTTTCCTAAGCTCTACTTAAATTAGGGCTATTTCCTCTATGTTCGTGTTCATATTGCCAACATAGCAATCTAAGGTTATTTTTCCAATTTTATAAAGCTATATAAAGATACACGGTAATACACTGGATCGTATCTAATTCATGGTACTTAACTTGTCACATTTGCTAAATAAAAAACATTTATGTAAGAAATGGAGTAGGGAAAACAAGGATAACAAACCCAAACCTAAACTAACAAAAACTAATCTATATTCTTATTTTTCATCTAAAGATATAATCACTGACTCAGACCCACACTGTATACATATAAACAACATTCTGAGCACAGCATACCAGCTGATGATTAAATTAGCCACTTTAAATTACCTTGTTTATCCATGTTTGCCCTATATTTTAATTAAATGAGGCCCCAGTATCTATAAGCACTTACAGGAATTGAGACTTTCTAAATCTCTTTGTGTCACAGTGGCAGATAATCTAGCCATCCCTGATTAATTCAATTCAGCACTGAGAATATTTTGAGATGAGTTGATTTATTAATTTACTAGTTAGTGACAACAACACAGCTGGCAATTCAAATATTTGCTGATCTGTGATAGATCTGTAACTATGAATAATTTTTTAAATTAGATGTGGCTGAAACGTAGCAAAACTAACCACTTCTCTCTTCCTCCCCTCTCTCACAAATATACACCTCAGCTATAATCTAAAATTATGAGTACTTTCATCCACTCTTCTTTTCTCTGTTAAAAAAACAAAACAAAACAAAACACATATATCGACAGGAACACAAAATAGTGCATCAACTCTTAGGGAGTTCACTGACATCCTTGCTCCCAAGCTCATCCACAGACTTGAAAATAGCCCATAAAATCCAAATTGACACTTCATAAATTACTATATAAACTGATACTATGTTAGGAAGAATGCAGGGAGAAGAGAAAAGAAGGAAAAGAATAAGGAGATTCTTTTAAACTTAAAGATACTAAAGATAAAATACAATAAAATGCTGTGTGTGAACTTTGGACCCTGGTGTTTTAAGGAAAGCTATAAAAGACATTAAGGGGACAAATGAGAGAAATCTGGATATGAATAATATATGATAATGTCTGAAAATTGTTTTCTTAGATGCTACAATGGTATTATACCAACTTAGAGGAATATGCTGTGATATTGAAAATAAACTGCCATGTTTACAATTGACTTTATTATGGATCAATGGGAAAAAAGAAGTAGCAAAACAAACGCTGCAAATGTCACAACTGTTAAATCACTGTATTTTTCATTCATACTATACTTTCAACAACTAAAAAAAATATATATATATATATATATCTAAAAAAATATATATATATATATATATATTTTTTTTTTTTAAAATAGAGATGGAGTCTTGCTATGTTGCCCAGGCTGGTTTTGAACTCCTGGGCTCAAACGATCCTCCCGCCTGCCTCCCCAAGTGCTGGCATTATAAGCATGAACCACACGCCCAGCCACTGCTTTCATTTTTGTATGACTATTTCTGTAATAAAAAAATTAAAAAAGTATGTAGTCATGATTGTGGTAATATGTATTCTTTTTTAAAGTTCAAAAAGGTAAAAAATGTATTAATACAATTAATCACATTAAGGGAAGTTAATGGAAAAAAAAACAAACATAATCTTTATTTTAAAGCAGTGGTTCTCTGATTTTAGCTTTATCAGAATCAGCTCGATAGCCTGTTAAACCAAATATTATTAGGTGCCATCACCAGAGTTTTTGACCAAGTAGGTATAGAATGGGGCTTGGGAATTTGCATTTCAAATTGCCAATTTCTTAGGAGACGCAGTTCCTGCTGTTGGTACTTTGATAACCACTAAGGCAAGCTCTAGGAACACAAAAATCTGATAAGCATATTTGAGAGGAATCATAGTCTCTACCTTTCATAGTTTCATGTAAGAAGGGGCAAACAGATTGGTAACAAAAAGCAATACATACTCAATTACAAATACACTTTTTGTTTATAGAGGAAAAGGACCTCACTGTGAGAGATGGAAAGAAGGGCATACATGTATTGTCATCAGTCCAGTGTCAAAATTACCTAAATGAAACCCGGGACACAGCTGAAGACAAATGATTACAGCTAAATGAGTAAATAAGAGACACCATTACATCCTTATTCTAGCAAATAAAATACACACTGGGAAAAACACATATAAACAGCTCTAACAAGATAGAGGAAAACTTCTAGGAAAAGTGGTAAGGAGAGGCCAGGCGTGGTGGCTCACAAGGTCAGGAGATCAAGACCATCCTGGCTAACACGGTCAAACCCCGTCTCTACTAAAAATACGAACAATTAGCTGGGCATGGTGGCGGACGCCTATAGTCCCAGCTACTCAGGAGCCTGAGGCAGGAGAACGGCGGCGTGAACCCGGGAGGCGGAGCTTGCAATGAGCGGAGACTACACCTCTGCACTCCAGTCTGGGCGACAGAGCAAGACTCCGAAAAATGTGATAATGAGAGGGCAGGATTCTTCATAACTAAACATTTCAAAGCTATTGGCTTGAGAGCACAGCTAAAAATACACTGCTATTTTAACAGACAACGTAGGTGAACATAACAGGCAAAAGTTTAGACTGACCAAATTTATACAAATACAAATAATTTACATTAATTGTGACTGAAAATGATCAAACACACACATCACCTCTGTTCCCATCATCCATAATACCATTAAAATACGATTGGAGAAAGAAGTGTAAGAGAATTAGACAAAGGAGAAAGAATAGGAGAAAAAGACAACAGCAGAGAGAGAGTTGTCCACAATTTTTGAAAGAAAACGATGAAAGAATGGAAACTGATTTTCGCACAATAAAGTAAAAGCTTAAGTGACTGCAGGCGGGAAATGCAAGGCTAGTTCATACCCAGAATCCTTACCCTTCTACCTTCAAAGCTCAGGAAATGGGGGTAAATGGGAAACATGAAGTTACAATCAGCTTGAACAGGTAAGATGTCTAAAGCTTGCCCAAGAGAGCCAGCCATTTGCCCCAAATGTATAAAACTGAAGGTTTATTCTCTTTGGAGAACATGAGTCTGAGGAACTCTAGACTTGTCATAAAAGAGAAGAGAGAGGCTGCTGAAAACAGGCAGATTAACTATTAATATTTAAATAAGAGAACAAACCTCCCTCCTTCACTTCTCAGGGCCATTGGCTCATGCCACCTCTCCCCACCTCTCTCTTCACTTCACAGGAGGTTGAAAAATTTCCCTCTGAGGAAATGAACTAGCCCATAAGAAAAGACGTATAGTTAATTTTATCAACTATTATGGTTCTATCATATTTAGAAACTTACTGTTAGAATAAAATCCATATATCTGGATATTTGCTAGTATTGCTGAAAAAGAATTTAAATGCTTTACTAAATTCTAAAAGCTGCCTACCAAAACAATAAGGAAAACATTGCCCAAAGAGAATCTGCCTTATGCATTCATTTTACTGTATGTGCTGGACAACCTGAAACTGGCAAGTTGCCACATGCACACAAAGCCTAGTAATGACTGCTAATTGTTTACCTATGATCACCCTACTTATCCTTACTCTTAAAGATCTCAGTTGCTTTTAACTCAAACTTTCTCTACTGCCCACCTCCCCTCAAGCTTCCACAGCACCCTGAAATAAATGCTATGCAAGAAAGACAAGTAATTATTTGATCATATGCATTTCTCTCTCGCTGTAGACAGATTAAAGTGTATTGATTTTTATAGCACAGGGTGCCTAATATAACACAGACATAACAGTGTCTGTCATGAACAGAAATTTGCTAAATTAAAATGAACAATTATCAATATTAGGAATTAGAATGAAAAAACTTGCTTATTTCCAATTAATTTAACATTAAGCCTTTCGGCCGGAACCGCCATCTTCCAGTAATTCACCAAAATGACAAACACAAAGGGAAAGAGGAGAGGCACCCAATATATGTTCTCTAGGCCTTTTAGAAAACATGGAGTTGTTCCTTTGGCCACGTATATGCGAATCTATAAGAAAGGTGATATTGTAGACATCAAGGGTATGGGTACTGTTCAAAAAGGAATGCCCCACAAGTGTTACCATGGCAAAACTGGAAGAGTCTACAATGTTACCCAGCATGCTGTTGGCATTGTTGTAAACAAACAAGGTAAGGGCAAGATTCTTGCCAAGAGAATTAATGTGCGTATTGAGCACATTAAGCACTCTAAGAGCCGAGATAGCTTCCTGAAACGCGTGAAGGAAAATGATCAGAAAAAGAAAGAAGCCAAAGAGAAAGGTACCTGGGTTCAACTAAAGCGCCAGCCTGCTCCACCCAGAGAAGCACACTTTGTGAGAACCAATGGGAAGGAGCCTGAGCTGCTGGAACCTATTCCCTATGAATTCATGGCATAATAGGTGTTTAAAAAAATAAATAAATAAAGGACCTCTGGGCTGTAAAAAAAAAAAAAAAAAACATTAAATAAGAAAAGGTGCAGAAGAGTGTATCTTAAGTTGACATGCACCCTTTCTCCCATAAAATAAAGAATGAGTGTTTATTTTTACACACATAAAATAACTGGTCACACAAACACAAAAACAAAAGGCTAACACTTGCCACCTCTACTGGGGAAGTTGGGAGATGTGGCGACTAGGAGGCGTCTGTTCTTTCATTTCTGAGTTTTGAACATATTCTTTTCAAAAACATATACAAAAATAAAAATTTTGAACTTAAGAAACTTCAAAAAAATTATTTTAGTACTTTTGAAATAAACATGCTTACCTTCTCCCACATATCATCCCTAAACTGTAAGCTAGTTAAGGACTTTAGCCACCTTTGTCATCCTCTTGCACTGACTAATTAGATGCATGGTCATACAGATAAATATTGAAGTTTCTTCTTACAAACAACTCACCTTCATCTACTGTAGTCATATCCTGTTCTAGTTTCAATTTCTGTTGGTTAATTTTTAGCATGGATTCTTCAATCGTCCCTTGGCTTATTAGTTTTATAACTAGTACTTCTCTAAAAAAAATATAAAATATGTCCATTGGTTACTAAATATAATTATTTGGATATATGTAAACTATATTTAAGAGTTCAAAAAGAATACTTTGAAAATTAAGACAAACATATCTTTAAATTCTTTTATTCGGGCCACTTGAGACTGACATTTTCTGACTATTTTAACTTTTAGACACTCCTAAAGATGGAAGAAAAGAGAAAGATATTTGTATTTAAAGTAAATTATTAGTGGCTCATGCCTCTAATCCCAGCACTTTGGGAGGCTGAGGCAGGTGGATTGCTTGAGGCCAGCAGTTCAAGATCAGCCTGGCCAACACGGCAAAACCCCATCTTCCCTTAAAAAAAAAAAAATACAAAAATTAGCTGGGTGTGGTGGCACACACCTGTAATCCTAGCGGTTGGGAGGCTAAGGCATGGGAATTGCTTGAATCTGGGAGGTGGAGGTTGCAGTGAGCAGAGATGGTGCCACTGCACTCCAGCCAGAGTAAGGCTCTGTCTCAAAAACAAAACAAAACATTACATTACAACAAACAGTTCTGTGTTCAGATGGAAATTACTTTTTTCTTTTTTTTTTTTTTTTTTTTTTGAGACAGAGTCTTGCTCGGTCGCCCAGGCTTGAGTGCAGTGGTGCGATCTCGGCTCACTGCAAGCTCCGCCTCTCGGCTTCACGTCATTCTCCTGCCTCAGCTTCCGAGTAGCTGGGACTACAGGCACCTGCCACCACGCCTGGCTAATTTTTTTTTTTTTGTATTTTTGGTAGAGACGGGGTTTCACCGTGTTAGCCAGGATGGCCTCGATCTCCTGATTTCATGATCCACCCGCCTCGGCCTCCCAAAGTGCTAGGATTACAGGCGTGAGCCACCGCGCCTGGCTATCTTCACCTCTTTACAGTGCTGTGACCAATGTCAAAATGTACCATTCATCTAAAATAATTTACAACTCAATTTACTTCCTAAAGGGTAACAGGACAGCCCAGCAAGTTTGTGTATTACCAAGTTTGTCTGGGTCTTAAGTGATCTAACAAGCAAGTTTTTTTAATTACTCATCTTTTTCAAAGGGGTAGACGATTTTTTTGTTTGTTTGTTTGTTTTGAGATGGAGTCTTGCTCTGTTACCCAGGCTGGAGTGCAGTGGTGGCGATCTCAGCTCACTGCAAGCTCCGCCTCCCAGGTTCACGCCATTCTCCTGCCTCAGCCTCCCTAGTAGATGGGACTACAGGCACCCGCTACCATGCCCGGCTAATTTTTGTATTTTTACTAGAGACGGGGGTTTCACCATGTTAACCAGGATGGTCTCGATCTCCTGACCTTGTGATCCGCCCGCCTCAGCCTCCCAAAGTGCTGGGATTACAGGCGTGAGCCACTGCACCCGGCCGTCAATTGTTAATACTTCATGAACTGCAGAACTATTTGGAATGTGGATGGATAATTACTAGAAAATGGAAGGGTTACATAGTGCAGCTGATGTTCAACACTGCTGGTATAAAATACATCAGTAGCCATGCTTTGCTGAAAAAATAAAAACTAAGGCAGGACATCCAACACTATATTCTTTTTTTTTAAAATTATTATTATTATACTTTTAAGTTGTAGGGTACATGTGCACAATGTGCAGGTTTGTTACATATGTATCCATGTGCCATGTTGGTGTGCTGCACCCATTAACTCGTCATTTAGCATTAGGTATATCTCCTAATGCTGTCCCTCCCCCCACCCCACAACAGTCCCCGGAGTGTGATGTTCCCCTTCCTGTGTCCATGCCAACACTATATTCTAATGGTCTACACAAATTCAAGTGGCACTGAATTAAAAATACATTTCAACTAAAAACACTTACTTAGTCTGGCCTACTCTATGGCATCTATCTTCTGCTTGTTTGTCATTATAAGGATTACAGTCAATATCGTGAAGTATAACAACATTTGCTGAAGTCAGATTTATTCCCAATCCACCAGCTTTTGTTGATAGCAGAAACACAAAGATATCCATATCGGTATTAAACTCATCAATTAGATGAATCCTGTAAGATAAACAAATGAGGTTAAATCTCACTAAAAAGTTGTATAATATAATTAAAATGGAAAACAATCATTATCACACGAAAAAGAAACCTGAAGATGTATGTACATCTCTTAGTATTGCAGTTACTTCTCCTCTGGCTATATCACTGAAGAGCCTCCTCAATTCCCCAGCTTCTTTTCTACAATATTGCTACCCCTACCAACTCTTACTTCAATTCAACCATTCAGATTCAATTAATTCCTAAATGACTATTTTGTCCTTTTTAAACTTGTGGCTTAGCTAAATTCTGTGTATGGCTTTTCAATTTTTAACCTTCTCAGAAGTGTATCAGCTCCTACTGGCAGACAACATTTCTAATGAATCAAGGACCTCACGATCAAATTGTATAAGTGGATTCTCTTCTTTAAAAAAAAAAAATTATTTTTACCTTCAGTCTAATGCGGGGGGAAAAAAGAATCACTCTGGCCAACAGAAAAAAAATAAATCAAAATATATAATGCAATTTAAACATACTACACAATTCCTTATTAAGACAATCCCCTCTTTACTAAGGTCAATCTTTACAACCTTTGGGAATTAAAAAAACTTTAATTACCCTTAAAATATGAAAGATTTTAAAACAATCTTGATGAAAGATAAGGTATTTTAGACTTTGAAAAAAATTTAAAGGTGAAAACCATAAAAAAATACAATTCTAACAGCTGTTTCAAAATATATTTGTATGTAATTCAGAAAGAAAATTTAAAAGAAAATTATTTATTTTTTGAGACAGGGTCCCGCTCTGTCACCCAGGCTGCAGTGCAGTGGTGTGATCTTGGCTCACTGCAACCTCTGCCCCCTGGGGCTCAAACAATCCTCCCACCTCAGCCTCCCTAGTTGGGACCATAGGTGTGTACCACCACACCTGGCTATTTTTCTTGTTGTTGTTGCCATTGGTGTTTTTAGTAGAGACAGGGTTTTGTCATGTTGTCCAGGGTAGTCTTGAACTCCTGAGCCCAAGCAATCCACCTGCATCAGCCTCCCGAAGTGTTGGGATTACAGGTGTGAGCCACCATGCCTGACCACTGAAATTACTCTTATTTTAAGGTAATGATTTGAAGTAAACATAAAAACAACAAAATTCTATCAATTGTTTAATTGTTAGACAATTAAAATTCTAACAATAATAAATGAGTTTTTTTTTTTTGTAACTAACATGAAGTATACCAACCTTTCAGAAATCTGAGTCTTTCCATCTAATCTGAGGTACCTATGCTGATGATGTTTTAATAGAACCTCTAAGATATCCAGCATCATGGTAAATTGGCTAAATAACACAACTCTATCACCCTGTGAAAATACATACATGAATTAGAAATAGAAAAAATCGTTTTACTACTCAAAGCCTTGATAGGTTTAAACAGTTAGAAGTGTTACTTATATCATGTTGATAAATTTGCAGAAAATTCTCTATGATCAACTGCTTCTTTAATACAAATCAGTAGTACCTAAGATATATATCTTATTGTAGCCTATATATGAATAAACTGCCTTAACTTTAGGGCTACAAGCTAGCTCTCAGTTTTGATTTTAAGAACAGTTAAATTACTTCCTTTTCATAAGAAAAACGTCGGAAAATGTGGACAACTGCTTATGTATGTACAATCTGGACTGTGATTTTACAAATTTAGTCTATTTCGCACATAAATGGCAGTATTACTTAAATAACTATTTAACAAATAGTGTCTTTAAAAACTAATTTTGAAGCACACAGATTGTCACCTATGAAATAATGACAATTAAGATTTTTTTAAAACATCAATACAGATACAGTCTACTAACTTTCTATTGTTTTTGTCTGAGGTTCAACAGAGGAAAGGAGGTAATCAAGAAAATACGTCAAGAAAATGTTCAAAACACTAAGTTCTAGAAGAATGCAGAACAGACATAGGCTAATTCAAGCAAGTCAGTGTGCCAGAATTGCTTTAAGAGGTTTAAGTAATTGAGAAAATACAAAAGAAATGCCATTCTTCTTTAATACCTTCTGTTTCAATTCAGACAAGATGCATCCTAAAACTCGAAATTTTCCAGAATCTAAAATCAAGTCCATGTCTAACTGAAAGTTATTAATGTGTCGGTACTGTTTACAAAGTACATGTAGTTCAAAGTCTGTCATAACTTCCATATCTTCAAAGATCAGGTCAGGGTTAGCCTCACAATGTGTAGGTTCCTTAAAACAAAACAAAACACAGTATACTTCAAAATAAAAATAATTTATAATATGATCAGAAAAGTTTAAAGAATTGTTTACACCTGATAAAATAGCTAAATCACAGAACCTTTTAGTGTAACAGACTTATCAAGGAAAATTAATATTAATCTTTTAGGTATAATAAAGGGGGGGAAGTCCTTACTGTTTGAGAGATAACATACTAAAATATTTACAGATGAAATAACATCTAGAATTTGGTTCAAAATAACCCTGGGGAGAAGTCTGGGGTATAGATGAAACAAGAGTGGTGTCATTATCAAATGGTAACTTTCGAAGGGGTGAAGTAACATATGGGCAGACAGTTTCATTATGCAATTCCACTTTTATAAATGTTTGAAATTCTCCGTAAGTTTAAAATAATAAAAAAAAAATTTAAAAAGAAATGGGTTGGCCAGGCGCGGTGGCTCACGCCTATAATCCCAGCACTTTGGGAAGCTGAGGTGGGTAAACCACCTGAGCTCAGGAGTTTGAGACCAGCCTGGCCAACATGGTGAAACCCCATCTCTACTAAAAATACAAAAATTAGCTGGGCGTATTGGTGGGCGCCTGTAATCCCAGCTACTCAGGAGGCTGAGGCAGGACAATCACTTGAACCTGGGAGGCGGAGGGTGCAGTGAGCAGAGATCATGCCGTCGCACTCCAGCCTGGGCGACAAGAGCAAAAGTCTATCTCAAAAAAAAAGAAAAGAAAAGGAAGAAAATGGGTTGCTTTCAACACAAAGATCAGTGAGGATAAATAAGGATAAAATGTTAAAGGAGAAAGAGGCAAAAACAAAGAGTAATTGCTAAAATTATAAAGAAATAAAATGAAAAAGAAGTGCATTTTGGAAGTCTAGACTAGGAGTTAGCAAACTGTTCCTGTAAAGGGCCAGATCATATTTTAGGCTTTGTAGGCAAATGACCTGTACGGCAAGTACTCAACTGTGCCCCTGTAGTGAGAAAGCAGTCCCAGAAAACAAAAACAGGCATGACTGTGTTATAGTAAAACGTTATTTATAAAAATAGTCACTGCTGTGAGGCCATAGTTTGCTGACCTACGATGTAGATTATCAGTCCTTCTTTGTTCTTATGTCCCCCAAATCATTTTGAACTTAGTCTAAAATGTGTTTTTCATGTTTCAGCGCAGTGACTGATGCCTATAATTCCAGCACTTTGGGAGGCCAAGGAGGGCGAATCGCTTGAGCTCAGGAGTTCAAGACCAGCCTGGGCAACATGGCAAAACCCCATCCGTACAAAAAAATTAGCTGGGCATGGTGGTGCGTACCTGTAGTCCCAGCTATTCAGCAGGCCAAGGCAGGAGGATGGCTTAAGCCCAGGAGGCAGAAGTTGCAGTGAGCCAAGACTGCCTGCCTTGGCAACAGAGCCAGACTTGGTCTGAAAAAAAAAAAAGGTTTTTCTTAAATATGTAGTTAAAGGTTTAGTATGCCCATTGAGTTCACCAATCTTATAGCCTAACAACTTAACCTCTTATTAAAGCTTAGTGTTAACATAATATGAAATCCTTACCTTTAGCATAAGCTGAGACATTTCCTTGAGTTTTTCAGCTGTGTAATATTGGCGATGTAATAAAGGATGATTGGCCATTTTCCTCAACTGCATCATGACATTGCACATTTCTGTGTTTTTCTCTGGGACCCAAAGAGAACACAGCAAAAAATAAAACCAAGTGGATAACTGTTGAAACATATCAACTAAGTTTTTAAATTATTTCCTCAAATTCCAGATAATTTTTAAAAATGCAGGCCGGGCGCGGTGGCTCACGCTTGTAATCCCAGCACTTTGGGAGGCCGAGGCGGGCGGATCACGAGGTCAGGAGATCGAGACCACTGTGAAACCCCGTCTCTACTAAAAATACAAAAAAATTAGCCGGGCGTGGTGGCGGGCGCCTGTAGTCCCAGCTACTCGGAGAGGCTGAGGCAGGAGAATGGCGTGAACCCGGGAGGTGGAGTTTGCAGTGAGCCGAGATCGCGCCACTGCACTCCAGCCTGGGAGACAGAGCGAGACTCCGTCTCAAAAAAAAAAAAAAAAAAAAAAAAAAAAAAAAAAAACATGCACAAATCCCATTATATGACTAAACAAAATACAGCCCCAGTACAAGATTCTTTTTCACATAAAAGAGTGAAAATCAGATTATACCCAAGTTATTGATAGATTTTTTCAATCTGTTGAAAAGACCCAAATAGAGTTGCTCCTGCTTCTCTGACATTGCACACAACTCAATTCGATCTTTCTTGGGGGGTAACTGCTTGAGAACCTGAGACAGAAAAAACAGTTTAAGATAATCATTCCAGTAAAGAGAAAAACATAAGTTTTAAAAACAATAAAAAATAAAAAACATGTAGATAAGCATTACCTCTTCTTTTACTCTTCTGAGAATAAATGGCTTTATAATTTGTTTTGCATGTGCTATTCTCTCCTTTTCATATATACTTTGCTCATCTGCTGATTTCTGAGCAAAATAAAAACATATCCTTTTAGGAATTATTCATTTAAATTAATAATATTATTACACAACATAAATAACAATATTATTGTTATTTATGCAATAACAGTATTATTACACAACATAAAAATCTCCCTCACTAGAGTCTGAGTTATTTTCTGTAGAAACTTGATTCATTCTAGATGGCACTTCACATCTGAATTCTGGGCTGCCATGTACTTCTTGAAGCTCCATATGTATTTTGAAGTTTCATGATATGTAATCATGTTCTCTACTGAAGTAATCAATTTGAACTGTACTAGATGGGTGTTCAGAAGTCATCAACTGATGAGTCATGAATCGATTACCCAGATAACTCTCATTTAATAATGTGTCTAAGTGTGGGTAAGGAGGAGCGTGGGAGGTAGAAAATCCTTTATTTCTTTGTGGAAAATGGCCCCAAAAGGAAGCTAGTGCAGGCTGATGCAAATCACTTGGTCTAAAAATGGGGAATAGTACTTAGTCAAAACTGGTGATTCTGGAGAATTAAGAAGTAGAATTTTATTCTAGGATGTGAAGGAGTCCCCCATATATTACGAACTAAAGATACAAAGTGGTTCATAAAATCTGCTAGGCCGTTTAAAACACTGTACATTAAGTGGGAGGAAATTCAAATTAGTAAATGTTTAAAAGGCAGTTAATTTGCAGTGCACAAATATCACAGAAAATTCTTGCAAAAGATTAGTGATGTGGAAGAGAGCCAAGAATCAGTGTAAACACTGCGGTATTGAAAAATCTGGGAGTTCCTGAAGACTATACCTTACTTTTCCTAAACGATAAAGAAGTAACGAAACTTTTATTGTGAAGAGGATTTCCTTACTGTCGCTTTTAGTTGTGACTTTGGTTTTATGAACTTTTATTTCAAAATATATTTCTCAGCATAGGCATTTTCTGGATATTCTAGCTTTGTCTAGTTTTATAGTTTACCCATAAAGAAATGTTACTAATTTACCTAGCCAATTCTGATACAGATGATGTAATGATCAAACTTTCCGCATATACTATATATCTGAGCTCTTCATCAATTTAAAATTGTCATCTTTCAGAAAATTAGACTTCTGGCCATCGATTAGGGAAATCGCTATTTTTTTCCCATTATATTTTGGCTGGTTTCCAAACCAATCCAAATATAGAGTTATCACCTACTTAAAGTTACTTCATAGAGCATATGCACTATGAAAACAACAAAAGAGACCTAACAGAAGACTGGCCCAGATAAAACACAAATAACATATTTGGGAGAAAATATGCATTTATGCTTACTGTCTTAGAGGAAAACATTCTTCGTATTTCACTGGTGCTACTACTAAACATGTGTGGCATAACAAAATTCAACAGCGACATGAGTTCTAACAGATTATTCTGTACAGGTGTGCCTGTGAGCAGCAAACGGTTATTTGCCTGTGAATGAAGGTAAAATTTATATTAGCTTTTTCTTAAAGAGCCACTCCTTTCATGTCTATCCTCCCCAGTGAAAGGTGAAGGGAGGAGAGAGAAATTAAAACCATTACTAATAATTTAACAATCTGTGATAAATGATATCGTAATTTAAATAATGGATGTCTGCTATTATCAATAGCAATGAATACGAAAACCATTGGTCTTATTTTATAAGTAGGTAACTTGTGTCCTCATATCACCTTTATGAGGCGATGAAAGATTATTTATAAACAGTTTAACATATTTAACAGGTAAATTATGGCTTATGACCTAATAATTTTTTTGAAGGGTTCTTAAAAAACAAAATCAAAGAATATATGACAGAGGCCATCTAGTCCATGAAGTGTGAAATATTTACTATCTTCCCTTTTACAGAAAAAACTTGCTAACACAGAATACTGCATGAATTAAATTACATAATACAGATTCTGCTAATAAAGAATACTACATATATTAAATTATGTAATCTAAATTTTACGGTAATTTGGAAAACTTTACAAGCATTCTCTTACATTAATTGTCATAAGATGCTGGTAGCGAATGGAGCCCATATTCTTCAGCATATGGCCCTCATCAAAAATTGCGTAATTAAGTTTCAGCCGTCGAAACAGACTACGGTCATCAGAACTGCTGATCGCACAGTTGTATCTGTCACCAAAAGAAAAAACATCTCTAAGGTTATACCTTTAAGAGCTTGGAGTCCAGTGAAATTTAATGTCTTATAAAATCATATTTTATTTACACATTTCTAATAGCCAATACTTAAAGCACAGCACTAGACACGAGTGATACTCAAATAAACACTGACGTATTTGTATTTAATAATTATTGATGTACATTGTAACCAAGTTATGAAAGCTGCAATACATAATTGAAAGAAAATATTAAAAGGCTAGGCGTGGTGGCTCACACCTGTAATCCCAGCACTTTTGGAGGCCGAGGCGGGCGGATCACGAGGTCAGGAGATCGAGACCATCCTGGCTAACACGGTGAAACCCCGTCTCTACTAAAAATATAAAAAATTAGCTGGGCGTGCTGGTGGGCACCTGTAGTCCCAGCTATTCGGGAGGCTGAGGCAGGAGAATGGTGTGAACCCGGGAGGCAGAGGTTGCAGTGGGCTGACAATCGTGCCACTGCACTCCAGCCTGGGGGACAGAGTGAGACTCCCTCTCAAAAAAAAAAAAAAAAAAGAAAATGTTAATGTTACAATCGGACAACTTCTACATACCCAGGAGGAGGTCAGTTTGGGTATAATTTATAAGTAATCTGCTCCATGAAGCGTTATATTTTAATAAGCACAAAAAAGAACATGAAGCTAAAACATGTTTCTCTTTAAAACATAATATTTTATTAAACTAGCAGAGTAGATCCAAGAAATAATAGTTAATAGCTAGCAGCTTGAGACTGCATATGGAGCCTGTTTTATTAAGAAAAAACAAAATTCTGCACGAATTTTTAAAGGACAGACTCCTACACAAGAAGCCAGTAGTGAGAAATAATAATTACAGTTAAAATAGAACTTTAAATAAATCAATAATAAACGTAACACAAGAGCATTAAGTTCTGTGCAAGATATTTACATCAATTACTACCAAGTAGTATTATTAGTATTATTTTTCATTTTTATTTCTGCCCTAGCTCAAATTTTTCATTGAGAAAATGAAATTTCATTGTATTTATTATTGATACTTATTTGTAAGTTAAAAATATAAATAATTTTGGTGGGATATCTCAAATTTTACTTTAAGCTTAACTGAGAAATTACTATTACGAGACGACTTGTTTCAGTAAGTAGGCAAAACCTTTTTATAGTCACCATTAATGAGGTGATGCACTAACAAAAACCTCCTATATGGGTGTTACACACCAAACTAAAAAATGCCTGAATCCTCAACATTAGTCATTCCATTACTTTCGTATCACAGTTAACAGCATAAACTTTCCTACATAGTACTACTACAATTTCTTTTTTAAATTTGGGGGCCGCATAAATATCCATCCTCCCCAAATTTCTCAATACTTACGTGGTCACAATTACATTGTAATCTTCATATCTACTATGAATGTTAAATCTAATTTGTTTACGTTCTTCTTGAGAACCTAGAATTTAAAAACAACAAACACATTTTGATTGTATTTATTGTGCTGTACTTTATTTTTAATTTCCAAAGTTAAAAGCAGAATGACATATTCTTACCATAGTAACAGAGCACCTTCAAAGTAGGGCACCATAAATTAACTTCCCTTAACCAGTTATCTATGGAACAGAAGAGACATTATTTGCATCTGCTACAATAGGGTACGTTCACACGGTTAAATGAACACTAAACTTTGACAAGTGCTACTTAGAAATTCGTCTTTTATAAAATGTAAATACTGGCCCAGCAAGGTGGCTCATGCCTGTAATCCCAACACTTTGGGAAGCTGAGGCAGGTGGATCACCTGAGGTCAGGAGTTTGATACCAGCCTGGCCAACATAGTGAAACCCCATCTCCACTAAAAATACAAAAATTAGCCAGGCATGGTGGCGGGCGCCTGTAATCCCAGCTACTTGGGAGGCTGAGGCACGAGAACCTGGGATGCAGAGGTTGCGGTGAGCCAAGATTGAGCCACCACACTCCAACCTGGGTGACACAGCAAGACTGTCTTAAAAAAAAAAAAAAATTAAAAATTAAAATATAAATACCATGGTGATTGTTTTTATCACAGACCCTTTACAATATTACTCCTTAGGAAACCTATGTAAAATAATCTTGAGGTTTTGTGAGGCATCAAAATGAAGGGCAGACAACCAAATATTATATTTACAGTTGATTATTAACCTCCAAATTAAAGAGAAGGGGGTTTTCTTTGTTATATTCACATATACAAATATTCTCTTATTCTAACTTCTGCATCCAACAAACTGAGAAAGAATGGAACAGTTACATGTGTAGGAATTAATTACATATCTGTTTAATTTTACATTTAAAAGTACTCATTTTCTCTTAGTCACTTTTAAAAGTATTATGAAACCAATATAAATCGTCCTTGGTCTATAATTTTAAAACTGACTTACATTTGAGTTCTTTTTAAAAGACTGCCAATATAATCAAACACACATATATAAACAAAGGAGAAAAGTATAAGGAGACCATAAAATATTCATCTCTACAAACTAAGAAACTACAACACCCCTCCGACACACACCCTTACACACACTCTCTTCTACCTATATAAAACAGGATAAAGTTAAATACAGTTGTCTCCAGTATTACAAACCTATAGTTGAAGCTGGAACAACGATCAAATGAGGACCATTATTACCCTCCTGATAGAGGTATGCCAGAAATGCAATGGCTTGAATAGTTTTTCCTAGGCCCTAAAAAGTTTAAAAGACAATATATAACATTTTAAAACAAACAAAAAATAAATACATAAAAATACAAAAGAAAAAGCAATAATTCTGTGCTGTATTCACTTTTGATTTCCCATAATGCAACTCTAAAGGAATTTCTACTATGTTCTTAGTTCTCAAATGACAGAATTGATTATAATCTCCAAATGATGCTATAACTTACTTTACTGAGCAGTGGATAGATCTTCATTGCTAGTCTATATACAATACACATTAATATGGAAGACTTTTTGCATTGCATGGAAAGGATATAATTTTGGTTATTGCTTATACACAGTGAATGTTTAATATCCACTGAATGATTTGAGGGCAATGTCCCATGACTAAATGGAGGAAACATATGCCTAATCTATCCCAGCAATTCTACCCTTAAGAATATAATCATGAGATACGAGCGCTTATGTCGGCAAAAGGACTTGGGTAAGAATGTTCATAGTTTTATCTTAATAGCCAAACACTGGAAATAACCTAAATAGGTTAGGTGCCGTGGTGCATGCCTGTAATCCCAGAACTTGGGGATGCTGAGGCGGATGGATCACTTGAGCCCAGAAGTTTAGACAAGCCTGGGCAACATGGGAAAACTCCATCTCTACAAAAAATTACAAAATTAGCCGGGTGTGGTGGCGCATGTCTGTGATCCCAGATACTCGGGAGGGCTGAGGTGCGTGGATTGCCTAAGCTCAAGAGGTTGAGGCTGCAGTGAGCTGAGAGTGCGCCACTGCACTCCAGCCTGGGTGACAGCAAGCACCTGCTTAAAAAGAAAAAGGAAAGAAAGAAAAAAGAAAAGAAAAGAAATAACCTAAATATTCATATCCAATAGAAGATGATCAACAAATTGCACTGTATTTATGCCATGGACTACCATACCACATGGCAATTTAAAAAAACAAAAAAACAAAAACAAAACCAAAAAAACTACTGATACATGTAAGAACACAGATGGATCTCAGTAACATTATGTTGCACCAAATGAACCAAAAACAAATAGTATAGAGTATACTGCATATACCGCATAACCAGAAAAAATCCACGGCAATAGGTATAAGAATAATGGTAGCAGCAACTGGAAAAAAAGCATGAAAAACTTTCGGCCGGGCGCGGTGGCTCACGCCTGTAATCCCAGCACTTTGGGAGGCCGAGGTGGGCGGATCACAAGGTCAAGAGATCGAGACCACCCTGGCTAACACGGTGAAACCCCGTCTCTACTAAAAATACAAAAAATTAGCCGGGCGAGGTGGCAGGCGGCTGTAGTCCCAGCTACTCGGGAGGCTGAGGCAGGAGAATGGCGTGAACCCCGGGGGGCGGAGCCTGCAGTGAGCCGAGATCGCGCCACTGCACTCCAGCCTGGGTGAAAGAGCGAGACTCCGTCTCACAAAAAAAAAAAAAAAAAAAAAAAAAGAAAAACTTTCTGGGATGATGGAAAAGCTGCTCTGGGTAGTAGTCACATGGGTATACATATATGTAAAAAGTCACTAAGCTGTATATTTGTACATTTTACTGCAACTAAATGAGACATCATTAAAATACTGGTTTTAAAAAGTTACTTAGGAGATACAGCTCCTCAGGGGAACTGAATGCTACCAACTGTTGTGGACTGAATTGTGTCCACCTCCTTCCCACTGACAACACATACGTTGAAGTCATAACCCCCAATGCCATTGTATTTAGAGGCAGGGCTTTTCAGGAGGAAATTAAGGCTAAATGAGTTCATAAGCGTGGGGCCTGAACCCAACATGACTGTCCTTGTAAGAAGAAATATCAGGCATGTGTACATACACAGAAAAGGCCACATAAGGATAGAGTAAGAAAGTGGCTGTCTTCAAGTCAAAGAGGACTCAGGAGAAACCCAAGCTACCGATACACTGATCTTGGACTGTCCATCTCCAGAACTGTGAAGAACAAATTTCTGTTGTTTAAGCCACTTAGTCTGTGGCATTTTGTTATGACAATGCTAACTGACTAAGCCATCAACTTATAAATATTGTGTTGCGCTTTACAGGTCACAAAAATAGTTTCACATAATATATACCTCATTTAATAGCAAATGCAATCTTATGATATAAAGACTATCTACATTTTATTATTGGTTTTGAGAGATTAGGTCAACTGGCAAGGATCAGATAGCTCCTGAAAGGCAAAGCTGGGGACCCCAAACCCAGGTCTGATTTCCAAGTGCAGTCACACAAATGAAATGATATATATTCTGTAATTTCTGTAAGTATTTTGAAATCCTGTGTATATTATTCACTTTTCTATTAGATAAGCAGTGTCTTTGTTTTAATGACAGTATGAAATATATATGGGAAAATATCTTACAATGCTAAAGATTACTTTCCTAGAGGCTAATTAGGGAACAAATATCATTATCTGTGTTAACTTTTATTTTAGGAATCCAACACACAGTGTAACATTTTCTTTGCTGAACATGACTCCTTTTAAATATATACTTCAAAAAAGTATAGCTGGAGGAATAGAGATGTTAGATTAAAGGTCAAGTTTCCACATGACAACACCTGGACTACTGGCTATAATAAACTTCGTGAGCTTAGCTTTAAGGAAATGTGATTTGAGAAAGAACAGAGACCCGGAGAGACCTCTAATAAAAATAAAATAGCTGAAATGATGTTGCTGATATATATGTGGATTTATTCACTGACAAGGACAGGGATCTAAGTTATAATTTTAAAGGCAGCTGTAGAAAAAGCACATATATTACATATATGTATGTACGTACACATGTACATACACAACATCTGAAGGTAGTATCTAGAAAAGAAGACACCAAACTAGTTCTTGTTTAAGTGGTGGAATTATAGGTGACTTTGATTTTAATTTTTTAATTTGTATTTTTATGTTTGTAACATGTATTTACTAATTTGATAATCAGAAAGACTACATCTATCTTCATCTTGGGGAGGAGTGAGGAGGATAGAACTAACTCTATCAAAAACAAAGATGAGATAAAATATAAGATACTGAGGGGGCAGTAGTTAACTACAGTAGCAAAAAAAATTTCATGTTTTAAATGACAGCAAGAATACCTTTTAATGACACTTTGTACAACAAATCTTAGAAACAAAGTACACTTACCATTTCATCTGCCAAAATGCCATTAAGTCCATGTTTATGTACCAATGCCAGCCAATTCAAACCAACCTTCTGATAGGGCTTGAGTGACAAACTGGTAAAGAGAGAGTTAGCAAATATTACATATTTATATTTCTATTAATTTTCTATTAGTTATTACAATGCACATAAAAACTAAAATGCCTAGGTCTAATCTTACCTTTTAACTAATTGTTAGATGCTATGTACACCTACTTAAAAAAATGAGCCCAAGACATAAATGATTCTTCGGATCTTCTCAAACTTTATTCTCTTATTTCTTCCAGCAATAAGAATCAAGCATTTCCATATTTGGTCATAATATAGAACCTCCAAATTAATCCCACAAATGATTAGAATATTAACTATGATAATACATTACTAAGCTAGTATTTATACTAGAAAATTGAATTGTGTTGATTTGATTTTTAGCACATTAAAGAACTTAAAAGTATTAGGACAAAAAAAAGCACACATAATTTGCTACTTTGGCCAGGTAGGTTTAATAAACACCTTCTGAATGTGTGTCAATCACTCCTAATATCAGTGGTATGTGTAATTATGAAGCACGCATGTATGTGTGTATTATGTGTGTACTACATGCAAATGTACACAGCACATGTTTAGCAAAATTATTTGTTTTGACACTTGCATGCTACTTTCTACTCACTGATGTTCACTGATGTTTTAGCAAATGCTAAAAGACAGTGAACATCAGTGAGTAGAAAGTAGCATGCAAGTGTCAAAAACCTTATTTAATTTGGAAACACATAAACAGACTAATCCCTGAGAATGAATTGTTTGGAAGGTAATATGGCAGTTATAAGGAATGAAAACAGTGGCTTATGCCCATAATCCCAGCACTTTGCGAGGCTGTGGTAGGCAGACTGCTTGAGCTCAGGAGTTTGCGACCAGCCTGGGCAACATGACAAAACGCTGTCTGTACCAAAAATACAAAAAACATTAGCCGGGCATGGTGACGTATGCTTGTAGTCCCAGCTATTCAGGAGACTGAGGTGGAAGGATCACCTGAGCCTGGGAGGCAGAAGTTATAGTGAGCTGAGATCATGCCATTGCACTTCAGCCTGGGTGACAAGAGCCAGACTCTGTCTCAATTACAACAACAACAACAACAAAAAAGAAGGAAAACAATAGTTCAAATGGTTAAAAACTATTAACAGCTATCACTTATTGAACATCTATTATACATAGGCACAGATATCATTTTTCAAACATCACCTCATTTAACCCTTTAAAAATCCCATAAAGTAGTTACTATCATCACTTTAACAGATTAAAAAAAAACTTAATTTGCCTGAGGTTGCATAGCTACAAAGTGTTAAGACTAAGATTTTAATTCAGGATGTTGATCTCACTCCAAAGCCTATTCTCATATTCACTAAAACACCTTACATTAATGTGAAAACATAGGACAAGGCCATGCCTCCCATTCTCCAGCTTTTATCCTGCCCCCTTAATTTCCTCTTGCATATATCCTGTTTGTACACAGGGAAGGGTCTGGACACAGCTATAGTATAATAAATTGTTGAAGGATCAAACTCTGAAATCAAGACATAATTAGAACTGAGTGAAGAACAGGTAGTTGAATGATGTCCTCTTAAATCAGAATGTACGTTTTAACTGTGGGGTATGCGACTTATAAAACATTTCCCATTTAATACAACTAAAAGTATAGCTAGGAGAAAAAGCAGTATTTCTAAGGTCTTTATAATTCTTTTGCTGAATTTTAAAAAAGGTCTTTGCTTTCCCAATCAATATAATTTCTATGCTACTACTATAAAAGTAGTAATAAATAGAACATGTTATCATAGACATTTTAATTTCCAGATCCAAAACAATTATTTCTACTATAATGGTGAGAGTAAATGCTAAACCTGGAATATTTACCATATTTCAGACTATGCTATGGGCTTAAATATACATTATTATTTCATTTAATCCATATTAAAAATAGGAAATATTAATTATCTGCATTTTACAGATGAGAAGTTCACTGGGGCTCACAGAAGTTAAGTAACTTGCCCAAGGTCATGTAGCTAACCAAATCTGTATCTGCAATGGTAGTGCCAGTATCCAATCCAGGTGTGATCCAGAGCTCAGCACTTAACCAGTAAATAGTAGAAATGAAAAAATTCTCTTTCATCCTGACGCACCCATCCTACGGTCAACACAACACTGAGTTTTCCATTATTTTTATGCATCCTTCCCAATTCTTTAGTCATCCTATTCACATAAGGCTCACAATTTACGACTAATGAAACTTGATAAGGTAGGCATACATCACTTATAAATGCAGCCAAGGACCCACATGCCATCCCAACATACAACCTATCACAAATAGCCACGAAATACTCTTAATAAACAAAAATTACTGAAATTCTTCATCACCAACACACATTGGGAAAAGAGTCTATTTAACTGTCAAAATACTCATTATAACATCAAATTTTAAAAAGTGATGAGGAAATTTAAAAAACTACTACACAGATTTTTAAAATTTAAATAAAATTGCTTTATTCAAAATGACAAAGAAATTATGGTAAGGTGTTTTGATCAGGACATGAAATGGTTTTATTATATTGAAATATTTGTTATAAAAATATAAAGTATTAGTGTGTATATATGTTTGCTGTTCTGTTAGATTTGTCTAAATTACAAGTAGCTTTGTTGCTTACTATCATGGAATTGCTGCCAATTACAGATCCTTTCTCAGCATGTAAAAGGACCAAAGAAAATGCAATTTTGATAGACTCTGAACCCATTTATTATAACAACATTTAAAAATAGGATACCTATATTCTTTTCTAGTTGGTTCTAATATTTACATGCCATATAATCATATTTCCCATTTATTTTGACGCTTCACAGTTTTCTAAGAATTTTCATGACTAAATATAAATCTGAACCACCAATTTACTGTTAAGAACATGGGGATTTGCTCAGGTCTTCTGAATAAGTTAAGTGCTTTCTTCTCAACAGAGTATTAAAATATCTCTGAACTGAAGATTTTTTATCTCTCACTAAGGAAAAAAGTGATTTAAAGATTTTCTGAGATAATGAAAGAAAATGAGGCAACAGGCTATTTTGAAGTTATTGTTTTGTTAGGGGGAAAAAAAATTCCCTCCAGAATTACTATGATTTCTCCACAGTCTGAAAATTCAATTGGGTTTAAATCTGCCAGAGAAACTAGTTTCAAAATTATTTTCAAAGGTGAGAAAGGCGTAAAATAGAAACGACAGGGGTACGTATGATGTGATAAATTTGAGTTTAGAATACAGAAATACAGGGCTACAGAGACTTGTTTAAAGCAGTTCATAGAAAACAGGTTAGGGATGCTATCCGACCAAAAGTTTATGCCCCGTTAAGTATGACATGGCTGCTGCAAATACTACCACAACATTAGTTTGTAGTGACAGAAATGTTCAAGCTAAAACATTCACATCCTACTACTTTTGAGTTAGTGAAACCACATCTGCAGTGTTAATTTGCATTCACATCACTGTCAAATGGTCTCAGAGCTCCTGTGTAAGAACAGGGTAGGAACCATGCTGTCAAGTTCAGATGAACAAGATCAGAAGAACCTTGGCAGATTTAGCTCAAAAGGCAAGACACGCTTGATTAAATATATTGTATTCTGAACATGTGAGAAATCTTTTTAGTTTAAGGCTGATAAATTATAGATTAACTAAAGCTTTAGAGATGGCTATACCTATAGTAAGAATAAAACAGGAGAAATACTAAGGATTTGTTTTCCTCATTGTATTATATTTTAAGCAACTTAAATTTTGACATTTTAAAAGAAAGATTATGAATGTAATGGTTTTGAAGTACATATGAAAACTTTAGCTTTTCCCTATAAAGATTTCATTTTTCACAAGGAATTCCGGAATGTCTGTATTTCTAAAAGGCAAACTTTCTTCTCCTACAATTCACATAAATTTGCAACAGTTTGTAGCAAAGTAAACTTCGTCATGAAGAACTTGTTCTGTTTAGAGAAAAATGCAAGCATGACAGGTTATTCATCAGGATAGTCTAATATTTTCCTCTGTGCTAATAAATCCTTTACTAAAGCAAGGAGACAACTTTAAATGTCTACATACTAAGTACCCACAATGCCTGGCCAGTACACCAAGTAAAAATTGCTTATGCAACTCTTACCTTGGCTGAAGAACAAAAATCAAGACAACAAATTCTAACCCCTAAAAGTGCACTTAAATAAACTCTAAAGAGACTATCCATATAGGTTTTAGAAGTTGTACTTTGGGTAAGATCCAACAAGCACTTAAAAAAACAACAACAACAACTATTTTTCTCATCTATTAAGTATTTCATTTAAAAAATCCTCAGTCTAATGGAAAGGATAGTTTATTACCTGATCAAACTATTTACAAGTAACAGGACTTTGTGAATGTGGTTTTGAGAGAGAAATTTTTAGTGATGCAATAAAGCACTTGATTTTTAAAAATCCAAATTATGATAAAGTAGACTCAACTGGGTAAGTCTTGTAGAGTGAAGAACTCCCCATATCCAATGCTGGAGAACAAGAAGCAGCAGCTCCAACTACACTTTTAGGAGATGAAATTTGCTGATATAGTTCTTTCTATGCAACAGAGAAAAGAGCTTCTTTGTGGGAACTGCATCACGTTTCCCTACACCATCCCATAGCACCCTAGAAGGGCACAGAAAAGATTGTAGCTTACTATTAAAGGCCAGTAATCATCTTGTTTTTTTTTTCCATACCTTGATTTTAAATTATTAACCAATGATCAGCAAATATGCTTTGATCATTAACTTAGAAAAATATCAGAAGTAAATAAAATCAGCAACTAAGGCAATTAATTTTAATGAGATCCTACTGCTAATCTTAACCTATCAGAAATACTTTGAACAGATGTAACTCATTTTGAAAGTTGTGTAACATTGCAAAGTATGGATATACCATAATTCATTTCAATTATTCCCTAATTTTAGGAACTCCATTTGTTTCCATGGTTTTGCCACTATAAATATCATACTATGAACAGTTTTATATTTTTTTTTTAAAAGGGAAGTATTCTGAACAGTTCTGAGTCTCCAAACTACTTAAAAATATACAAACTTTTAAAGGAAGTTCAACACAATTTCCCCCACCCCAATCCGCCAACAACATGCAAAATGTGGGTGATCACAATTACAAAAACCATTTTAATATGTACTGGCCACTAGACAGTATTTTTTTTTTTTTGCATGAATTCTGGCAAGTATTTTATTGAAAGTAGCAAATTGGAGAAATATGTAGACTTATATGATCTGTTTAATCAAAGTACCTGTCCTTTCCCTTGCTGATGTATTTCTACCCCAAAAGGAGATTTTAAAAGCTGGCCTTATCATTTAAAACATTTCATCACAGTATGGGATATCATTTCATTTTATTTATGATTAAAAAGAAAATGGTCTAGGAAAGGAGTTTTTATGCTGATGCAATTAAGCAGCTGACATTTTTTTAGGACATCAAATTTGTGTATAGGAGTAACTAAAACCACTTTTTCAGTTTCTGTGATTATATAAACAATTACCTGTTATCAGGCAAAACAGACACTGGTCATATAGTATACCATCCCCCCGTTTAATTTATAATGATATGACAGAATAAAATTCCCTACTTGGGGGTGGGGGAAATCAATGAAAAACAGTACATAGTCCACTTATATGCCATTACAGAAAACCTGGGGGTTCTCTCCTACCACTAGTTGCCATATCACTTTCTAGGCATGATACAGAAATAAGTTCAGATATTTTGTACAATTGAGATAAAATACGAATAAATATATTCAACAAAGATTACCTTTGGTTTAGAATGGAAGGTTGTTCTATGTTCCATCCACCTCCATTTCCAGTAAGCATGGTAACTTGTTTGGTCAATTTATTTGAAATGTCTTCACATTTGTTCATAAGCCTTATAACTACATCTCTTTCTTGGATCAGTGTTTTACAGTGCCATATCAAATCTTCTGATAAGCCATTAGTTTTGGACATCTTTGTGAACTATGGCATAAAAAGAAAAATAATTGAATAGTTCAGATCTAGGAAAGACAAAGGCAATCCTGATTTCTTTATGAGAAAAACAAGTTTGCTAATTTAAACTTTTACTTAATGAGCTTATAGTCAACTAAGAGAATCTGATTCTTCATGTTTATATTTGAGTTGCTACATGTTTCACTTTTATATTCTACTGTCACACATCAAACTCATTATGTTAAAGTAAAATATATCTTACCTCAAAAAATGCATAATCCCAAACTTGTTACTTTGACCCTGGCAGTTATTCTCTTATAAGAGAAACAACAAGTAATTGTTACTATCTCCTATCAAGTTTTTAAAAACATTTCAAAATCTTAAATTCACTTTTCCCTAATACCAAAGGTAATAGTATCAAATGTAGTCACTGCAAATCTGATCTCTCCCCTCTATCTGTCATTTCCTATGACTATTACGTATTAAGGTTAATCTTCTTAAAAGATATTTTTCCACATCTATCATCAAAGTGTAGCCCCTCAAGTTTTCAAAACTCTAATTATTTGTCACTTGATACTTTACTTCTAAACAGAGACTATTACATGGAGAGATATCACATGAATCAAAAGTTAACTATGACCAATTCAATAATCAGATAAGGTTTTTAAAAACCAATTTCAACATAATACTATAAATGGTTCTCTGTGAAAACTCACAGAACTTCTTTCAAAATACAGTTGTATTTATTTTTCAAAAGGAGGCACTGAATACTTCATATGTAAAAGCTGTATCAGAACTAGAATTTTTCAGATAGATAGCTGAAAATATATACTCTATAAAACATGACAAAAAATATTTTTAGTGGAAAGGATGAGAAAGCCCAAAATCTATTTGAAATACTTGGGGCAAAAATGAAAATCCCATAAGCCAGAACTAAATCTAGGAAACTAAAATAAAACCATCTATTAGGAAAATACCACACATGATTTTTATTCATGTCATCCCATTTAGCATATTTTTCCAAGTTATAACAAGAATCACATTAACAACTGTAAGTAATCACTGTGATCACAGTATTTCTAAGTTCAGCAAAAAGCTCAAGCAATAGTAATTAGTGCTTTTGGGATGTACTAAGATAATTAAATAAAATACAGCTTATAGCAATATACATTTTCCATATTTATCCTAGAATAACTTGGAAATATACAAAATATCCAATCTATTCTTAGCACTTCAAAAATGGCACTGTAAAATACTAAGCTTATTTGCATACTACTCTGTATTTTTCACAGGACAAAATTCATAATCACAATATGATCTCCTACTCCCTCTACTTTGTGCTTTTCAGGGGAAAGATCTATTCATAAGCAGCAGTATAGATAACAATCAGTGTCTTAAGGAGGTTCTATTAGAACTTTTAGCTAAAATACTTTTATTTTTAAATGCCACCAAAAATTATAGGCCATAAACCAATCTCATGCTGATTATAGTATGTGAGTGTAATATATGTAAATGTGAGAGAAACCCAACAAATTAATCAAGAAATAAGGAATGAACATACATTAGGTGCTAGGAACTATTAGATACCTTTTATTCAGTAACTCATCAAATCCTCATAACAACTACCAAGATTAGTCTACCAAATCTAGATGAAAAAACTAAGGTTCAATTTCCAACATCACAAAGCTGGGTAAGAGAAAAAGTACACGCTTTTTTCACTGTGTAACTAGTACCTCCCTAAATAAAATAATTTAAGACCTTAAAAGTTCAAAGTAACCTTTTTTTTCTGTAACCAAGTACCATTTATTAAGTTCTTTTTTTTTTGTTGTTTAACAGAAATTACTCTAACTGTTGAATTATCTGGGAGATAGACACAGCCCCTGTCCTTGTGGTCTATGAACATTGGGAAACACAAGTAACAATTTCAAGCATAACCTCTGGTATAAACAAGGGAAACAACAAAAGTTCATGGGCACTCATCACAAAAAGACTAATAAAATCTAAGACCTAGTAATTCCTTATGGATTAAGAAGCCAGAAATAATAAAAGACCTGTTTTAATGGAAAGATAAATTCACATGTCAGAACCTACAGAAGCAACAGACAAGTCTCAACAGGAAGGCAGTAAGGGTATGAATAATTTTGATGCGTTCTAAACTGAACTTACGGGCATTAAAAAGCTACTGAAGGGTTTTAGAGAGTTCCTGTTTAGAAAGAACTCTACAAAAGTAACATGAAGAAGGCTTGAGAGCAAAAAACTATTAAGAAGGCTTTGAGTTGAGAGATAATAGTGGCCTGTGTTGGACACAGAGAAACTGATAGATTCATGATCTTTAGGAGGTAGAACCCATTAAGTGTGGGGAGATGAACAAAGAGTTAAGCCTGACTAACAGACTTCTGGCTTCAATGCTAACAGATTAGTGGTACCCTCTATTGAGACTAAAATTTACCAAGATGGCAAGGGAAGTCTGTTTCTGGATATATTAAATTTGGGGTAGCTACCAAATTTTGGAGAGCCAGTGGTTAGTTAAATAGAGATCTATATCTTAGGGAAGAGATGTAAGCTGCAGAAAAAGATGCCACACAGGTGACTATCAAAGTCAAAGATGCTGATGAGATTACCTAAGGAAAAGCACATGAAATTGGAGAATAGAAGACTGAGAGCAAAACCTTGAAGAACATCAACATTTAGAAGCATTTAAAAATAGACAGAAAGAGCAAGAACAAATGTAGGATGTGGTATCAGAGAAGCCAAGGAAGAAATAATTTCAAAAAGTAAAGTGTAAGTTTTAACTGCCAAAAAAACAATAAACTGGCCAGCTGTGGTGGCTCACACCTATAATCCCAGCATGTTGGGAGGCCAAGGCAAGAGCATCGTTTGAGCCCAGGATTTCAAGACCTGCCTGGGCAACATGGCAGAATTCCATCTCTACCAAAAATACAAAAAATTAGCCGGTATGGTGGCACATGCCTGTGGTGCCAGCTACTCAGGAGGCTGAGGTGGGACGATGGCTTGAGCCTGGGAGTCAGAGGTTGCAGTGAGCCAAGACACCACTGCACTCCAGCCTGGGTGATAGAGGGAGACCCGTCTCAAAAACAAACAAACAAACAAACTTAATCTTTCACCAATTATAATGAATTTATATAAAATACACCACATGGTAAATAATTTCTATAGTATTTCTCATGGACAGTTCTGAGTAATTAAATATGTAGCTATTCACAGTGGTTATAAATGTATAATTTTATTCACTAATAGTTATGCTTTGAAGAGATATGTGCTAGAAGCACATGGAGAGGTATTCATCTAATAACATATTCACAATTTGGTAGAAATCTAAAGACATTAGTGTATTGTTGAAGGTTAGTGCTTAAGCATAGTATGAGTTTAGTGATAACAGTCAATATTTTCTGAGAAATAAAAAGTAAAATGTGTACTGTGAAGATTGCTAACATGTAAGTCACATAACCATTATTAAGAAAACCAATGTTAGATTATACTAAGTGAATATATTCAAAGTGAAGCTGAAGCACACTGAATCCTTATAAAGCAATTACAGGCTTCATTTTTTTTTTCACTTAAAAAAGAATATGGTACTATTCTTCAAATATTTTCAAAAGCTGTGTTATACAAGAGGTAACTGAAAAAATTAGCATATTGTGATCTAATCTGTCATTATATTTTCTGCCATTGAACAGCTTTTTGAAATGTCAAATTTCCTTCATAGCTGAAACTTCCTAATATAAAAAAATTACAGCAGACATAAATCACAAAGTCACTTAAGCTGTCCCAATTTACACATTTAAGTTTGATGTCTTTTTATTTATAAAAAAAATTTTCTTCCTTTTACTTATTTTTTAAGAGCATAAATTATATGGTCATTTGGAAGCCACAAGAAAGGGTTAAAAGGTGGGGGTGACCACTATTTTGAGAGCTGGAAAACTAAAGGAAAGAATAAACATTTATTCTGAATTTTGTATATGAACGGCAACATTTAGAGTGGTAGATATAAGGAAGTTCTTTTATAGATAGTTCCTTAAGAAGCAGCAATAACAGTATTAAAATATTATTTTTGCAGGCCAGCATAGTGGCTCACGCCTGTAATCCCAGCACATTTGGGGCCGAGACGGGTGGATCACTTGAGGCCCCAGGAGTTCAAGTCCAACACAGTGGAACCCTGTCTCTACTAAAAATACAAAAATTAACTGGGCCTGTAATCCCACTATTCGGGAGGCTGAGGCACAAGAATTTCTTGAACCCAGGAGGCAGAGGTTGCAATGAGCCAAGATCACGCCACTGCACTCCAGCCTGAGCGACAGAGCGAGAGACTGTCTCAAAATAATAAAAAGTATTAATTTCGCAATGGCTAATGAATTATGGATCCAGACATGTAGCATCAACAGATGCTAGTGTTACAAAAAGTAACAATCAGATATTACTGTCTTGTGATGAAAGAACACATCACTAACTATGTAATAATATTGGTGGGTGCATTTAACCTTCTAATGATCATTTTACAGAAAGTACTAGTCCAGTGGAACATGTTAAACTACACTGGGGAGGTATAATCAGAAAAGTTTAGACAGGAGAGTTATAGAACAAATGACCCAGTTTCTTTACCAAAAACTGGAAAAAGAGAAGGGGAGAGAGAGAGGGATGAGGAATCTACAGATTAAAAGACCTAACAAGCAATCTCAGTAAGTGGACCTTACTTGGATCCTAATTCAAACTAACTATAAAACAAATGAACAAATACTATGGCATTTATGAGACAACTGGAAATCTGAACTCTGAATATTTTGATATTAAGAAATTATTGATGATTTTTATTAGACATAAGAATGTTATGGTTTCTTCAGGAGATACATATTTAAAATCATAAGGATAAAATGATGTCTGAGAGGTGCTTCAAAACAATATGATGGAAGTGGACAAGAGTATGGAAGAAACACATGGGGGTTCATTATAACACTGTGTGCTTAAATTTCTTGTAATAACAAAATGGGGAAGGCAATGAAGGGGAGTACAAGGTCTTTCTTACTTCAGGATGCTTCAACAGTCAAGGGTTGGTTATGAGATTTTTAACTGAACTTCACTTTTTGGTTATTCTGAAGTTGAAATTTCAGAACAACTCCTTAGGACCCCCTAACACTCCCTACCTCTCCCCTCCCACACAAGTAAACCAACTTTAGAGATGATCAAAATGACTGTTGCTGATTTAGAATTTAGATCTATCTAATAACAACCCACTAACCACAAATGTAAAACAGCAGTAGACAGTTTTTTAAAGGAAAAAGAGTTTAATTGAATGAATTTACTGTGATTAGATTCTGCTGTGACAGTAAACCCAAATATCACGGGTTTAAATAAAAGAAAGTTATTAATCTCTCATGTAAATAAAAATCTGAGGAACTGATTCAGATTTGGTATGATGGTTCCAAAATTAACGATTCTTCTAACTCTGTTGCTTCAATAACCTCAACATCCACCATCATATTGACCCTTCTACCGGCAGGAAGAAACAACGCTTTCCAAAAGTTGTAACATACCACTGCTCACATCCCATTGGAATGAACTTTGTCAAACTATCTCAAGGGAGGCTAAAACAGTCTTAATATATTGTGGGTAATGTGCCCATAAGCCCAGCCATAAATCTGATTTAAAAAGCTATAGGGTAGGCATGGATATTTAACCACAACAAAAAAAGAAGAATGGTTTGACTTTAGAAAGTTTGATTCAATACAGCTAGAACTTAGTGGACAAACAGAAAACAACAAATAGTTTCTTAGCATTTCATTAATAATATACACAACATTTGCAATGCAAATTATTGTGAATATCTGCAGTTAATGTTTTTAAAGAGCCAGGCAACTGATGGCATTTAATTTTTAGACTTTCCCATAGGTAGGCACTATAACTACACCCCACTTACAGGTATTTGCTTACAGATATGTAAGCTGTTAGAAAATGACAGACATGAATTCAAAATCAGGTCATCTAGCTTCACTATGTTATTCATCTATAACCTAGTATGCACTTACAAAACCAATGGAATAAAAAAAGTGGCATGCACTGAATTCAGAAACAAGAGACTCAAAATGAGAGAGACAAAAGGATTCTCCAGGATGACAGGAAAATGAAATGCTAAGGCCACTTCCAAATCAGAGCAGGTGATAAGATTCCTGATTTTCTAAAAAAGATGAAACTGACAGATTACCAGAAGTGTCTAAAATCTGACAGGCCCAGGTAATCCCAGCACTCTGGGAGGTGGAGGTGAGCGGATCACTTGAAGTCAGGAGTTCAAGACCAGCCTGGCCAACATGATGAAACTCCGTCTCTACTAAAAATACAAAAATTAACCGGGCATGGTGGTAGACGCCTGTAATCCCAACTACTCAGGAGGGTGAGGCAGGAGAATCGCTTGAACCTGGGAGGCAGAGATTGCTGTGAGCTGAGATCGCATCACTGCACTCCAGCCTGGGTGACATGGCGAGACTGACTGAAAAAAGAAAAAAAAAAAAATCTGATGGGAAATTTAGGCAACTGGAAAAGACTTTAGAGTTGACATAATGACAAGTATATAGGAAAATAAACAAAGAGAAAAACTGAGACAAATAACAACTAGAAAAAAAATGAGAAAAAAATTTAAAAAATCATGTAGTATACTATACTACATGGTTCATCTATGAAAGGCATTTGCATAGCAGACACTAAAAATATCTTCACAATTACCATATTAACATATATTAATAGAACTGGGGAACAGAAAATGGGCATGTGAAGTGAGGTAGATAGCGAGAGCTAAATCCTATTGTCTATAACATTAAGTTGATAGATAAGACCTACAAATGACAAAAAGTGCATTATAATTATATTACATAAAGATATGGACGTGATCAGAACAATTAGACAAAAAGTCATGAAAGACGTTATCTGCAGCACGGGCAACAGGCTGGGGAAAAGGGTGGATATAGATTTTTTTTGGGGGGGGGGGGGGAACAAGCCTATAGAATTATTTGTTAATCTAAGTATATGTGTAAATAATAAAAGTATAAACATTAACAGAAAGTAAAGAAACAATTTGGGGAGGGGGAAAGAGGGGCTCTCACTTAAGGAAAGATGTAAGAACACTCAACTGTCACCATGTTACTGTTTTCTGAACACAAAAATCACTTAATCCTGTAAGTTACTTAACTTTCCCTCAAAAAAGATTTAAGAAATACAAAGTACCCTATAAATGTGGGATTAGTAAATCTGAAGTTATTGAAAAGCACAGAAAAGATGATCCTGCTTACATGGTATGAAGTATACAAATGTATACATAGATAGATGATGCTCAAAACATCTTAAATGAGGCCGGGCGCGGTGGCTCATGCCTGTAATCCCAGCACTTTGGGAGGCCGAGGCGGGCGGATCACAAGGTCAGGAGATCGAGACCATTCTGGCTAACACAGTGAAACCCCGACTCTACTAAAAAATACAAAAAATTAGCCGGGCAAGGTGGCGGGCGCCTGTAGTCCCAGCTACTCGGGAGGCTGAGGCAGGAGAATAGTGTGAACCCCGGGGGGGGTGGAGCCTGCAGTGAGCCGAGATGGCGCCACTGCACTCCAGCCTGGGCGACAGCAAGACTCTGTCTCAAAAAAAAAAAAAAAAATCTTAAATGGTGGGTATCTTTGGTAGAATTTGGGGCAAACTTTACTTTTTCATTTCTGCACATCCTGTTTCAATTTTAGGTAAAACAAATCATTTTCAAAAAATGATAAATCTTTTTTCAGGAGGAAGAAAGTAAAAAAGCTAATTGCTACTTCCTGAATGATTACATGAAAAAAAACTCATCAATATGGCCCCAATCATTAAAAACTCAAGTGACTACACAAAGGACTTTTTTCTTTAAAAATAGTCAGCATCTGAAGTATCACTCTCTTGCCACAGTGTGTCACTCTTACTGTACAGATATTTTTGAATTTCCATAGGAAGGAGGAAACTGTTTAAAAGCAGATTTAATTTTCAAGTTATTAAATCCCCACTTACCAAAAGACAGCCCTGAGGACAGAGTCCCAAGCTTATTCACTATTATAAATACCTGGCAGCAGCCTACAAAGTACTCAAAATGTACTTGTAGTTTTTTTTAATACAAACTTATCAAACTTATACAAATTAAAACAAAGCCTGAATATATAGTAATCTTACAAATAAATTCACTGGTGCCACCTTATTCAGAAGGAAGAAATACGTATTACCATGCTTTAAGTGGCCAATTTAGGCCAGGTATTTTGCAGAAATCACCAGTTAAACAAAGCAAAGGGCCAGATACAGTGGCTCACGCCTGTAACCCCGGCACTTGGAGAGGCCACAACAGGTGGATCACCTGAGGTCAGCAGTTCCAGCCCAGCCTGGCCAACATGGTGAAACTCCATCTCTACTAAAAATACAAAAATTGGCCAGGTGTGGTGGCGAGCACCTGTAATCCCAGCTACTAGGAAGGCTGAGGGAGGAGAATCGCTTGAACCCAGGAGGTGGAGGTTGCAGTGAGCTGAGATCATGCCGTTGCACTCCAGCCTAAGTGACAAGAGCGAAACTCCGTCTCAAAACAAAACAAAACAAAAACCAAAAAAGAAAATCCACGGTCTAGTAGATGAGAGTAACACAATGAGGAGCATAGTGTGTGACATGGACTAAACCTGAGTTGCTTGGTTATCAGCCAAAGAAAATTGGATCTACACTGATCTAAGTGTTAACAAAGTAGATGCATATATGAAAGTTTTCAGGTTGAGTTACTGATGGATGTTGCATTGGCCAGCATAAAAACATTACTACTCTGATTAACATATAAAGATGCAACAGAGTAATATTTTTCACAGACATAATATCCCCTCCCTACTGTGTGCAAGGCTAGACAAAAATCCAGTAAGTGGATGAACTGATGCCATCAAATGTGTGCAATGTGGCGAAAAATTCCAATTTTACCACAATAACAGTACAAGTTTTTAAACTAATGACATTTTTGGCTTGCTATATTTCTGAAGCCTACTTGATTTAATGATAAGGTTTTCTCACAATAGGCACCTACATTACTGCTATCATGCAGAAAAACTGTTAAGTAAAATGGAAAAAATTATGAAGAAAAATTTAAAAACAATATTTAAATTTTGACTCATAGAAGAAATGATTATAAAGCTGAAGCATAAATATCCTCTTAGGTAATATACTTTAAAAAAACATCAAATTTTCCTCATGTAAAATGAGGGTGACTAAAATATCTTGAGTATTTTAGTTTCAAAAAGCATAATTATCTGATAAGTCATAGTAGTATAGAAAGGTAGTAACCTCTAGATTTAAACTTACTGTAATTAGATTACCAAGTGATATTAATAAGTATATTATACTTACATTTTATATATCATATCTACTACACTTATATTACATTTATATGTCTACTACCTTGAAAACAACCCAATGATCTACAACTTTTCAAATGTTTTAAAAGGCACAATATAATTTTCACATTCAAATTACTTTTATAATAAGACAATGAAATACTAATGATTATATTTAATCATTTAATAATCACCAATGTTAAAGAAACCTCACTTTTAACAAAAATTACTATTGTATATATGTACTTTATTCATGGGCTCAAGTATGCATTTTTTAATGAACTATTTATGAACTTTACAGTTTGTAAATAGAAATTCCCCAATTCTTAAGACTAAATAAGATTAAACAATGATTTCAAGAAAGAGCAAACTAGTTGTTAGCAAGTTGTTCTTAATATATTTAATACCTTGTAATTTTCATTAAAATATGACAGCAATATGATTAAAACCTCAACTAATTCTCATAGCAATTTCTAAATATGGCAGCTATCAACACAAAACAATTTTTTTGGCTTTTGTTTCCTTTTGAAGTTGTTTAGAGGTACATTATCAAACCTTACTGATTAACAGGGAAGAAGCAAATTATATAGCTTTTAACTAAAAAATATGTATAATATTGACTTTTGATAATTTTATTAAGATATTAAATCTGCTCTAGGGTGGGGTTTGGGCTAAAAAAGTACTCTATAAATAAGTCACATTTAAAATTCTAAAGATTTTTAAAGTAGAAGCTCAAAGTTCTAAGCAAATTAAAATTTAAAGCATATATATATTTACTTGCTAATTTACACTATTAATTTGAAAAAGCTCATTCACCTACTTTGCTAAGGACAGCAAAGCACTGTATTCAACGAACTCAAGTAGAAAGTTTACTTTTCAGATATGTTTAGACTGTTACATAAAATATTTCACATTTGGATGGATGGTTAGAACAAACAATATAGTCTTTATGTTCAACTTTTAGAAAGGGGCAAGATGTTAGGAGGTTTAAGTTAGTAATGCATAATCTCCAAATTCATGTCAAGACTAATTTAAACTCTGCTGATTAATTAGTAGGGGAAATATGCTTTCTACATGTTAAGTTGCTGAATATTTTTTAAAAGCATCTGGCACATATACCTCTGGTAAAATTGTATAATTTACTTTTACTGTAAGATATTTGGGCAAGTATTTACAGCAACTAAACAAATTAGTGCAGATAATTGCATATCTTATTAAATAAATTAGAATCAACAAGCCTGAGCAACCCAACTCAGCAACAACATAAGAGACCATTAAGGATTAAAAGAAAGAAGAAAAGGAAGAAAAGAAGAACAAGAAAGCCCTTCAGCAAATACTTTAACAAATAAATCACTCAGGCAAAGCCAAACAAGTTTTGAAAGGGCCTGCTTTGACAGATGTTCTCTGGAAAAGCAAAGGCTTCAGGCAAAACGAATGGTTTTATTATTATTTTTTAAAGCTATGGAATATTATTAATGTTGTTTCTGTATTTTTCAAATATTTTAATTAAAAAAATGCATTTACAACCATTGTTCAGGGACTCTCCTCTACCGCCACTTCAAGACACTTATCAGGGCATTTAATGCTCATTTAGATTTGTTACAAGTATAAAATTAATCACAAAAGCAACTTTGCTCCCTAACTTAGGGAATAAAACTTCCTAAAAAATTTTATAAAGCATCAAGAGTCGCTGCATCTTTTAAAGCTGTAAAAAATCATCCATATTGCTTTTACAACAGGCCTATATACAATTCCTGCTATAAAAGCCCACGTAAGGGTTGAAGCAAAATTTAAGAGTTCTTATATTTATCTGTATGAATAAGATTTGATGACTGTTGGCATTCATAAAACTCAAAATGCAGGTATTCTGTATAAAACCTGTTTATAGAAAGTCAAATTCCAGAAAATGATTATGCAAAGTGTACTTACCAGTGCTTATGCCTTCCCTTCACCTAACGCTTGAATTCTAGGCTTCCAGAAATTAGAAATCTATCTTTCCAATTAAAAACGCTGCAGCCTGCTACACTCCATAAAATGGCCGCGTTGTTTAACCAACAAAAACATGTTAGAGACTGAGCTGTTACTTTTATAAGAAAAAAAGAAAATAAACAATTGCTTCTTTTGTGGTGAAGCATAAAACACTTAGGCTGGCATTTTGAATCATGGAGCTCCCCTGGCCGTTGCTATTGCTCTTCAAGTAGTTGTAGTAAAATTTCTGCCACATTCTTGCTTTCTGCATGGTGTCTCAGCAGCAACAGATCAGAACAGGCTAGCAAACAACTCCTTCCTAAATGTAAGCTCTAATTTCTTCTTCTGCAGTGAAATGAACCAAGTTTCTATGCAAAAGAATGAGTGACAGTATTCCCAGCCAATCAGCTTGGGTTTTTTCAGGAAAATCACCCCTTAATTCATTCAAAATTAGGTCATATGACACTATTTGAAATACTATTGGCTTACAATGAAAGTAATGTTTGACTTTACACAGGATAAGGCCACCCATCTATGCTTCCCTGGGCTGAAGACAACTTGACTATAACCGGTACTGTGAATTAAATACACACACACATACAGGGGGAAAAAAAAAATAAAGCCTTACCAGAGCCTCCCAACTATTAAAGGGCCGGAGTTCTGTTATCTTCTGAGCCTTTTTCTGAGAACACTGAGGAATCAAAGTAAGTTCACCAATTGAAGCATCTTGAAGGAAGTGAAGAATTTTACCCTTATAGCCATCCTCCATCACTTCTTCACCACTACTATAGTCCTCATCTAGTGAACTACCGACATCAGAACCTGAATCATATTCAGAGTCTTCAACAACTCTCTTTGGATTAAATACATTTTTTTTACGTTTCTTGTTAAAGCCATTTTGTGCTTTCAATGAAAATTTCTGTTTTAGTTTTGTTTTAGTTGCATTTTTAGGGTAATTCTGACTTCTTGAAGAAACTTCTTTTCCATTTGGAACCTCACTTTGTGATGCATATTGCATATCTGTATATAAAAGACAAAAACAGTAACTAAATTAGAAATACATAAATATAAATATAGACTTCAAATAAAAACTTAAAACATTTACCTATTCCTTAGAATTCAACCACAATTTATTGTTAAATTTGATACACTTCAAAAATACTTAAGTAGAATTTGAAGTTAAAAAATTGTTTCAAAAGCAGGTGATAACTTGTTTTTAAAATGAATTAAATATAAATCTCTATTTTCTAACAAAGGTCCTGAGAACACAAATGGCAGCTGCATATCTGTATGATGTCTCAGATATTCCTAGCAGCCCCACTCAACTATGCCAACACTGAAGAATATAGCAGAACGATGCTTACACTACTATAAAGCTTACTAATAAAAAGTGTGTATGTTTCAACTATCCATAATTTTCCAATACTATCTTCAATATTCTAAGTTTCATTGTTACTTAAAAAATTATTCAAATAGGCTGGGCATGGTGGCTCACGCCTGTAATCTCAGCACTTTGGGAGGCTGACACGGGCAGATCACAAGGTCAGGAGTTCGAGACCAGCCTGACCAACATGGTGAAACCCTGTCTCCACTAAAAATATAAAAATTAGCCAGGCATGGTGGTGCATGCCTGTAATCCCAGCTACTCAGGAGGCTGAGGCAGGAGAATCGCTTGAACCCAGGAGGTGGAGGTTGCAGTGAGCCGAGATCATGCCATTGAACTCCAGCCTGGGTGACAGAGCAAGACTCCGTCTCAAAAAAAATAAAAAAATATTATTCAAATACAGTATTATCAAAAATCCCCACTACTTTATCACTGATTATCAGTTTACAGAACTCTAAGATGCCTGTGAATGAAGGTACACCATTATTTTATGTACCAGTAAGAAAACATGCACCAATCTATAATACAATACTTTATTCAGAAATTTTTACTTACTCAGAAAGCTATTAGACTTACACAGATTATCACACCTTTACTTTTGTGCATTTATAAAAAAATAAGCAAAATAAATTGGCTAAAGTATTCCTCAAATGTTTTCACATTCATAACATGGCTCTTCTGACTCATTTTTCAAACTCAGACTTGGTGGCTTTCTTTTTGCCACAGAATATCATTTTCTGTGCCATCAACAGTATTGGTAGTATAGCCTTTCTTTTAAAACAATTTATTTAAAAACAAAAAAAACAAAAAAACCAAACCAAAACACCTAAAGCTACCATGCTGGGCTTTTAAAGCTGGCTTTGCAATGATGAAGAGCTAGTCTACTTGACTCTTTCTTAGGTATGTTACTAAACATGTATGACTCAACTCCACCTTACCACCTCTCCTCTATCATTTGGTTCCTAGAATTAAGAATGTTCCAAAATGTGTTCATGCTTATGATACCCTTAAGTTTTTGATGCTAGTGCTTTTGATATCTGTGCAAGTATAGGTTAAGACATCTACATTATAGTAATGACATGATATCACCAATCACAAGATCCATCCTGACAGTTGTTAAAAAGTTTATTTTACACTCAATAAAACATGGCAATTTAAAAGTAGCTTTAACTATCAAGAAAGACTGAACAAATAGAAAAAGATATTTATTGTTTTGTTTTACACTATGATGAAGAACAGGCAGGTCAAAACATTTAAAAACTGGTTGTTAAAGAATGTTTTTACATCATTACTTTCAACATCTTTTGCAATCCCACCCTCTGATTAACAGCTAATAGGTTTTCTTATACACCATTTTCTTATATACTAAAATATACACTATAATGAGAAGTATGTATTTTCTATGACCCAGAATAATTACCTTGGTCTTCTGCAAATACTTTTAGAGATTCTAAAGCTTCTGTGTACATCCATTCATGTTCCTTGAGTACTTCTCTAAGTTCCTAGAAATAAGTCATTTATCTTTTTGTTAAAAATCTCAAATTAGCAACTTGCAGAAAACGTCTATGCTCTTTTAAAAATAAGTTAATCACCTGAAAACAGAGAATTCATATCTGATTATTTTGTACTTGTTTTTATGCTGCTTTACAAATGCTTTCTGTGTAATTTCACCTCCACAAATACACAATAGTCTTCAAAGGAAAGAAAACTTGACTTTTTTTTTGCATTTCTAACTCTCACTATGAAGTACTGTGAACACAAGAGGATCAAGAAATGTTTTCTCAATTAAAAATGAAATTTCAATATGCAGCTAGGCTTTTACAAACTGCCAACTTCAAAACATGTAGTTTCAACATAGGTAAAGAACCAATATTGCAACAAGATTTTGCATTCAGCTCATCAGTATTTAGTAGATGTACTATCTGAACATATATACTCAAATAAATCAATGCAAGTGTAAATGTACTCTAAATGCTAAACAAATATGTGCATCTGTATATGATCATGGGATTAAACAGAGGGCCTTTTAGCAACAGGATGCATGGCATGAGTCTTTAATGACTCTGAAAATATTCTTACTATCTGGGAAGTGGTAGAAAGCTTATGAAATATGAAGACACTGAAATGGAATACTTTTTAAATTCTTATAAGAAATTTCAAGAATGAGAACATGAAAAAAACTAAGCAGTTACTCGATGGGGGCAGGGTTACAGATGACTTTCTAGATGACTTACATGTTATAAATGAGTTCACAATTTTTATTATGGTTATTTTTTAATGAGTTAGGGATACAGTATAGATACTATAGTGAACAAGGTAAATAAACAACACAAATGAAAAGTATGAAAATACTTTATAACACTGATAAAAGGAGAACATTTAATTAGAAGAATGCAAAACTCACCCTAAGCTTTTATGTGGTTGAACTCTAACACTATTTTATAATAAAAACACTTAGTACACACTGATTAAATTTTCATACACGACTACTCACCTGTTTATCAAAATTGGGAAATTCCTTTTGCAATTTCAGTACAATGCTTTCCTGCTTTTCCCAATTACTGCTAGATTCTGCAGACTCATTTGATTCCTCTCCCTGATGGGGAGAAAAAAAAGAAAACAATTTAAGAGATATAATAACAATGGTCTTAAGGCAATTATCATTGTATTTTGACTTGATCTGAAAATTGTCATCATCAATCAGAAGAATCCAAAATGTTTCTTTTTGTTTCTGTGAACACTGACAAATTTAGTCTTTAAGGATGAAAAATATTGCTGACTTAAGATCACTGAAAGACCCTGATTGCATATCCGGTAACTCAAACTTTATTCTCAGTGCTTAAAATGAGATAAATCTGCTAAAAAACTAGAATGATCCTCAAATTAATTCAATATAACTCAAGTATACTGATGCCTTCTCCAAGACAATGGTAAATTTTAAAAGGATACAAATATCTCATCTATGTTCACTATTATATACCCACCTATAAATTTCAAATTCTGAGAAGAGTTTACTTTTACTTCACTCTTGATTCACAGAATGGCTTAAATATTAATTGCTCAGTCACAACATAAAAACGAAACAATGATAAAAGGAATTTAAGTGGAACTAAATAATGTATAAACCAAACAGATTAATATGAGAATTGTGGCTATAGTCTCACTTTTCCTTTTCTCTGTCACTTAACTTCACTTGAAGAAACTGGTTAAAGTCCACACTTAAGCAAAAAGAAGACTCCTTGTGTTCATGCATAGGAAAAATTCTAGTCAATCAAAAAGCATTTTTCTACTCTGCTTAGAACTGCACCACATGCTATACACACAAGATGGAGAAAAATACAATCTTCTTCTTCAACCTCCTTTATTATCCAACAACTGAATTGCTATTTTTCTCTTTCAATACCTTAGATAGAAATAACTAAATTCTGAT
Organism: Hylobates moloch; assembly: GCF_009828535.3. Lineage (NCBI taxonomy): Eukaryota > Metazoa > Chordata > Mammalia > Primates > Hylobatidae > Hylobates > Hylobates moloch. The sequence continues at coordinate 38,466,348 of NW_026652277.1, forward strand.
ACCTCTTCTGCACAATGGAGTAAAATAAAATTTCATAAAACAGAGACCAATAAAATGCTATGGATATCTGGACTAAAGAAGAAAATTGCATGTGTTTCATAATAGTAAGTGGTCTACTTGGGCTCAAATGCAGAGAATGTCCATAGGTTACAAGGATGAAGAATTAAACCAGAGCTAACATGGAATAAAGCCTAAAGTTAGTCTTTTTTTCAGAAGCAACAGGATTTTGAGCAGGGGAATAATAAGACATACTGGTGAAACACATCTGGAGAAAACATTTCAAAATCTTCAGAAATTCATACTGCCACCTTTACAGCCCAGGTACACTAAAATTCCAAGAACAGTATTTTAAAGCTCACAGATGGATAACAACCAGCTGAGGAGGGAACAGATCCAAGTATCTAACTTAGACCACTGCTTTTTCACTACGTGTTTCCTAAACTTCAGTTGTTCATTTGTTAATATATCAAATGTGCATCATCGACAAATTGTGGTAAACACATAAAATGGAATATCACTAAGTCATAAAAAAGAATGAAATACTGATACACACTACAACATGAACACTGTAGTGTATTTGAAAGCATTATGCTATGTAAGAGGCTAATAAAAAAGAACAAAATCATATTCTTCATAGCAACACGGATGTAGCTGGAAACCATTGTCCTAAGCAAGCTACTGTGAAATCAGAAAATCAAATACCACATTTCTCACTTATAAATGGGAGCTAAACATTGGGTACACATGTTCATAAAAATGAGAACAACAGACACTGGGGAACACAAGAAGGCGGAGGGAGGATGTGGGGGAAGAGTTAAGGAAAACTACCTATGGAGTACTATCCTTACTGTCTGGGTGACAGATTCATCCATACTTCAAACTTCAGCATCACACAATATACCTTTGTAACAAACCTGCACATGTACCCCAATTCTAACATAAAAGTTGAAAAAAGAAAAAACAAATAAAACACATTTTTCTGAAATTTAAAAATAAGAGGCTAGACATAAAAGGTTACATATTATATAATTCCACTTAAATGAAATGTTCAGAATAGGTAAATCCAGAGACTGAAGGCAGATTGGTGGTTGCCAGGGGTTAGGGGGAGGAGGGAATGGGGAGAAATTGCTTAATGGGTATAGCATGCTATTACGAAGTGATGACAGCGTTTGGAACTAGACAGGAACGATGGTATACAACACTGTGAATGTACCAAATAGCATTAAATAGTTGACTCTAAAATGGTTACTTTTATGCTGTGTGAAGTTCACCTCAATAAAAAAATAGATAAAATATTTGGAAAACAGTGAACAGCTGTTGGGAATCAAATATATGATAGCACAATATTTAGTAGATGGTGTGCCTATCATGTGCTGTTTGCTCTTGGGTCCCACACTTCTGCCAGCTCTGCTAATCCCTGGTGACTGAATATACTCATGTGGTCCAGGAGGTTACACAGACACTTTACAAAAGCTAGCTGATAAAGTTTGGGCCCCTATCTGTCTCAGCGGGCCCAAGGGATATGATTCGACCCAGTGCTCATTTTTCCATCTCCAGAATCATAGTCGGAACAGACATATTTGGCACTGGCGGAAATCCCATACTATATTAGTTCCCTGACCCATGATGTATGGGCTACTATTATAGGAAACACCAAATCCAAGTCCCTAGAATTGTCCCTCTCAATCAAAACAATAATAAGCAATTACTACAGTCCTAAAGGAACTGCAGATATTGACACCACCATCCCATCCCAATGTAAGATGCCTCCTTGACCTATACAAAAAGTAGACGGCTCTTGGGAGAATTATTTAAGAGTATCATAAACAATCAAACTCCAACTGCAGCTGTTTTACAGGATGTGGTATTTTTGCTGGAGCAAATCAATATGGCTATGCAGTTATCAATCCAACACTTGCTTTTTCCCCTTTCCCAATTAGATCAAACAGAAGCAATCTGTTTTTATCTTGGCAGGTTTAATGATACACCTTCAGTCTTCAGAGTTAGAGTAACTTTCCTGGCTCTCTCAAATAATACAGTACTCATGGACTTAGATGGTTTTGCACAGTCCAGAGAGTATCACTTGATCCACTATACTGACATCATGTTGACTGGACTTGATACAGGTAGTGAGTATTTTCAATGGTACTGGTCAAACACGTACATGCCACATATCAGGGTGAAGGAATAATCATCCTCACTCTGAGGCCCACCACTTTTATGGGAGTGTAGTCTGGAGCATGTTGCGAACTCCATTCTTAAGAAAAAAGAAAGGCCACACCTATCTGCCTCTTAAGACTGTTTGGACATTGGGAGCTCACTGCATACTGGAGGCAAGATATACTTCATTAGGGTGTGTACTGCTTGATTCATTTTATAAAATACCTCTTAAGACTGTCAGTTATGGCTGGGCATGCTGACTCACGCTTGTAATCCCAGCACTTTGGGAGGCTGAGGCTGGTGGATCACGAGGTCAGGAGTTTGAGACTATCTTGGCCAACACAGTGAAACACGTTTCTACTAAAAATACAAAAAATTAGCCAGGTGTGGTGGCAGGCACCTGTAATCCCAGCTACTTGGGAGGCTGAGGTGGGAGAATTGCTTGAACCCTGGAGGCGGAGGTTGCGGTGAGCCAGGATCATGCTATTGCACTCCAGCCCAGGCAACAGTGCGAGACTCCAACTCAAAAGAAAAAAAAAAAAAAAGATTGTCAGTTATGAATGGGGCCCAGGTTAAGAGATGGCTCTGTACCAGGTCCAGAGTGCAATACAAGGTACTCTGCCACTTGGGTTTCATGACCAGCAGATGCAATGATTCTCCAAGAATCTGTCACAGGTAAGGATATCGTATGAAGTCTCTGGTAAGCCCCAGTGGGAAAATCGTTGCAGAGAGTTTTAAAGAAAGGTCATCATGTCCTCTTCTATTGACCAGTCAGTTTTGCTGTGACACATGCATTTCCAAAAATTACTGCATTATGCAAAATCGTTAAAGTAAAAATTGCAGCCTTTAAGAGAAAAACTGTTAGAGATACAATGTCAAAAACTTCATCAGTGACACATAAAAAGAGAAGGCAATCTAATAAAAATGATACCACAATTTTACACACATTAAATAGTTAATACCTAAATACTACAATAAATATGAGCTGAAGTTTGCTTGTGGACATTGGAAGGGTTACAGCTTATGAGTTATTGTGAAGTGGTAGAAGACAGGTTATCTGAAAATGAATGGAAATTTTTAACACCAGATACAGAAGGTTGTAGCTCACTGTCCTTGTGTTATGTCTGCTGTACTAACTTAAAATATAAAGAATAAATAAAATTTCTGTGGTGTTGCCAGCCTCCTCCTTTTACACTAAAACTGCCTGTACGGATCCAAATTCATCCGGATGCCATACAAGACTATCCTAATATCTTCGGCAGTAAAGCCATTATCTTCAAGGCAGTCCAATTATTTTCACAGCATTTAAAACATCTGATCATTTGTATTACATTGTCATGGCATACATAGACTTCTGACTTTCATCATCACTGTCATCATTATCTTCTGCATCCATACAGCCATCAGCAGCAAGTTGCTGAATGTTTTCTGTGGTTAAATCATCAGGACAGGACCCTAGAAACTTTTCAATATCCTCATTTTTGATTGCTCCAAGTCCAAACTGTTTTCTTAGATCAATACAGCTTGTTTTAAACTTTTAAAATTTCTCTGAAGTATCAAATTCTTCAAAATAAAGAATCAAGTCAAAGGCAATTTTCTGCCACACATAACACAAATACTATTGGTATATTACTCCAGGTTTCAACAATGACATTGCAATGTTAAACCTCTTCCAACATTCTGTAACCACTTCTGCATCCCTGCCTTAGATAACAGCAATTAATATCTTAAATGTTCACTTTAAATAGTAAGCTATAAACACTGCTGTCACACATTTAAAAAGGGGCTGTTATCAGAGAGGTGGTTTTTGGAGGCAAAAGGAAGAATGTGACATAGGTTGAATTCTGCTTTTGTAGAGAAAGAGCTTGATATACTGTAAGAATTTTTAAAGTTAAGTTTTTTTTTTTTAACGTTTTGGGGCATTCATCCTCTTTAACAGAGAAGAACTAAGTAAAATTATAAATGCAAATGTGGGCAGCCATCCATACACTTTTGCTATACCTGACATGAACCTCAAAGGCTGACGTTAACAATTTCTTTTAAAAGGCTCAAAGTTTGGTGAGTGACATTACTGGCTTCAGCTTCAAATCTCCATTTGGCACTGGTGCCGAATATCACAGTTATGTTACCTTTAGGAGTCTTAAATCCTAGAGCATGTTTTCTGTCTTTCATATTTGTGTTATTCGAGGCATGCATTCATAACAGATATTTGTTTAATCAAAACCAAGAATTTAACACCATGCACAGCTGCCTTCTTCAATTTACTTCTGTATCACTGCTGAAAAATTCTTTCACAGCTTTCCTATCTACACTAGTAGTTAGGTCTGACAGCCAAAGGCTTAGGAAAACTGTAGCATTGTTTGTAGGAAACTGTAGCACTGTTTGAAATCATTAAAGCAACCACTACTAGCACTAAAAGGAGCCACTTATGCAGGGTACAGTGACTTCTATTTTAGGTCTGTGTATATAATTACAAAGATCTATATGAGAAAGGCTGTTCCTTAAGTTTTTCACCCTTTGGTCTTGAATCCAAATATTTGACAATCTTTCATCTTCTTCTATTTCTTTATGCCTTGTTCTTATGGACTTTCCAGCACTTGAACCTGGTCCAGTCATACATACCCTTTTATTTTTGTGGCATTATCTTTGATGGTCCATAATGTGGATTCCTTTATATCTGTTGCTTGGGATCTATCGTATGTTCTTATCTTTCCAAATGTTTTCTTGTTTCAAGCTTCTCCTTAATACTCAAAACATTCCCTCTGCATGCACTGTGTGGCATTTTTAAACCAGAATGCTTAGATAGGTTTGAGATGTTGAATGAGTGCTTTTTTCAAATAGAAAAGATCACAAATGTCAAAGAATAGCCTATTACCACCTAACAGGATAATATATATGGTAAAAAGAGGCAGCCAGTGGATACTGGAAACGTGTGTGTTTTATGCATTCTTATGTGGCTTGGTTCAGCTGGAAGCAATTTTCTATGATCATCTACTATTTCTCATGGACAAAACTGCACATAAACACATGCAAATTGTGGATTATGCTCAAATCGTTCTCTAATGTATTAACACTGGAATAAATTCACATTTTAAAAACAGAACTGACTGATGTATTTTTGTGAAACAGTTATTGACTTGACAATAAATCCTGATAAAAGCAGAATGGTTGACCACAGAACATCAAATGACCATGAGACTTGAGCTGTTATGTGATCTGAGTATCTGATCTACCTAGCCTAAAATGAAGCATTGGCAGCAGCAACCCATCATCAAGTAGAAATGGTATACTTGAGACTGGACTTGAGTAGGTTCAAGAGACACAAATAAATTGCATGTGCAGGTGTCTCAGACTCTCATGGCACCTGCTTCTGCATCACTGCTGCCCCTTCTAACCAGTACCTGAGGCATTATAAAAAATTCTTTATGACCTGATAGGTTGGGCACAGTGGCTCCCGCCTGTAATCCCAGCACTTAGGGAGGCCAAGGCAGGCGGATCACCTGAGGTCAGGAGTTTGAGACCAGCCTGGCTAATATGGTGAAACACAAAAATTAACTGAGCATGGTGGCACACGCCTGTAATCCCAGCTACGTGGGAGGCTGACAGGAGAATCGCTTGAACCCGGGAGGCAGAGGTTTCAGTGAGCCGAGATCATGCCTGGGCGACAGGGTGAGACTCTGTCTCCAAAAGAAAGAAAAAGAGAAAATTCTTTATGACCTGATAAAGAGGGAAGAAATCCTTAAACTTCATTTGTCTGTTGTGAGACAGGTCTCACTGTGTCACCCAGGCTGAAGTGCAGTGGCATAATTATGGCTCACTGAAGCCTCAACCTTCTGGGCTCAAGTAATCCTCCCTCCTCAGCCTCTGAGTAGCTGAGATTATAGCTGCATGTAAGCACGCCCAGTTAATTAAAAAAAATTTTTTTTTTTTTTGCAGAGACAGGAGTCCCACTATATTGCTCAGGCTGGTCTTGAACTCCTGGGCTCAAGCAATCCTCCTGCCTCGGCATTCCAAGGTGCTGGGATTATAGGCATAAGCTACTGCACCCGGCCTGAACCAGCTTGACTTTACAAAGGATATGCATAATTTTAGAACCAGCCAAGTGAACAACTGCTATAATATAAACCCAACTCAGAGAGTAGCCCTGTGTACAACTTTGGGCAGTACACCTTGTTGCCCATTTTGTGTACCAAGAGATGGCCAGAGGTAGAGATCAGCAATATATCAGGTACAGAGGCTAAGATGAAGACTTAAAAAACTGGTGACCAGGAAGTCTGGGGAAGACGTACATTGTTAAACATCTCAGAATATAAGTTATTCTGAGGATACAGCCGGACGTAGTGGCTCACGCCTGTAATCTCAGCACTTTGGGAAGCCGAGGTGGGTGGATCACATGAGGTCAGGAGTTCGAGACCAGCCTGGCCAACATGGTGTAACCCCATCTCTACAAAAAATTAAAAAAAAAAAAAAAAATAGCTGGGCGTGGTGCTGCACGCCTGTAATCCCAGCTACTCTGGAGGCTGAGGCACGAGAATTGCTTGAACCAGGGAAGTGGAGGTTACAGTGAGCCGAGGTTACAGTGAGCCAAGGTCACACCACTGTACTCCAGCCTGGGACACAGTGAGACTCTGTCTCAAAAACAAAACAAAACAAAACAAAACAAAAAAAAGAAGTTATCCTGAGAATAGAAAACAAGGATAACGGTGTTCATGTGAATGTTCAGCCAAGCGTGCACACGTGGCAGAGAAAATTTTTAAAGATCAGGTATACAAGATCATCCATTTCGTGAACACCAGTTAAGTCCACAGCCACTTGAATGCCTGCAGAATAGGCCCATTTACAAGTGGCCATGGCAACTGGGCTTGAGTCTGTGCATGCAAGTCAACAAGGTAAGACTTTCTATACCAACATCAATCTGGCTATTGTCACGGTCAGTGCTCAAACTGCAAGGAACAGAGGCCAACAATGAGGCCCCATTATAGCATCATTACTTGGGAGATTCCGTAAACTGTCTGGTGGCAGGATGATTACACCTTCATGATTCATCATGAAAGATACAGTAACAGATAACCTGCTCTGAGCATGAATTTGCCTTCCCTATCCACATGCTTTTGGAAACTGCTTCTGGAAACACCACTATTATGGGTTAATTGTGTCCCCTCCAAATTCAAATGCTGAAGTCCTAATGCCCAGTACCTCAGAATGTGACCTTATTGGAGACAGGGTCATTAGTAAGATACTCAAGTTAAAATGAGGTCATTAGAGTGGGACCTAATCTAACTGTTGTCCTTATAAAAAGGGGAAATTTGGAGATGAACATGCACACAGTTCAGAGAACCCAATGTAATGAAGAGGGCAGAGATAAGCAATTAATACTGGATAAATTTAAAAGAAAGCAAAAACAGTCACAAATTATATGCAAGCACAAATTATCTGGCTTAGTTGTGAAAGAAAAGAAAGAATGATTCATAGAGACAATTTTCAGGTCTGATATCCACAGACACAAAATAGTCTGTGCTTAAGCAGGCTTCATACTAGATAAATTAAAAAGCAAAAACAGTCACAAATTAAATGTAGATGTAAATTCCCTTAGTTGTGATAGAAAGGAATTCATTTAGGTGGATTTTCAGGTCTAATAATATCCACAAACTCCACATATTCTAACCTTAAGCAGCCAATTTTGATACTGTAATTCAAATGTAAACTTACATGATCCAGTCTTGTCTTTTTTATAGATTGATCATCATTAAATTCATCTTCCTCATATGGCTCTGAAGAAGAAGATAATTTTCTTTTCCTGGGCCCACCACCTTTTAAAGCAGAGCAGCACACTCAAACTTGGCATAGAAATAGCAAAAAATCAATTTAATGTAAAACAAAGGCAAAAATGTATTATAATGAATACTAGACAGTTCTCTTGATATCAGGCCCAGTGTTTGTTGTTCTACATATGACTGAATTGAAAAAAAAAGTAAACATTCTTTGCAGTCTTTCAGAAGTAGAAATCACTGTAATACTACATTCATAAACCATCACATTATTTAATCTAAAAATACACATCTCTAAATTGATGAGTAATTCTACAGAGCAACATTAGGAGGGAGGGGTTCTTCCAAGTGGCTGAGTGTTGAGCAGTGAAATAAAGCTGACCCCCACCAAGTGTAAGTTATCTGAATACCATCACAGGAACCAGTAATTTCTGAGTCTACTATGTACCAGGCCTTGCACAAGGTCTTTTATAAACTATTGTTTCATTTACTTTTCACAAACAAACCTACAAAGTAGGTAACATTTTTATTTCACAAATGAGGAGGATACAGATACAGAGAGCTTAAGCAACAAATGTTTTTAATGTAAAAACAAGAGAATATAACACAGAGTACAGCAGTAACAGGAAATCTGCATATTGTCGTGACTGGAAGAAAACAAACTTGAGCTACATATGCTACTTATGTATGCTTGTATACATTATGTATACATTTACGTACTTCTTAAATACTTTTGCTTTCAGAGAACAAGTTTGTCAGACATATTGCTGTGTTACTATGAAAGCACCTGCTAAAGACTACAAAGGTTTAAGATTTCAGCATTAATTATATCAGAGCCCTAACTATGCAGCTCAAATAAATACATACACGTCAGCTTAAAAATTTCATTAACATGGCTATTACAAAATAAAAATGGAATGTTATTAACATTTTAAAGCACAGTATTCGTGTCAGTACAAACACTAACCACAATATTCTAAATGTAATATTTTAAGTCTGAAAAAAAACCTTCAAACCAGATAATTTTGCCACATCACCTAGACATGCTGAATTCCTTCCTAAAAAGAACAGAACAGAAGCCAGGTGCAGAGCTCATGCCTGTAATCCCAGCACTTTGGGAGGCTGAGGTGAGCAGATCTCTGGGGCTCAGGAGTTCGAGATCAGCCTTGGCAATATGGTGAAACCCCCATCTCTACTAAAACTACAAAAATTAGCTAGGCGTGGTGGTGCACGCCTGTAGTCCCAGCTACTTGGAAGACTGAGGCGTGAGGATCACTTGAGCCTGGGAGGCAGAGGTCATAGTGAGCTGGGACTGCACCACTGCACTCCAGCCTAGGTGACAGAGTGAGGCCCTGTCTCAAAATAAAAAATAAAAAAAAAGAACACAATAGAACAGCTAGAGAGACTCTGGACAACATCAATAAATTCGTACTCTTACCTTCTGAAGTAGAGTAAAAACTTTGGATATACATTTTTTTTGTTTCTGTAATTTCATACTCAAAAACAAAAACTTTCAAAACAAACAGCATAAAAACATCCCTAGTGTTTAATATGCAGGCTGATACTGTCTGTAAGACTGCAATTTGTGGTTAAAAGAAACAATGTGAACTGTCACAATTTCTGGATCTGTTAAAGATCACTTACAGGTATTTAAAAAGGTCTTTTGTTGAAAACTGTCCTAAAATGGCAAGTATAGTTTCCTGTCTTAATGACATAGTATAATTGAAGATTAACCTTATCTTCAAGGTTAGACAAACCTGTCATTCTATATACTACCTCAAAGTGCACTACACTAAAAATGAAGATGTCTGATAAGACTGTTATGTCCGTTCCATGATGCAGCATGGAAGTTTAATTAAAAAACCAGAAAATCCTAATTTTTTATTTCCTTGTAATTTGCCATTTAACATTTTTTAAATGAAATAATCTGAAGTACAATGGAGTAAGAAAAAACTCAGCTGAAGTTAAATAAATTTAATGATTGTAAACTCTATGATGGCAGAGGTTGTATCCACTTTGTTTCCTCATGTAACCTCAGTACCTAAGCCACAGCCTGTGCTACCTAGTAAAAGCAATGTAATAAATATTTGTGGGCCGGGCGCGATGGCTCACGCTTGTAATCCCAGCACTTTGGGAGGCCGAGGCGGGCGGATCACAAGGTCAGGAGATCGAGACCACGGTGAAACCCCGTCTCTACTAAAAAATACAAAAAATTAGCCGGGCGTGGTGGCGGGCGCCTGTAGTCCCAGCTACTCGGAGAGGCTGAGGCAGGAGAATGGCGTGAACCCGGGAGGCGGAGCTTGCAGTGAGCCGAGATTGCGCCACTGCACTCCAGGCCTGGGCGACAGAGCGAGACTCTGTCTCAATAAATAAATAAATAAATATATATATATATTTGTGAAATTAATGAATAAGCTGAATAAGATGAATTGCTCAAGAGAAAAAAGATTAGATACTACCGTGGAATAAAGTAATTCCACAACCTGTTTTTAATGAAATGTTTATGGACTAATGAGATAAATGAGATAATATGAGAGCAAGAATGTATTGGGAAGCTGCAAAACTTCCCAAGCTATTTGGCAGCTCAACAAATGTTCACTGAGCCTATCATTTTTCAGGAGGTTTTTTTTCTTTCTTTCTTTTTTTTTTTTTTTTTTTTGAGACAGGGTCTTGCTCTGTCATTAAGGCTGGAGTGCAGTGGCACAATCCTAGCTCAGAAGCTTTTAAAGTAAGTGCTAGGGATGCAATAATGAGGAAGACACAGCTAACATTCACCTCTAACTTTTTTTTTAAACCATCAGATGACCCTTAAACAAAGAGCTGCTAACATTTGGTATGCACTCACTATGTACCAGGCACCATAAGAAGTAGTATACATTATTAGTTCTTCACAACGACCTTTGAGTTTGGCACTATTATACTACTTTACTGCTAAGGAAACAAAGAAGAGTCAGGCAACACTGCTCAAGGTCACACAGCTATTAATAAATAGAATAGCACCCACAAAATACTGTCTCCTTGCTCAAACTGGAGGAAACTAAAGGTTTAAAATATTTCATACGGATGAAATAAAAATCTTATGTAGAATCTACTCGAATACAGTCCACTTAGTGAAAGAAAAATGAGGTGGATAATTATTGAAGAATGATGGGTCCATGGGAACACATTGTTTTATATTTTTGTACATATTTTAAACCTCGAAAAAATTAAAAGTAGTAAGAATCCACTTAGAAAAATGAGCATTCAGAAACATACTGTTGATAAAAGCATAAACTGGCATAACCTTTAACAAAAGGACATGGAAATACATATTAAAATTTAAAATGTGCGTACACTTTGCTTGAGCATCCTAGTTTGAAATTTAGCCTATATAAATAACATAAATTTTTGCTATTTATGTATAAGGACATTTACTTTAGTGCTATAATAATGAAATAATGAAAACATAAGTGCTAATTAACAGGGAAACAGTTAATAAACTAATCCTGTGGGTAGTCACAGAGGAATGTGAAGCTATCCATGACAAATTATTAAATGATTTTTTAAAAGATGCAAACCAATATATTTACATTTTGTAACCTAATGTATGTGTGTTGAATGCCAGTGTATATAAGCAGGAAAAAAGTTGAGAAGGACATAAAAGGTGGTTATTTTAAGGGTGGTTAATGAAGTGTGGGTTTGCTTTCACTATTTACTTTAAATACTTTTTTAGTAGTAGGGTCAGGTGATTTTTACATTTTTTTCTTTTGTATGTGTAAGTTAAAAAAATCAAGTCAGCATTTATTAAAAAACTGGACACGCTTCTATATTGCAAGCTCATTCAAATGCATTTATTTTTGCATCCCAAGCCCCTGAAATATGAAAAAATATTTACTAAATGAAGGAATGCTGATTACCAGCTATGACTTTCCCTAAGACATTATGTTCCTACTAAGATTTGTAAACCTATAATAAAACTACAATGCAACTAGAAATTATACTTTAAAAAGAGAGAAAATATATCCTACAAAACTTCACTGTTATAAGATTTGATTGGTAGAAAAGCAGTAAAATTATCAATGAGAAACTTCTTCCCTTTTTAGGGAAAAAAACTGAAACTATTAATACCTCATAGATTCCTGTAAGAATTCATAAAGGTGTTTGATAAACTGTGGAGCAATATTAATGAGAAGGTACTATTATTATGATGTAACAATAAATCGACATGGCTTAAAATTAAGTCAGGCATACCTGCATCACCAAACATCAGCAAGGCAGCAGCAATTGCTCCATCCATAGTGCTTGTTGATTCAATCAACTAACAGAACGAGAAAAGATTAATGTTTTAAATTAGCACTTTAAGAATTATTTCAGTTATTGAAATATTTAAGAACATATTAAATATAAACATGAAAGTTTGTGTGTCATAGTTTAAGTTCATTAAGTCCCATGAAAAATTTTCAGGAAATCTGTTTTATGTAAAAGGTCTGAACTTTAAGCATATTTTAAAATGTATCAGGTTGACCCATCCTTACTATAAAGGAAAAATTAAAACCCAATCACATATATACAGTATATTCCAGGTTTTTGCTATTTTAATTACAAAGTTTTACACAAAACTTCCTACTTAACATGTCCAGGCCACTCTGTGCCTGTGTGTGCATGCTCACGTTTGTGTATGTGTGTGTGTCAGATGGAGAGAGAAAGGGGAAAGAGGAGACTGACAGACATCTATTTACTTTTTTTTTTTAATTTCTAGGGGAAAAAGGATAATTCTACTCCTTTAAAAAAATCTAATACTGCTCGAGATAAATGGGATAAGGGCTCTTAATTTTTACTCTATTTCTGAATTGTCTGAATTTTTTCAAGAACACATGCATATATTACTTGCATGACATCATTCTAATATACTGTTTTTACACTGCTCAGTAATTTTAGATTTCAGAAGAAACTAAAATCCCCTATTTTTCTCCTATTACAGCTTCCCATATTTCAAATGAGTTACTTGTTTTAAAAAGATCTTACTTTTAAATAAGCTACTTTTTGTATTAAATCAAGTAGCCTCAAATCAAAGTGCTCTCTTCCACACTAATTTTTCCTAATCTTGGATGCTAAGATATATCCTATTGGTCCTCTTCATTTTCAAAATAACCAAAGCATATTCTTAGCGAGCCTAGAACTATTTCACAACCTCTTGAATTCTTTTATATGGATTTAAAACCTTTTGTTGAGTAATTTATAAACATTACCTTTAAATCTCTAGAACTGAAGGGGATCACTTGAAATACAGATTACTTCAAGACAGTGCTCTGGAGTGTGTGATATACTAAATTACACAATTTCAGATACTGGTTAATGAAACGTTCAGGGAAATTATGCATCTCAATCTTATTTTTCCAATAAAATTACAAAATTAGAAAGATACTTTTACAAGAAAAAAACTCTTTGAACTACATTAAAAATTGGCAATCAAGTGAAAGTATTTTTAAACTGAGATTTGGCCCTTTATGTTGAATATTTTAATACTCCATGTTTATTCTATAGGAAGCTCTTTCCTTATTACTGCTTTAAAATACTTTAGCCCTCGTGTCTACATTTGTTTCCATAAAAAAAAAAAAAATCACATTAGCAGACAAGTAACACTGCTGTCAGAGAAAATGTAGACTCAAGATATCACTAAAGTTTCATTTAGCTAATAGTAAGACGGTATCTAAATGATCTGGGCGGAAAAAATCCAGTGGATTCATGTCAAAAATAACATAGATTAAAAATAACGTAATCTACACCTAAATTGGCAGGCACACGACCACCTATGGTTCACAGACATGTTTTGTTTGGCTTGAACAGCATGTTTATTTTTATCTTTCTTTAAATTAGTTAGCATTAAAAGGAACAAAGGACATGCTGCAACAGCGATGAATCTCTTCCACTAGGTGAAAGCAGCCAGTCACAAAATATCACATATCTGATCCCATTTATATGAAATATACACAATAGGCAAAAAAAAAAAAAAAAAAAGACTGGTGGTTGCCTGGGACTGGGAGAGGGACGAAACTAGAGAGTGACTGCTAATGGATATAAGGTTTCTTTTGGGTGTCATTGAAATGTACTAAGATTATGACAGTTGCATTATTTCATAAATATAGTAAAAACCACTAAATTGTACATTTTAAATGGGTGATTTTAGGCATAGGAATATAGCTGTTAAAGTGGTGACCAACCCTCAATAAAAATCCAGTCTTATGGCTTTATTTGAAAAATCTCAGTATCCAGTAAAAATGGGCTATCACTGACAGCTCATATGGCCATGTCCCACTGAAGCTAGACAGCAGCTACCCCTTTTAAAAAGAGTATGTACTCTATAGTATACTAGTATCTACCACTTCAAGGTTACCTGCCTAGTCCACACAGATATGGTAACTCCTAAGCCTCATATAGTGAGGAGGAGAACTGGTAGTGGTAGCAGTGATGACAAGATACAAAGGTGAAAATACAAAGGACCTGCAATTAAATGATTCCCTTAAGATAATTCAACTAATAAGTGGCAGAGCTAGGAATAGACTGTTTATTAATCTTCAGAAATTTATTCTCTACCTAAACTAAATTGGTCAATTTTTATTTACTCTTATAATTAGAGATACCTAAACATCACTTTACAGTTCAACTATACTCCTTTGTTTCTGTAGTTAAATCAGTATTTCTCAGCAAGAGTGCTACTGGCAGGACTATCCTTAGTTATGGATATCCTTAGTTATGTCCTTAGTACTGCAGGGTGTTTAGCATCACTGGCTTCAGGGCACTAAATGCCACTGCAAACCCTTGTCACAGTTGTGTGAGGTGGTTCCTGACGTTTCTGAGTATTTCTAATGGAAATGGGGAGGTTATGCATTTTAGAAACACTCAAACACAAAAAAACTCACAACCTATGTTCACTAGGCTTTAATTACTGCAATATTTACAAATAAATAACGTCATCTATTAAAAAGTTAAGACTTTCAATTAATAAATTTCTGGCATTTACTTCCTTTAGATTTAATAGTTAATATCTTCAAACATAAGACATCTTTAGAAAAATGACTATCCACTACTAACTATAGCACTGAATGCAGGAGAGATTTTATCAGTATTACAGCTACAATAACCAATTACTATAAAAGAATATAACCTTAAGTAAATCATTGTCACTTCTTTGTGGAAAAAGTTCCTTCAAAGTCTGAAGTTTAGCATCTTTAAGGTCTTCCAATTCTGAAAGGTCTTCCAATTCTGAAATATCATCATTTCTACGTGCCATGGTAGGAAGGCCTTGGGACTCTTCATCTTCAGATGGCTCAGAACTAAAAATATTTTTAGAGGAGGAAAAAACATTTTTAATGTATTACTAATGTTATTTCATTACAGTGTCTATGTGTATACATAGTACAACACATCTGCAGTTCTTTTCAATAGTAAATGCAATCTATACTTGTCAGAAAGAGAACTTTTTTTTCCATTTCAGTGTAGTTACGTGAAAAATCTACATTACCGCCAGGCGCGGTGGCTCACGCTTGTAATCCCAGCACTTTGGGAGGCCAAGGTGGGTGGATCACAAGGTCAGGAGATCGAGACCACGGTGAAACCCCGTCTCTACTAAAAAATACAAAAAATTAGCCGGGCGTGGTGGCGGGCGCCTGTAGTCCCAGCTACTTGGAGAGGCTGAGGCAGGAGAATGGCGTGAACCTGGGAGGTGGAGCTTGCAGTGAGCCAAGATTGCGCCACTGCACTCCAGCCTGGGCGACAGAGCAAGACTCCGTCTCAAAAAAAAAAAAATTTTTTTTTTAAAAAAAAGAAAAATCGACATTACCAACATCAGTATACACTGAAAAAATCTCAACCCTGAGCTGGGATGGAGAAGAACAAAAGGAACTTCCTAGCACTTATTTTGTTAGGATTCACACGCATTTATTGCATGCCCACTTCCTCTTTACTCATCTTCTTTCACCAATACTCTCCATATCAGATGAAGTTACGCTAATCCTAAGAAATTATGAAGATTAAATGGATACAAAGATAATTTTCAGGCCTACCTAGGTGTGATCAGGATCTAACTGCTAAAATCAGAATGCTCCCATTCAATATAGGAATCTCTGCCAGAAATAAAACATTTCCTCAGCAAACAGGAAACATTTATTTCATATGAGGGTTTATTCTCTAACAACTAAATTTATTCCTGTTCTACTTAACTTCATATGTTTATCCTTTATAAAAGGCATTTTGAGTCAAATTTTACTCATTTATTCCCTAAACAAAAAAATCTCATTTTGAAGTTTTGGTTTTCAAACATGGTAGGCACTCTAGAGATCAGAACTAGAACTGTAACAAATGAATGTAAGTTATAGAGATCAGAGAACGAAAGCAAGATGGGACTATACTTAGGTATATTCTTAACATTAGCGAACTCAGACTTTGCTATGCTGCTAATTCTATTTTTGAATAGCTCTCTTAGACACATATCTAGAATATGCAATTTCTCTGTATGTACTCATGTTATTTCTGTTGTGTCCTTTATGGCACAACATGTGATGCCTAAGAACATCTAAAAGCAAATTTCCAAAGATCAGGAATATGTGTGTTTTTTTTTTTTTTGAGACAGCATTCCACTCTGTCACGCAGGCTGGTGTGCAGTGGTGCCATCTTGGCTCACGGCAACCTTTGCCTCACAGGCTCTAGCAATCCTCCCACCTCAGCCTCTTGAGTAGCTGAGACCACAGGTGCTTGCCACCACACCTGGCTACTGTTGTGTTTTTTGTACAGACAAGGGTTTTGCCATGTTTCCCAGGAGATTTTATCTACTGCCAGTTTCTGCCAGGCTTGTCTTGAACTCCTAGGCTCAAGCGATCCGCCCGCCTTGGCCTTCCAAAGTGCTGGGATAACAGGTGTGAGCCACCGTGCCTAGCCAGAGTATGTATTTCAAAAGCTTCTAGGTTGACTTCCTGAGATCAGCTCTGAGAAACCGCTCTAAAGTAATGAGGCAAATACACCTCTTCCTTTATCACTATGCCTGTCCTTCAAATATTTGAAGACAATCACATGCATTTCCTTTGCATTATTATACCAGACTTCTCATTCCTGATGTATTCAACTTTGAATTTTCATTATGCCTCTCTATATTCCCTGCTCCCTACTTGACTTTGTCTCTTAGGTGACTGAGAAAATGAAAGCATTCAGGTTAAAATCCTTTTATAATTCCTGCCCTGGATAACCACTTTCAAAGATATTTACTCTTCTGGCTGTCACAACCTTTATCCAGTGATCAGACTCAATGATCTAACAAATTCATGTGCCTCATGATGTAATAAATACTGATGCTGACCATGAAATATCACCATGGCTTGGATTTATCTTTCAGACTACAGGAAATACGAGTGATAGAAAATAAATAATGTCATGAAGAAAAAGAAAAACCAGACGGGTGCGGTGGCTCACACCTGTAATCCCAGCACTCTGGGGGGCCAACGCGGGTGGATTACCTGAGGTCAGGAGTTCAAGACCAGCCTGGCCGACATGGTGAAACCCCATCTCCACTAAAAATTAAAAAAATTAGCTCGGCACGGTGGCAGGTGCCTGTAATCCCAGCTACTAGGGAGTCTGAGACATGAGAATCACTTGAATCCGGGAAGCAGAGGTTGCAGTGAGCTGAGATCACACCACTGCACTCCAGCCTGGGCAACAGAGCAAGACTCCGTCTAAAAAAAAAAAGGAAAGAAAAAGAAAAACCTATTTTTTCTGAGAAAAGACTTGATCTCTTTAGAGAAGCAGAAAAGGGGAGTGGCCCATTCTAGATTAACACAGTTGAAGCCTAATAGCCAAATGTAATTTAGATCTTGGTTTAAAAAAAAATCAGCTATAAAATACATGAAATCTGAACCTAAGGTACAAATTAAATGATATTAGAGAATTGTTCATTGATAGATGGCAGATACATAACCAGTATTAAGGGGAGAAACGCTGCGATGTCCGTAATTTAAAACACTTCAGCTAAAAATAGTAATAGATGACACAATAAACAAATATGGAAAACAACTGGTAAATCTAGGTGGAAGGTATACCGGTGTTCATTATATACTATTTCATTTTCTTGTATGCTTGAAACTTTAAAAACAAAAGAAAAGGCCGGGCGCGGTGGCTCAGGCTTGTAATCCCAGCACTTTGGGAGGCTGAGGCGGGCGGATCACGAGGTCAGGAGATCGAGACCACGGTGAAACCCCGTCTCTACTAAAAAATACAAAAAATTAGCCGGGCGTGGTGGCAGCCGCCTGTAGTACCAGCTACTCGGAGAGGCTGAGGCAGGAGAATGGCATGAACCCGGGAGGCGGAGCTTGCAGTGAGCCGAGATTGCGCCACTGCACTCCAGCCTGGGCGACAGAGCGAGACTCCGTCTCAAAACAAAAACAAAAAAAAAAACAAAAGAAAAAAACCTGTAAGAACAAGAGAGTTGACCACTTGCTCTTTTTTCCAGTCTCAGATAAAGAAGTTCCTTCCTGTTAAAGACAAAGTCCCCTCTCACTGCTAAGGCATTCTAGCCCTTTCTACATCTACAAGACTCTGCTTTAACTATCTACTATGTTTCTCCTGAATCTTTTCTCTCTTCATAAGCTCCTCCTCCCCAGCCGGCAATGTGCTCAAGACTGCATTAATTAATTCAATTAATTCCATGTGCCAGAGTTTCCAGGCACTGTGGACACAGCAGCAAGAAAAACAAAACAAAACAAAACAAAAAAAACCAATTCTCCTCTATTTCACAGATTTTATTAGACTGATTTTCTACATCCTTTCTTATGGAGTTCTCAAACTTACTGTTTTTATAACTTTCGCACAACCACTCAGTGAAACTGCTCTAAGGACAATAATGTCTTTTAAACTGCTGAATGGAATAAAAACTTTTCATTGCTTATCTAAGTTTTCCTGTGTTGCCCTGTACATTGTTGACAAATATATCCTTGAAAATTTGGCCCCACCCTCACCTCATGGGTTCTGCAACATTACTTCTGATTTTCCTTTTACCTTTCAGCCTGTCCTTCTGAATCTCTGTAACAGGCTCTTCTTCCTTTGTTCACCTTCTTCAACTGCTGAAGCTACCTAGGATTCTGTCTTCCGTTCTTTCTTGTCTATGAGTGCTTCCTAGGAGATTTTATCTACTGCCAGAGTTTCTAGCATCTACATCAGTGGGTTCTCAAAGTTGGGGGTAGGGGGTAGTTTTGCTGCAAGCAGATATTTGGCAATGTCTGGAGATATTTCTGATTGTCTTGACTAGGGAAATGCTACTGGCATCTGCTGGGGTGAGGTCAGAGATACTTAACTAACCAACCTAAATGTACAGGGCAGCACCTCACAACAAAGAATTATCTGGCCCCAAATGTCAATAAATGTCAAGCTTAAGAAACTGTGATACCCAAAATGCCCATACATGGGGAATGAATGAATAAAGTAAGGAACGTTCACACAATGTAGTACTATGGAGTTGCAAAAAATAATAAAAATTTCTAGAACTGATACGATTTCCAGGAGATATATACACACATGCTAAGTAAATAAAACAAAGAACAAATGAATATACACACATGTAGTATGCTATCTTTTGTGTAAGAAACAAGAAAAAAATACACAAAAGTATGACAATAAACTAAACAAACTGGTTAGTTCTAAGGTTTGAATGGAGAAAGGATAGAAAGAGTGAGGGAGTGATATTTTTCTGAGCATATCCTTTGTAGAGTTTTGATTTTTGGAATCTTGTTCATATTTTAAATATTTGAAAGTAAAATTTAAAAGAAAAGAACAAGGGAAAAACCCTAAAAGGAATACAAAATAATTAATGGTATTTCAAATGAATAACAAAACATTTAAATTGATTAATTAATAATCCAAGTGCATTGACTATATACCCTCAATGGTCAAGTAGTATGGGTGTAGCTATTCTAAAACTATTTTATGCATACTCGATGACTGAGCAGATTAGTAAATATACTGATACTGGTAGAAGTCAGGGTTCTCACTGTCAGAAGAAAACACAGAATGAGAGGCAAAGAAAAGCCCTGTAGTGAGAGATTTAGAAATATCAGTATCATTATAAACAAATGATTAAAAAAAAAAAACCACACATTTTCACATTTTTCCTTCTCTCTCTCCCTAACTCCAACCCCCTACACCCCAGTATTTCCTAGGTCCTTCTGCTGAAAGGGCAATGACATTAATTCCTACCTCACCAGCAGCAAAGAAAGAACACAAAACAAGTTTCTAGATTTCCAAGTATCATTTCCTACTAAAAAGAACCAGAACTACTTGGAGAAATTGCTAATCTTAATTTCAGGCTTGAGGTAGGAGACGTACAAGTCTGGGATACCTTGTTCCAGAAAGGAAAATGATAGGAATCCCTCAAACAAACACAACAGCCTGTTTGAAGGGGCCCTCAGCTGCCAAAACTGAGAAATTTGTGCACCAAAATGAATAATAATAGTAATAAATTAAAACCCACTGAATAAGTACACATCTATAATTTCATTTTGATATTTATTGTACCACATAAATAAATGCACAAATGGGGAGAAAAGGGAACATTACAGACTACCAAATACAAGTGTAAGTTCTATAACACTGGTTAGTATACCACCATTTTGCCACCATCATTATCATAAATTAATCAGGCAAAAATCAATAGATACTAAAACTACTGAGTGAAAGCTGGCTAGCGAATAGGACTGTTACCCAGTCTCGAATTATCTCTCCACAGATAACTTATTTACTACAAAGGGAAAAATGGTAACTTGACAGACAAAACCTAGCAGGCGCCGCGTTAACTGAGTCATCAAAGTTCAGCAATAATGGGAGAAATGGATATCATGTGCCTCCTGACACATGCCTCAGGGTGATATGACACACTGAGAAAGACACAAGATCATTTAGGTAGTAGTATGTAGTACTCTTTCCACTTAACCTAAATTTAACCATGAAGAAACATTAGTTACATCCAAATTTAGAAAAATTCTAAAAAAACCTGGCCTATAATCTTCAAAGGTCAGCATCCCGAGAAACAAAAAAAGACTGAGAAATAGTTTCAGATTAAATGAGTTTAAAGAGATATGACAAACTAAATCCACTGTAAAAAAAAAATTACCATAAAGTACTACTGAAAATATGGTCCAGGGACTGACTGCTAGTTCTCCAACTGTAGTCTGTCCATGACAACCTAAGGAACTAGCAACAGAACGTAAACAACATTACTGAGCACATTGCTTAGTTCAGCTGTTTTTTTTTTTTTTACTGCAAGATATTCTTGGTGAAGGAATCAGTACCCTGATTTGCATTCTAAGACATATTCCTTATTTATAAATCAGTATTTTGAGTAGCAATGCTCTAAAGGACATTATTGGTATAACTGGCAAAATCAGAATATGAAAAGTATATCAGATAACAGGATTGTACTAGTGTTAATTGGTATTTCTGGGTTTGAAATATTACTGTTAATATGCAAATGAATGAATGACCTTGTTTTTAGGAGATAAATGAGAAAATACTGCAGGCAAAGTGTTCAGTAATAATTGTAATTGCTGTTTACGAAGAGTGATAATGCAATTGTGGGAAAACACTAACAAGGGTAATTCTGAAAAGATTGTGAGAGTTGATAATGCATTATATTTTTGCAACTTTTCTACAGTTTTTCCAAAATATGCCAATTTTCCTCAGGATTAACCATGCAGGATCTTCACTACATTTTATCTTGGAGTAAATTTCAGAATGAGGCATGTTTATCACAGCTTCATGTGAAAAGTTCATTTTAAGATGAAGTCCTCATCTTATCAGAAGTAGACAGTCCGATCTCTTGCTCTTTCTTACAACACTTTATCTTCACTTAGCTTCTAGAAGACCGTGTAGCCTTTTACCTCAATGGCTGCTCCTCCTTAGAACCTTCTACAGGTTTCTTCTCATCTCCCTGATCCTAAAAATCCAGAGTTCCTAGCCTCAGTATTTCAACCAAGAGGACGTCCCTTCTTCAGCTATACTGTACTAGTGTCCCTTACACTGATTTCATCTGATCATATGGCTTTAAATAGCAAACCAATACTCTGTCAACTAGTAAATTCAGACATGTAATCTCTCCTCAGAACTCAAATGTCCCAAATCTAATTTATACGTACTTGACATCTCCATTTAGATGTCTAGGAGTGTTCTCAATCATAGCATGTTCAAGAATGAATTGCTGACTTCACTTCAAAAGGTGTTTGCCCACCCACAGCAGAAACAGTCACCTTTATCTCAGTACCTAGTAACTCCATCCTTCCAGTTTGCTCAGGCCAAAAATCTTAGGGTGATCCTTGACTCCTTTATCTCCCAACCCACATGAAATCCTGCAACAAATCATCTCTTGCTCCATCATCAAAGTATATTCCAGAATCTAACCACTTATTATCCCTCCCACAGGCACTAGCCTCATCTAAGTCTCCATCATTTTTTGATGGGTTATTACAACAATATTGATGCTTTTACTA
Source organism: Hylobates moloch (assembly GCF_009828535.3). Taxonomy (NCBI): domain Eukaryota; kingdom Metazoa; phylum Chordata; class Mammalia; order Primates; family Hylobatidae; genus Hylobates; species Hylobates moloch. Next base: position 38,488,774 of record NW_026652277.1, read on the forward strand.
CTGCTCCCTTACAGTCATTAAGACCTTTTAAACATCTAACTCAGATAATTTTACCTTTCTGTTCAATATTCTCCCAGGAATTCCCATCCCAGTCAGAATAAAAACCAAACAGCCTATGGAACTAATGTGATGAAGCCCCTCCTTCATCTCATCCTTTACACTATGGCTTCAGATCCTTCACTCTGCATCATGTCCCTCCCACTTTCCTCAAAAACACCAGGCATAATACAGTCACTGAACATGATATTCCCAATGCCTGGAATACTCTTTCCTCCACATCTACATGGTTTACTTTCTCACCTCCTTTATGTCTTTGTTCCAGCACTGTCTTCTCAATTAAGCACTGTCTTCTCAGTTGAGGCTTTTCTGACCATGCTCTTTAGAAACCATTCCCTGACCCTCGAGCCAGGTGTGGTATCCAACGCCTGTAATCCCAGCACTTTGGGAGGCCGAGATAGCAGGACTGCTTGAGGCCAGGAGTCTAGAGCAGCCTGGACAACACAACAAGACCCCATCTCTAGAAAAAACAAGAAAAAAAGAAACCATTCCCTGACCCTAACTCCCTATTCCTCTTCCCTTTGCCCATAACACTTATCTTTTGACACACTACATCTTTTATTTATTACTTTTCTACCTGACTAGAATACAAGCTGTGTGAGGGCAAAAAGGAAGCTGGGGATGGTTTGTTCACTATTATATTTCTAATCATAAAACAGTGCCTAGCTCGGAGTGTTTCCAATAAACATGTTAAAATGACTTGATTCATGGACTGAAGAATAAATCATAAAGCAGTTATACGTGATCAAAGGTACTAGCTAAATAATTCTTTTAAACTTCCATAATAAGGAAATTAAGTACCTGCTCTCGAAATCAGTTATCAAAAAAAAAAAAAAAAAACACTGTTACCCAGAAAATACACATTGTACCTCTCCATGACTATAAGTTAGAGAAAATAACCAAGATGTGGCCAAGAAAGGCAGGTGGCGCAAAAAAAAAAAAAAGGAAGTCATCAAAATATCTCAAATTAGGTAGGTTTTTTCTCGGAAAATCTCACACACATGCAAATATAATAAATCTATTAATCGGCTTACACTATAATCACTGTATCTTTGTTGAATGTTTTCTCTTGAACTGTATTGGAGCAATTTGGGGAAACGACATCTTCACTATCAGAAGACAAATCAATATACTGTATTCCTCTTTGATTTTTGAAATATGATATACTTGCTTTTCTTTCATTATCTGGAGTTTCTGGAACACTAGAATCTTCTGCAAGAGAATAAAAAGGAGAAAGATATTTTGAGCAACTGGAAAATGAATCTGTTGTTAATTACAATCATGTGCTAAAATCTCAAATTTCATTCATTGTTTCCAATCTAAAAACTAAAATTCGCACCACTTTTTAAAGAAAAAATTAATCATCAACCAGGGCTGGTGTTACATTTTCTGTTTCACAGGTTGTTTACTAACAAGACTTTAGTGGAAACTGCAAAATAACATAGGTTTGTGTTTTATAGTCTAATCCTTTTCTCTTGTGCTTTTACTTTGTAGCACTTAGGTTTTACATGAGACAGCATGAACACCATAGCCCAAAAGATTCCAATCCCACCTCTTCATCTTATTAATTTCTCTAAGCCTTAATTTCCTCCTCTCTAAATACAGACACTAATAATTACAAAGTTAATATGCATATAAAATCAGATTATATATGTAAAGCATTTAGTTCAGTAATTGGCACATAGCCAGCATCCCATAAACATTAGCTCTTATGAATATGTGGTGTATGGGCTGAACTGTGTACTCCTCCCCATCATTCATAAGTCCCAATCACCAATACCTCAAAATGTAATTGTATTTGGAGATGAGGCCTCTAAAAAGGTAATTGAGGTCATGTGTGTGGACCCTACTCTTTGTGTCTATATTTGGAGACTGGACTCTCAAATTATGTTAAAATGAGGCCTACAGGATGGGCTCTGAGTCCAATATGACTGATGTCCTTATAAGAAAAGGGAGACACACCAGGATGCAAAAGAAGGAAAGGCCATTTGAAGACAAGGCAGGAAGGAGATCACCTTACAAGCCAAGGAAAGAGGCCTAAGAAGAAAACACATGCCAACTTGATCTTGGACTTCAAAGCTCCAGAATTGCGAAAAATAAATTTCTTAAGTCACCAAATCTGTAGCATTTTGTTATGGCAGTTCTAGAAAACTGGTATGATTGGTATCATCTGTCTGTTCAAAACAGGTCAATAAAATATTATGCCAAGATCTCTTCTCTCCAAGGGGTACATTCCAATATTATTTTTCCTTTTGCCAATAAAACCACCATTTACCCTTACATATTTTAGGAGGAGAGGATCAGTTTGAAGGGAGTCATATTAAAGTAAACACAGTGCCTGGTCTAGGAAATTAATTTTAAAAAGCAATGACCAGTTGAATCTTTAGTTCAAAGTTTAAAAATGATAGCTGTCATTAACTCTCTCATGGGTCATTATCAAGTCTTCAAATATAATAAACATTTAATCCTCACAATAATCATGAGGGACACATATCCCTCATGAAAGAGAGAAATAAACCCTGAGAGAAAAAGCAATTTGCCCAAAGTCATATAGGAGAAAGTAGATCTGAAATCCAAGTCCAAAAGTCTAAACTGTTATACCCTATAACTCTTAGCCACCTCCATTAAATCGTAACACTAAATTATAACAATCATCATTGGGGATCACGAGCCATATCTGTAAACACAGACTGAACATCCTGATCCAAAAACCCAAAATAAAAAATGTTCTAAAATCTGAAATCTTTTGAGCACTGACATGACTCCAAGAGTGGAAAATTCCACATCTGATCTCATGTGATCAAAAATGCTGTAAAAACTTTGTCACACGCACAAACAAACCTGGTGTACGTGAAATACAGATCAGTTGTGTTTAGACTTGGGTTCCATTCCCAATCTCATTATGTATATGCAAATATTCCAAAATCTAAAATGAGAAACATTTCTGGTCCCAAGAACTTCAGATAAGGGATACTTAACCTGTAACAACAACCAAGTACTACACAACTACTATTTGCTCTGGAGAGCACCAAAACACAAACATTTCTCTATTTCCTACAATGCAGTCCTAGGAACAACAGTAAAAAGCAAATCATACTTTTTTCCAAAAGAACAATTTTATAAACATTGCATGCAAGTTGAGCAAACAACTCTGTAGTGGAATAAATCACAGCCATGTTAATTGCCATAAACATGAAGAAACCTACATATTATCATCAAACACAAAGTAATAAAACAGTCCAAACTCCTATATAGTAAGTATAGAGGTACTTTAGACTCTGATTTTACAGTTTTGCTGATGTATCACAAATCTAAAAATACATAACTAAAAATTTAGATCTTTACTGTATTAAAAATGAGAACTAAAGGTAATGCATGTCAATTGAACACTTTAACAATAAAGTCCTACTTTCTGACACTTCAGAAAGACTATGAGAGGCCAGGTGGGGTGGCTCACACCTGTAATCCCAGAACTTTGGGAGGCCGAGGTGGGCGGATCACAAGGTCAGGAGTTCGACATCAGCCTGGCCAAGGTGGTGAAACCTTGTCTCTACTTTAAAAAAAAAAAAAAATTAGCTGGGAGTGGTGGTGCACACCTGTAGTTCCAGCTACTCGGGAGGTGAGGCAGGAGACTCGCCTGAACCTGGGAGGCAGAGACTGCAGTGAGCCAGGATCACGCCACTGCATTCCAGCCTGGGAAACAAAAGCCTAACTCTGTCTCAAAAAAAAAAAAAACAAGGAAAGGCTATGAGAAAATGAATTGTCCAGTTTTCCTTAAAAACTCTCTTTATTGTTATTTATTTATTTTTGAGACGGACTCTCGCTCTGTCGCCCAGGCTGGAGTACAGTGGTGTGATCTCAGCTCATTGCAACCTCTGCCTCCTGGACTCCAGTGATTCTTCTGCCTTAGCCTCCTGAGTAGCTGGGACTACAGGCGCCCTCCACCACGCCTGGCTAATTTTTGTATTTTTAGTAGAGATGGAGTTTCACCATATCTGCCAGGCTGGTCTCAAACTCCTGACCTCGTGATCCACCTGCCTCGGCCTCCCAAAGTGCTGGGATTGCAGATATGAGCTACCACACCCGACCTTCTTTATTAAAAATGAAGACAGGAGGGGTTACAGCTCAGAGGCAGAGCATTGGACTGCAGATAAAAAATGAATAATCTTTTCACCTGTAGGGGGGTCTAAAAGTTTAATTAGTGAGGATTAGGAGAACTAGAACTTTCTGAACATGACTTTTTATTGACCTTTTCTTTGTTTTTCTCCCTTATACAGACTGTAGTACAAAATACATGGTGAAGACATACCAATTTTTATTTTATTTATTTTTTTTGAGACGGAGTCTTGCTCTGTCGCCCAGGCTGGAGTGCAGTGGCACGATCTCAGCTCCCTGCAACCTCCGCCTCCCGGGTTCAAGTGATTCTCCCGCTTCAGCCTCCCTCGTAGCTGGGATTACAGGTGCCTGCCCCCACACCCGCTAATTGTTGTATTTTTTTTGTAGAGACTGGGTTTCACCATGTTTGCCAGGCTAGTGTCAAACTCCTGACATCAGGTGATCCGCCTGCCTCGGCCTCCTGAAATGTTGGGATTACAGGCGTGAGCCACCAAGCCCAGCCCCAATTTTTAAAATTAACCTTTAATATGCTTAGTTAACAGAACAGAAAAAGAATACAGAAAAAAAAATAAAATTTGGCTTACTTCCCATTGTGTACTCAATTACTTAGCACTTATCAGATATGTAATATATACTCTCAAAATATATACATTAAACATGTAGACTGTACTGAACCAAGTGGCATCCTCACAGCCTGCTTGACAAGTGATTAACAGAGGAAATAGTATAATGCTGGGGGTGGGGGGTGGGTGAGGAAAAGCTACGATACAACATTTCTCCAATTCAGAACCCCTTCGTATTCTTTAAGTCCCAAAGAGTTTTTCCTTATGTCAGTTGTATCTCTGATACTTACCATACTCGAAAATAAAAAAGTGAATGTTTAAATATTTATTTATTTAAAACCAAACATTTCACATATTAACATAATATACTGAAGTAATGAAAGACATGTCATTTCAAAATATGCCAAACCACTGATATGAGTTGACAACACTGGAGAAATTGTAGTTTCAGAAATGGGTAGCTGACTCATCTCTTCTTGCATGCAGCAAGTCATGAAGGCTCCTCTGGGAGGGTACCCTCTCCATACCAGGGCGAAAATATAGCCCTTATCACCAGTGACTGAGAATTGAGGGTCGCACAGACCTGATTAAATATACTTAACAAAGTAACACTTATCTTCTGCCAGTTTTACACTCCCCATATGTCTCCTAGTGACTCCCCTAAAAGTTTGCTGCCCATTGCCAGATCCCCTTTGTCCTATCATTTCTTCTCAAATCTATTGTTCTTTGTCTAAAAAGTAAAAAAGCATCTTGCTTTGGTCAGTTCTTCTGATTTCTCTCGGGTAGATCTCCATGTACATACAGACCTAATAAAATGGTATGCTTTTCTTCTGTAATCTTCCTGGTGTTGATCTGGTTTCTAGATTCAGCCAAAAGAACCCACATAAGAGCTAAAGGGGAGTTGGAAGTGATCTCTGGCTCCCCTACAGTATCTTCATGAAAACTATATATCCACGCCACAAGTAATTTATTTAGTCAGATGAGTGACACTGTTTTATATTTGTCAAAATCTCTGGTTTAATACAAGATAGCTGGATTCTCATATCTGCTTCTACCTTTAATCTGTTGCAATACATTGTTTTCATTTCATTTTGTGAAAAAATTATGCCTCACAAAGTTATGTAGTTGGAGAAGGGAGGGTTACTTTCATAGCCTTTTTAGATTATTGTGAATATTTTTCTTTGATACCAAACCCAAACTTGACAGGTGGTAATTTCTTAGAGTTATTTGCAATGTGGAATCTGGAACCATATGAAAAAACATTTTGCATTCTATTACATTAAAACCGTTAACCATGTATTATTTCCTAATACTGTGCTTTGGTCATTTGGAAAATACTGGTTCACTGAGTAATACACATCTTCCAAATGTTGACATATTTCATGATATGTTAAAAAATTACTTTTGTTAATATCACCATTGATCTTCTCAGAAATGTCTAAGTATCTGGAAGCTGTCAAACTCACAGTCGTGGACATTAGTTTTCCAAAATTCAAACTTTCCTTTGAAAACTGGGGTTTTATCACTGGAAATACATACTGTGTTGTTTTCTTTGTATTACTTTGTTCATTTTGAGAAAACATCTGCCAAATTCCTAAGTTTGTATAACCATACTTTGTGAATCAGTGGTGTTCTGGGAAAGAAAAGTGACTGGTTAGCACAAAGCAATTGCTCAAATGCCTTCCTTTGAGATCACTGTTGCACAGTATGCAGTAACGCGTACTTCACATTTTGTTTCACAAAGTATTAAAAAGACATCTCCTAAGTTGAGATTTAATAAAACTACTAATTTTTACTGCTTCAAGACTCTTTAAGTGATACTGGCATTTACACAATTTTAAGAATACATTGACTACTAGAACCGTCTAGAGCCTTGGCCTTGATCCGTGGTGCTAAGGCACCAGCAATTTTACCTATGATTGCTTTTGCACCATGAGTGCAAATATCAATATCGTGAAAAAGGCAAGTAGTGTCTTAATATTATTATGACAATAGTTTTGATCTTGTAGACACCCTCAGAAGGCCTCAGGGAACATTCAAAAAGTTCACAGACCACACTTTGAAAACTGATGGGGGCTGGGCACGGTGGCTCATGCCTGTAATCCCAGCACTTTGGGAGGCCGAGACGGGCGGATCACTTGAGGTCAGGAGTTCGAGAGCAATCTGGCTAATGTGGTGAAACCCCGTGTCTACTAAAAATACAAAAATTAGCCAAGTGTGGTGGCACACGCCTGTAATCCCAGCTACTAGGGAGGCTGAGATGGGAGAATTGCTTCAACCCAGGAGGCAGAGGTTGCAGCGAGCCGAGATCATGCCATTGCACTCCGGCCTGGGCAACAGAGCAAAACTCCGTCTCAAAAATAATAATAATAATAAATAAAATCAGTAAAAGCTGTTTATAATATATCAACGTACTGGTATAGTCAATAATCAGAATTAGAATAGTGCTGAATACTTACGATTTGTTTATCTGGACTATTTTTAGAAGTAAGCAACAGCAAAATACCTAACAGCCAATGGCTAAAAAGATATTGCTGCCACAATGATGCTTTTTAATTCAAAGCAAATAAGCACTTTTAAGTAGTACCATAAAAGAGACAGGAAGCAAAAAAGAAAACTACAAAAACAGAGGAAGAATAGTGAAAAGCAGAAATAGTTATAAAGAAAAGACATCTGCTACTATTCAATTCTGACATATGCTGAATATTGTCTGTGTTTAAGGCATTGTACCAGGAGGTGGTGGATATTAAAGCAAAATAATGGCAAGTTACAGTTCAACTTGCCCTTTTGAAATAGGAGTGAAGTAGCCATGTACATGAGTAACTATGTTATAAGCATAATTTGTGCAATGAGAGAATACACAAAATGCTAAATGAACAGGAGGGAAAACAGCCTGTCCTTCCATATAAAAACAATAGGAAAGGCTAACTTGTTTTAAAGATATTTTCTTATTACCAAAGGTAATGGGAACCTACATTATCAGCATATGCAGGAAGACTCCATGGCCCTAGGGAGTAATACCAAATGAAATTTCCCACCAGTGGTATGAGTGGTATGCATAAAACAAGACAATCTTTTTTTTTTTTTTTTTTTTTTTTTGAGATGAAGTCTCCCTCTGTCACCCAGGCTGGAGTGCAGTGGTGCGATCTCAGCTCACTGCAAGCTCCACCTCCCAGGTTCACGCCATTCTCCTGCCTCAGCCTCCCGAGTAGCTGAGACTACAAGCGCCTGCCACCACGCCCGGCTAATTTTTTGTATTTTTAGGAGAGACGGGGTTTCACCGTGTTAGCCAGGATGGTCTCGATCTCCTGACCTCGTGATCCACCCACCTCAGCCTCCCAAAGTGCTGGGATTACAGGTGGGAGCCACCACACCCGGCCAAGAAGACAATCTTATATCCCAAGTTTATCCAGTACCCTTTACCCATTCTCGTATCTAAGTCTACCATAAAACAAGCATTCAAGCTTGCCACTGGTTTTACCTTTTTGGTGGTCCAAGATCAAGGCTCCTTCAAATAAAAAATCACTAGTGGGAGATTAAGGCTCGTTCGAACAGAAAAATCACTAGTGGGAGATTATGAATTCACATCGAAATACTTTAAATTAATTTGATAATCCATAAACAAAGGCGATCTCCCAAAATAGAATAAAAACACCTAAACTTTTATACCTGTCCTGCAGAATTATAAATCCCTGCCATTTCTGATATTCAAATCATGTATTGCTCTATACTGTTCAATCCTTTAGATGGCAACTGATTTTCAAGGCAGTTCCTTCAAATACCAACTAAAACACATCATATATTTGCCCTCTTAGAAGATTACCAAAATATGGCCAGGCACAGTGGCTCACACCTGTAATCCCAGCACTCTGAGAGGCCAACGTGGGCAGATCACTTGAGGTCAGGAGTTCGAGACTAGCCTGGCCAACATGGTGAAACCCTGTCTCTATTAAAAACACAAAGATTAGCTGGGCATGGTGGTGCACATCTGTAATCCCAGCTACTTGGGAGGCTGAGGCACGAGAACTGCTTGAACCCAGGAGACAGAGGTTGCAGTGAGCCATGATTCCACCACCACACTCCAGCCTGGGTGACAGAGCGAGACTCTGTCTCAAAAGAGTTATTACCAAAACAATAGACTATAAAATCTGTAGTCTTAATTTGCACATCATGGTAGACAGGAAAATACCTTTAGTATGTTAACAAAAGATGAATCAAACTCTCTAATAAATACTCTAGAAAAGACAAACAATACACTAAATATAAGATTAAAGAGTAGTTTCTAATACATCATTCTAAGACGAAATGAGGGAAAAAAACCCATTTCAAATTTAAGCCAAAAGAAAGGGTGAAACATAAAGGAGTCTGGGTGCGGTAATCCTAACACTTTGGGAGGCCAAGGCAGGTGGATCACTTGAGGTCAGGAGTTTGAGACCAGCCTGGGCAACATGGTGAAACCCTGTCTCCACCAAAAATACAAATATTAGCTGGGAGTGGTGATGCACGCCTATGGTCCCAGCTACTCAGGAGACTGAGTCAGGAGGAAGTCCCAGCTACTCAGGAGCCCAGGAGGTGGGGGTTGCAGTGAGGGAGATCACGCCACTGCACTCCAGTCTGGGGGACAGAGTGAGACTCTGTCTCAAAAAAATAAAATAAAATAAAACAATTAATTAATTAAAACATAAAGGAAAAGAAAGTCATGCAATTAACACTGAACAAGGCAAAAGCGTTAAACCTAAAGGAGGGACTTCTAAATAACAGACTTTATACCTACAATAAAAATATAACTGACATATCCCAACTCCATACTAATAATGAAATGCATAAACATTGCAGGATATATAAGGCAAAGAGTCAAGAGACAAATACGAGGCATTAACTTTTCTTTATGCTCTTAATAAAGCAAGAGCACAAAAATAAACAAGATGTAGAACAGTGTTTTTCAAACATTTTTGACTCAAACCCACTGTAAGAGACATATTTCAGATTATGATCCTAAGCACACAGATTATTAGATTTGCAAGTTAACTGAAAGAAAATGTGAGCAGCTCTTACTATAAGCGATACACTTTGGTAATTTTCTATTTGTTCTACTCCATTAAAAATTGTAGTTATACATATTTAGTCAGGACCCAAGAAATTGATTTTATGACACAATAAATGTTTATGATCCAGTTTGAAAAACAAAGATATAATAAAACTCATCTATTATTTGACATATAATTAAATCTGTACTTAGATTATGTCTTCTTTCCAAGCACCTTTGAATTTTTACAGAAATTAATTAAATATTAGGCCACAAAGAAAATCTGAGTTAATCTCCCCCAAAGAAGAAATACTACAGACCACATTCTCTGGTCACAAAACAGTGAAATTAGAAGTAAATGTTAACAAAAATATGCAAGCAAAATTTCTGCCAGTTGGGAATTTTTTAAAGAGGGACAAAACCCCATAAAAATGGCTTCTAAACAACTTTCAGGTCAAAGAGAAAACAACAACAACAAAAACACATCAAAATCTAGGATACATCATATATATGACACTACAAAAATTAAAATAATCTGGTAAATTAAGATTAGAGGAACAGATTAACAGACCCAAAGATGCAAACAGACATGGGAATTTTAGACTATAATGACGACATTTTAATGTAAGATAAAGGATTTTTCAATAAATGAAAAACTGACTAGTAACTGGTGAATAATGAACAAAGGAGAAAACGATATCACCCTTTCTTTAGTCCCTATAATGAAATAAAATTCAGAGGAGATTTAAAGTTAAAAATCAACACGAAGCCCAAAGTGAGATACAAACTCATGCCCATTATGCTGGCTATTATCAAAAACACAGGAAATAACAAGGTTGGAGAGGATGTGGAGAAACTGGAACCCACTACACTGTTGGCAGAAATGTAAAATGGAGGAGCAACTATGGAAAACGGTATGGAGGTTCCACAAAAAATTAAAAATAGAATTACTACATGATCCAGCAATACCACTTCTGGGTATACAACCAAAAGAATTGAAAGCAGAGTTTCAAAGAGATATTTATACATTCATGTTCACTGCAATACAATTCACAACAGCCAAGATGTGGAAGCAATCCAAGTGTCCACTGATGGATGAATGATAAACAAAATGTGTATATACACACAGTGAAATATTATTCAGTCTTAAAAAGGAAGGAAATTGATATATGCTACAACATGGATGGATCCTGGGGATGTTGTGCTAAGTGATGATTCCACTTTAATGAGATACTTAGAATAGTCAAATTCATAAAAAGACAACGTAAACGGTGGTTGCCAGGGGCTGGGGGAATCAGAAATGAGGAGTAGTTGTTCAATGCATAAAGAGTTTCAGTTTCACAAGATGAAAAGAGTTCTGGAGAATAGTTGCATGACAATGTATATGTATTGAACTGAATGTACTGAACTGTACACTTAAAAAAGGTTGAGATGGTAAATTTTCTTATGTGTATTTCATCATAATTTTTAAAATTAACAGACATACTAGAGGAAAATACGAATGAGTATATTTACAGTGTGGTAATGGGGAATGCAGAAGACTTAGAGGAAACGATGACCACATAAAAATCTAAAATTTTTCTATGGCAAACAACAAAGGGGGTGCTATGGTCTGTTTGTGCCCCACTCCCCAAAACGGTATGTTGAAATCTTAACCATTATGGTAATGGTATTAGGAGGTGACATCTGCTGGAGGGAGGAAGGGATATTAGGTGATGGGGGCAGAGCACTCATGAATGGGATTAGTGCCCTTATAAAAGAGGCCCAAGAGACCCCTTACTCATTCAGCCACATGGGGTTACAGCAAAAAGATTGTGGTCTAAGAATAAGGCCCTCAGATACCTAATCTTGCAGCACCTTGATTTTGGACTTCCCAGCCTCCAGAATTGTCAAGAGTAGATTTCTATTGCTTATAAGCTACCCAGTCCGTGGTAGTTACAGCAGTTCTAACAGACTAAGACATGTGGAATTTAAAATATACTTACAAATAATTTATCGGAAAGAGACATGTATTAGAAAAACAGAAAAGCATAAAGAAACACAAAAAATCCAAATGGCTAGTGAATTTATGAAAACATACTTAAACTAAAAAATAAAGAAAAAGCAACAATAACATACTTTTGCCTATTAGCTTATTAAAGATAATAAAGGTCTGCAATATTTTAGACAGGTATGAAAAAGCAGACTTCAAAACCAAGATGTGGTCTGATACAAAATAGTGAAATTTTTGTGTAGGGTAAAGTGGCAATGACTAAAATAATACTTCTATCCCCCTCCTCCCCTCCGCCCCCCTTTTTGGGACAGAATCTCACTGTGTTGCCCAGGCTGGAATGCAGTGTAGTGATCATAGCTTACTGTAACCTCAAACTTCTGGGCTCAAGCACTTCTCCTGTCTCAGCCTCCCAAGTGGCTAGGACTACAGGTGCACACCACCACACCTAATTTTTTCATTTTTTGTAGAGACAGGGTCTCACTACATTGCCCAGGCTGGTCTTGAACTCCTGGTGTCAAGCAATCCTCCTACCTTGGCCTCCCAAAGTGCTGGGACTCTATAGGCATAAGCCACTGCACTTGGCCAAATACATGTATATTTAAAATGCACTTAAGATTCCTACTTACGTTTGAGTACTTACTGTACTTTCTGTTACAACAATTCAGCACTAACCCTTTAACCAAGTATTGCTTTTCAATTAACATTAACAGACATTAAAAAACCACAATGACTATCTTCAGGTTTAACAGTGATTCACATTTTGGCCATAGACACCTACAAAAAGACTGAGTATTGCGCAATGGTCACGGAATTATGAAGCTAAAATGATACATTCAGTATCATCATTCAAAGGATAATAACCATTTTAATGTGGGCAAGGAATACAGAAAACTAAGCAAAGCCAGGAAAAGACAGTAAGACCCAAACAGTTGACTTTTTACTCAAGATCATACAATCTGTACGTGGCAGAGCAATACTCTCAGGAACTTTCTGACGACTGGTATAGTTTTAAAAATGTCTCTCACTTATCAACAAGTCCTACTTTCAATATGACAACCACCTTGAAGAGGCAACTACTCTAGAGGACAAAATCTATTTCAGCAAAAAAAAAATAAATTCATCAAACATATACTAAAACTTTTCTCCATTCCTCCAATGCCAAAATAATCTATGAACCCATCTATTTTTATCTCCTTCAATTATCTCCCCCAGGGAAAATATGTCTTTTTGCACAGTTAAACAGTTCAACTGTTCTTCAGTTCCCATCACTTGATGCCTCTCTTCAGATACCTCCCTCCCTCAGTCCTTCCCTCTCCACTAGCTTCTTGTCCTTGGTTACAAACGCTCGGCCGGGTGCGGTGGCTCATGCCTGTAATCCTAGCACTTTAGGAGGCTGAGGCAGGCAGATCTCAAGGTCAGGAGATTGAGACCATCCTGGCTAACACGGTGAAACCGGGTCTCTACTAAAAATACAAAAAAAAAATTAGCCGGGCGTGGTGGCGGGTGCCTGTAGTCCCAGCTACTCGGAAGGCTGAAGCAGGAGAATGGCGTGAACCCGAGAGGCAGAGATCGCAGTGAGTTGAGATTGCGCCACTGCACTCCAGCCTGGGTGACAGAGCGAAACTCTGTCTCAAAAAAAAAAAAAAAAAAAAAATGCTCAATTTTCAATAATCCTGAAACATATTTTCTTGACGTTACTTCCCAATCAGGTTACCTACTTCTCTCTTTCCTTTCCTGAATGAATAATCTCTATCTCATCACCATTCTACTGAAACTGTTAAAGGTTAGTAGTTACTTTTAATTCCAAGGAAACTGGTCACTGATCAGTCCCCACTCAACTTGACTTCTCCACAGGATTTGTTACTAGACAACTAAATACCAAACTAGGTATTTAGGTATCCAGGACACTATCATTTTCTATGACTATTCTAGTCATCCTTCAAATTTTTCATTGGTTTTCCTGCCTTTGTCCATTGTCAAATGATGTTTTTTGTTGTACACCCTGCTTAGGACATTTTTTGTTAACTACCACAATGATGACTCCCAAGTTCTAGGGTTTAGACCACTCTCTGAGCTCTAATATTCAACCATCTACTACCTTGGTACTAAAATAGGATGGGTAATGCAAACACAATATAATTTTTAGTATCTTTCTCCTAAACTCACCTCTTAATTCAGTCCATGGTGTCAATCCTCCAGCTGTCCAAGCAAGGAACATTTGAGTTATCTGTAAATCCTCCACATTCAACTGATCACCTAATATCATCAAATGCATATCATTTACAACTCCCCTCAGTTGCCTCCTCTGCCATCTCTACAGTCATTTCCCTACATTGAGGATTCAATGAATACAACAGCTTCACTAATAGCCTTTCCATAATGAAATGCTCTATGATGTGTACCAAGTAAGATCTATCTTCCCTGACACAGGATATAAAGGCCCCTCACAACCCAATGGTTTACACTTTTATCTTTTCAGTTTCATCTATATTGTCTAAAACCTCCTGCTCTATAATCCACCTTCAACCCTCCACACACATATTAGATTCTTTGAGGCAACATATATTTTCAACTCTCTCATCGTTTGTTCACCCAGTAAACAATGATTTCATTGTTTAGAGTCCACTCCAAAGGTTGTATCTCTGTGACTTTTTGTGATCCTCCCCTGAAGAATGGATAATTTAATCATTTGTGAATTACAGATAGTGATTCTACTTTGCTTAGTATTTTGCCCTATTATATGGTTTTATCACACCATACTATTTTAACTATATATTTACATACCATTTTCTCCTGGTGCTCTTGGAGGATCAGGCTTCACTCATTTTTATTCTTTATTCATAAAATATAGTAGGATCTCTCTTCCCTTTCACCTGCCATTATTTCAATCCCTCCAAACTCACTGTACTCCCAAAAGTCAAAGAAAAAAAGGAGAAATAACGTGTAAATAACAATCATTGACAACTCTGGGCACCGAGAAGAGTAAAATAAATCAGGGGGCAGAGGTTAAGTGTATGCCCTCAAATCCAAAGGCTGGCTGGGATTTAGAGGGGCATTAGGGAGGATGTCCTGTACCAAAAGAAGCGTCAAGCAACCATGGCCAAAGAACACCTGATGGCTGAAGTGACTATTTTAAGGTCGTATTTTAAAATAAAGGTGTGGTGGCTCACACCTTTATTTTAAATAAAAGTGCTGTAATCCTAGCACTTTGGGAGGCTGAGGCGGGCAGATTGCCTGAAGTCAGGAGTTCGAGACTAGCCTGGCTAACATGGTGAAACCCTGTCTCTACTAAAAATACAAAAATTAGCTGGGTGTGGTGGTGTGCACCTGTAATCCCAGCTATTTGGGAGGCTAAGGCAGGAGAATTGCTTGAACCCAGGAGGCAGAGGTTGCAGTGAGCCGAGATCTTGCCACTGCACTCCAGCCTAGGTAACAGAGCAAAACTCCATCTCAAAAAAGTAATAATAAATAAATATGTATAGGGCTGGGCGTGGTGGCTCATGCCTATAATCCTAGCACTTTGAGAGGCCAAGGTATGTGGATCACTTGAAGTCAGGAGTTTGACACTAGCCTGGCCAACATAGTGAAACTCCGTCTCTACAAAAAATACAAAAATTAGCTGGGCATGGTGGCATGAGCCTGTAGTCGCAGCTCCTCGGGAGGCTGAGGCATGAAAATCACTTGAACCCAGGAGGTGGAGGTTGCAGCGAGCCGAGATTCTGCCACTGCACTCTAGCCTGGGCAACACAGTGAGACTGTCTAAAAACAAATAAATAATAAATTTTTAAAAATGTATAAAGTACTAATAACGCCCACTCATCATGCAATAATATTTACTTCAATGCACTTATTGAGGGCCTACTACAAGCCAGTCATTGCCCTGAACAATGGAGATAAATAGGTGAACACAACAGATAAGGTCCTGCTTTCATGAATCATATGTTCTAACAAGGGAGACACAACTATATAATGTAATGTTAGCTAGTGATACACAACTACACAATGAAAGATTAGCTAGTGATAAATACTATGAAGAAAAATAACAGTAAAGCTGGGGTAGGGTGGGCTGGGGTGGGTGGCTATTTCACAGGGTGATCAAGGAAGGTCTTCTTAAAAAGGTGACATTTTACTGAGATTTAATGAAACAAAGCATCTGAGTCATATGCAGATATCAGGAGGAAGAGTCTTCCAGGCAAAAGAGCAATTTGGAAGAAGCAAAGATGGGACCTTGCTTGAAAGATTCAAGAAACAATGTGGCGGTGGCACAGTAACTGAAGGAGGGTCATAGGAAATGAAGTCAACTCACTAGATAAAATAACAGGATTAGTCAAAAAGAGTGATTACAGGTAATTTTGACTACCTACAATTTCTGTCCTGTAAGCTGACTTAGTTTGACCTGACACTTTACTGTAAATAAACTAACATAGCATTATCCCACAATGGGAGTATGAAAAGTTACCACATGATAAAGAAGTAAGGTCAATAGTCACATCCTATTTATAATTCACTAATGTTCATCTCCAGTCCTGACCTTAAAATCTAACTTCAGTATCTTGTCTTCTCCAGAGATCCGACACTCAATTCTGAATCCCCGCTTCCTTAGCTCCCCCTAGACCCTAGACTAAATTAGCACTTGGGGGCAGGACCTTTGATTTTTATTTATTTGAGATGGAGTTTTGCTCTTGTTGGCCAGGCTGCAGTGCAATGGCACGATCTCGGCTCACTGCAACCTCCACCTCCAGGGTTCAAGTGATTCTCCTGCCTCAGCCTCCCGAGTAGCTGGGATTACAGGCATGTACCACCATGCCCGGCTAATTTTGTATTTTTAGTAGAAATGGGGTTTCTCCATGTTGGTCAGGCTGGTCTTGAACTCCCGACCTCAGGTGATCAGCCCGCCTCGGCCTTCCCAAAGTGCTGGGATTACAGGGGTGAGCCACTGTGCCCCGCCAGACCTTTGATTCTTATTTGAATTCTTAAAGACATGTACTTTTACCTTTTTTTTTTTTTTTTTGAGATACAGTCTCTGTCCCCCAGGCTGGAGTGCAGTGGCGTAATCTAGGCTCACTGCAACCTCTGCCTCCCAGGTTCAAGCAATTCTTGTGCCTCAGCCTCCTGAGCAACAGGGATTACGGGCACACTCCACCATACCTGGGTAATTTTTGTATTTTTAGTACAGACGGGGTTTCACTATGTTGGCCAGGCTGGTCTTGAACTCCTGATCTCAGGTGATCTGCCCACCTTTGCATCCCAAAGTGCTGGGATTACAGGCTTCAGCCACCGCGCATAAAAATCTCACCATTCATCTTATCTCATTCCTATCAGGGATCTAAAAACCCTGCCCTTCATTACTTTGAAACCTCTCATATCTCTTTCTTCTCCATTTCTACAGCTATCATTAAGCTCAATTATAGGAGTTGCCTAAATGATTTCTTTCCCTTCAATCCCTACCCTCAATCAGTGTGTACTAGTCACTACTGCTAAACTGACTTTTAAAGCTTTCTTTCACCATTTTCCCATTCACTCTGCAAGGTCTTCAATGGATACCTAATACTTATAATGTAAAATCTAAACTTCTCAGTTTTCAAGATTCTCCAAAATTCACAGTATCATTTAAAACAATCTTTTATTAAAGCAAAGTGCTCCACTCCTACAAGGATTAATTCTCAACATTCCTAGAACAAACTTAGTTTTCTTATTTCCCAAAGCCATCAGGGCTGATCATGTAATTCCTGAAGCAATCTCAGTTTCTAAGCAGAATTTATATACGGAAAAAAGTCCCAATAAAGAGAAAATGAGTGGTATCATTAAAAAGAAATAAAAACAGAAAAATATCTTCTGATCAATAAAGGAAATTAAAGATTTCACATGGCCAATACTGATAAATAACTAAAACGTTCCACTGAAATCCAGTTTACAAACTGCTTTCACTTTCAGAGATGAAAAAATTGTGGATCACAGATTTCAAGTGACTTGTCCAATGTCCCACATTTAACAAAAATGAAGAAGCAGAAGCTTCTATGGACTCGAAATCCCATGTCTATACCCTGGCTTTCCTGAACTATCTAACCACAGAGGAAACAGATGAATATATTCATTGGAAAAGCATTAAAATACCTGGATGTCAAATATCTATTCAAAGAGTGAACACAAGGATTAAAATCCTGGTGCTTAAAATCCTTCAGTTGTTCCCTATAGCCTTTAAATTCAAAACTACTTAGACAAAGCCTTTGTAAATCTGACTCCTAATCCAATCTACCAAATCATTGTGCCAAGTTCCAATTACACCAAAGTATTTAAAATGTTATTCTAATGATAACTTGTAGAGGATCTGCCATCATTATTACATTTAAGTAGAAGAGTGGCAAACAAAAAGATGCCAAGGATAAACGTGTGTGTTACCAATCTTTCAGGCTACATTAAAAGCTGTTTACGAAACAGTTTTGCATAAAAAAAGATATTACTGAAATAAACATTAAAATATAACTTCCAACATTCCTTTCACCTTTCATAAGAAACTATATAACTAATGAGTTTATGCTCAGGAATCATACTGCCAGGACTTGAGTTCAAGCTCTACCAAGTTCCTAATAACCTCTCTGAATCTCATTTCACATTAACCTCAATGTCAGTAATATCTTGTAGGATTATTGTGCAAATTAAATGACAGAATGTGAAGCACTTCCCACTATTCCTATAATACAACAAGAGCTCAAATATATTCCTCTAATAGTTAACTGTTCAATGAACATAGATTCGAGAGGAAATCTTAATTTTTGGCTTATCCTCAAATACTTCTGTCTCTGACAATCTGCTGATGAGGTTAAAAATGTTCATTCACCATGAAGAATACCAATTACTCATTTGCATTCTGAGGACATCTAGGAAGTCAGGTGGATACAATAACTTGATGTGATCTGATCTTCCCTTGTGTACAGAGGTTGTCTTTAGGCACCTTGCTCAATGTCTAGCTCATAGTAGATGATCAATATTTTGAGGGAATACTGGAATGAATGAAAATGTCTAGCCAAATAGCCTCAAAGTTTATCATAGGACTGAATCACTTCCATTGCTCTTGCAATAGCAACCGTTCTGATCTATGGATGCCCTAAATTCTAATTTCAACTTCCACCATGGGGCCATATTCCAAGAACTCATATAAAAGTGAAGCGACAATGGATGGATGCTCAGTTGAGGGTACATGGTGCTTATGGCAGTCCCAAAGCTGTATTTAAAAGGGCACACCGCAGGACAATGCATCAATACATATGACATCAAGAATAAAAATGAGAATCCCTTCTGCCTTTCATCTTTTAAAAACTGTCCTTGATGTTACATCAATTTTAACATTGTAACTCACCTGTTTTTTCAGTTATATCTGAATCAGGAGTGTTTGCCCTGCTAACTTCCCCTTCAGCATTCTCCTCTTCAGCACTAAGAGAAATTGGTGAAGAAGGGCCAGGCTGGGAGGGTTGAGGGGTTGCTTCGGGCGCTTCCTCAATCTTATTCCTTTTCTCAAAGCGAAAACGGTCCAGGTTGAAAAGATTCATATTGGTAGAAACCACCACCTTGCAGGGATGGGGGCTTTAAATGAACTATCTGCAGGGGAAAAATAAAGAGAGGAAAAGAGGCCATGAAAACAACATACAATACAATGCCACAGCAGTTTATTCCCAAGGCAATAAAGGGCCCGCAAACATGCCAGTGGCTCAGGACTATTATGGCTGCGCTTCATTGTTAGGCCGCAACGATTAGAAGGTGGATGGGGGTATCTTTTAAAATTTTCCATTGCTTTTCACTCTCCTTCGTCCGCCTCCCCCGCCCGCCCCTCACTGAAACCACGAGCTGACCCTCGTGCAACCTCCTCTTACCCCAGCACGCGCAGGCACGTTCCCCAGTATAACCCCCTAGCGGGCCTCGCGCCCGCCCACAAAGAGAAGCTCCCTGTGCTACCGTGCCCCCTGCCTCGAGAAAGGACCTGCCAGGGCCCGCGCCTCGACACTGCGGGGACACAAAGGGGCCAAAGAAGGGGAGCGGCGGAGGCCGTGCTGGCGGGCACCCGCCCGGAAGTTGACGCGGCGCGATCCCAGCTGAGAGGAAGCTGATAGGATTAAGAACACACAGGAAGGTTCAGAGGTGGAGTGTATGCTAAGGCATCTTTTTAACGTTCAATCCCTCACTTGTTCTTTCTTCCCTCAGTACTTACGATCTTGTAGCCTCAGTGCTATGTAACAAAGGCTGAAAATAAAAAAATGAAAAAAATTCCTGGCGTGGGGCGACGGTAGCCGTGCCGGGACCTTCCACAACAGCACGGAGAAACCTTACGAGCGCGTAATGATGACGCAACACGCAGCCTAGGCTTTTTCTACCAAACAACGCGCGAGCGGACAATGTCGAGGCGCGCGCTGTTGTCATGGTAATTCGTACCCGTCTCTGCCGGCTTGTAAGGGCCAGATCGTTCTGTACCTTTGTCCTGTTAAATTAGCTAGAGAGTTATTAAATAGAACAATAGTAAATAGCGTAATGACAAAATATAACAATATATAATACAATTAGTATATATTGTATGTATTATAATCTGTAGTGTTTCATCTATAATATAATGTAGATAGCATAATAGTAATAATACTGTGCTAAGCTTTTTAAGTGTATAATCCCAATCCTTACAAGAAGCCTATGTTTACAAAGCAAAGAAACTGAGACCTGCAAATATATAGGTAATTAGTGAGGGATAAGAACCCCGGGATGCTGAGCTTCAAAGCATTTGCAGTAATTCCTCACTTTCAGCTTGGTTGTTCTTAGAGTGGAATTTGATTAATTAATTTATTTTAAAAAAGATTTTAATGCCGGGCGCGGTGGCTCACGCTTGTAATCCCAGCACTTTGGGAGGCCGAGGCGGGCTGATCACGAGGTCAGAAGATCGAGACCACGGTGAAACCCCGTCTCTACTAAAAATACAAAAAATTAGCCGGGCGTGGTGGCGGGCCCCTGTAGTCCCAGCTACTCGGAGAGGCTGAGGCAGGAGAATGGCGTGAACCCGGGAGGCGGAGCTTGCAGTGAGCCAAGATTGCGCCACTGCACTCCAGCCTGGGCGACAGAGCGAGACTCCGTCTCAAAAAAAAAAAAAAGATTTTAATTTTTAATGTTTGCGGGTACATAGTAGGTGTACATATTTATAGGGTACGTGAGATATTTTGATACAGGCATACAATGTGTAATAATCATATCAGGGTAAGTGGGGTATCCATAACAAGCATGTATCGTTTGTGTTTCAAACAATCCAGTTATTTTAGTCATTTAAAAATGTACACTAAGCTGGGAGCGGTGGCTCATGCCTGTAATCCCAGCACTTTGGGGGGCTGAGGCAGGCGAATCACAAGGTCAGGAGTTTGAGACCAGCCTAGCCAACATGGTGAAACCCCGTCTCTACTAAATATACAAAAAATTAGCCAGGATTAGTGGCGGGCGCCTGTAATCTCAGCTAGTCGAGAGGCTGAGGCAGGAGAATAGCTTGAACCTGGGATGCGGAGGTTGCAGTGAGCCGAGATCACTCCACTGCACTCCAGCCTGGGCAACAAAGCAAGACTCCGTCTCAAAAAAAAAAAAAAAAAAGTACAATAAATTGTTGTTGACTGTAGTCATGCTATTGTGCTATCAAATACTAGATCTTATTCATTCTAACTGTATTTTTGTACCCATTAACGATGCTCACCGACCACCGGGGCCCTCCCCCGCCCCACACTACCCTTCCCAGCCTCTGGTAGCCATCGTTCTACCATTTCTCATGCGTTTGATTGTTTTAATTTTTTAGCTCCCACAAATATAATAAATGAGAACATAGCAAGTTTGTTTTTCTGTGCCTGTCTTATTTCCTTTAATATAATGACCTCCAGTTCCATCCATATTGCAAATGACAGGATCGCATTTTTTTTTTATGGCGAAATAGTACTCCACTGTGTATATGCAACGCATTTTTCTTACTCATTCACCTGTTAATGGACACTTGAGTTGCTTCCAAATCTTGGCTGTTGTGAATAGTGCTGCAACAAACATGAGAATGCAGATATCATTTCGATATACTGATTTCCTTTCTTTTGCATATAATTCACCGATCTTGATGGAAATATTACCTTAAGAATATACTCCTGGCCAGGCGCAGTGGCTCACCCCTGTAATCCCAGCACTTTGGGAGGTGGAGGCGGGCGGATCATGAGGTCAGGAGATCGAGACCATCCTGGGTAACACGGTGAAACCCCATCTCTACTAAAAATACAAAAAATTAGCCAGGCGTGGTGGCAGGCGCCTGTAGTCCTACCTACTCGGAAGGCTGAGGCAGGAGAATGGCATGAACCCGGGAGGTGGAGCTTGCAGTGAGCCGAGATCACGCCATTGCACTCCAGCCTGGGCGACTCCGTCTCAAAAAAAAAAAAAAAAAAAGAATATATACTCCCGGGCTAGGAGCAGTGGCTCACGTCTGTAATCCCAGCACTTTGGGAGACCAAGGCAGAGCCGGGGCAACATAGTGAGACCACATCTCTAAAAAAAAGACAAAGTTATCTAGGCATGATGGCACACGTCTGTAGTCCCAGCTACTTTGGGGGCTGGGGCAGGAGGATCACTTGAGCCTGGGAGGTCGAGGCTGCAGTGAGCCATGTTTGCACCACTGCCCTCTGGCCTGGGTGACAGAGCGAGACCCTGTCTCAAAAGAAAAAACAAAAAACTAAGATATACTCCCTTTGTTCCAGCATTAGACAAGCAATTTTCTGAGTTATAATTTGATCTTCTGGTTGGCATTTCCCATAAAGAGGAATTGCTACAAATGATCATTCTGCCAGATACATTAGCCATTGTAAACTTAAATTGGCAGTTTGTTTTATAAGTCAGTGTTGTGAATTGTATATTTACAACACATACCCACAGTTTTATCAAATGTGGGCACATTTATAAAATCAGGTGTTTGGGCCCATAAAACTCAAGAGCAAAGCCTGAACAGTTAGGACTTCCTTTATACCTATCTTTAATATCCCATGAATTGCATTAGTTTTATGCATGCATATTAAATTATATGATCAAAGAATATATTTACTTATGGCCAGGCACAGCGGCTCATGCCTATAATTCTAGCACTTTGGGAGGCTGAGGTGGGAGGATCACTTGTGGCCAGGAGTTCAAGACCAGCCTGGGCAACAAAGGGAGACATTATCTCTCTTTTTTTTTGTTTTGACACAGGGTCTCACTCTGTCACCCAGGCTGGAGTTCAATGGTTCAATTGCGGCTCACTGTAGCCTTGACCTCCAAGGCTCAAGTGATCCTCCCATCTCAGCCTCCCAAGTAGCTGGAATACAGGTACTTGTCTCTATGCCTGGCTAATTTTTGCATTTTTTGTAGAGACGGGGTTTTGCCATGTTGGCCTGGCAGTGAGGGTGGGGGGAGGCGGGTTGGGGGCATCAAGGCTGCAGTGAGCCATGATTGAAAGAAAAAGAAAAGAAAAAAATAATATATTTACTTATAAGTAGTAAATTATTTTTGGTGATGAAGACAATTTGATTTCTATTTAGAGAGATCTGAAATTGAAAATGGACTCCTCTAGCTGAATGATCTTTCTAAGTCTTAGTTTCATCATTCTGTAAATGTGATTAACGATAATATTGACGCTTAGAGTGCTTTTCTGCAACAGTACCACCTCTTGAAGTTATAGCTGGGACAAGATTGCAAATGAACCACATAAATCAAAAATGTCTAAATATTTAAACATTTTAAATATAGCCAACAAAATGTAAAAGTTAAATATGTTCTTCCTATTTTGAAAATACCAGGGAAGCCAGGTTGAATTTAGAATTTCTATTGTGTCAGAATGTGGGTTAATGAAAGAGAATTGGTTGGCTCATATATCCTGCCTTTTTAGTGTCACCTTTTCATACTCAATTTGATACTAATGGTTTCAATAATGATACCATAATGGGCCATGTGCTTATGCATATAGACGCCCAGCATATGGACACCCAACTCTGGCCCGCAACTAGGGTTACCATGTTTGTTTTTTTAAAAAAGGGATGTACAGTTAAATTTGAATTTTAAATAAACAATGAATACATTCTTAGTATAAATTTGTCTGATGAAATACTTGGAACTGATACTAAGACATTATTTGTTGTTTATCTCAAACTCAAATTTTACAAGTTGTCTTGTATTTTATTTGGCAAACTTACTGCTCTCCCACTCCTTTGTCACCTTTTGGACCTTGGGGCCTTTTAGCTACATTTTTGGCCTAGGGTTATAGATACTGAAAGCACTGTTTGCCCTCAATAGGAAGGACCTCGGGAAAAATCACTGTTAGACTTCTTGGGGCTGTGTGAGCAAAGAATTTTAGGGACCAGGTACTCAAATTGTTGTCTAAAAGTGAAGGCACAAGTTCTGAATGAACATGTCTTCTTGGCCCCAAAGATTCCTTTAGGGCAGGGCATAGCTGGAAAGAACTAGATTTTGCCCTTTAAAGCACTAGACCAGGATAGGGACTCCTTTTGACCAGTTCTAAGGGTAGGATTTTTCTGCAGCCTTCATTGACCTGGGAGAATTATAATGATTCATGATCGGGGTTCTCTTTGAAAGTGAAGTAGAAGTTTAAGGGGATGTATTAGTTTGCTAGGGCTGGTATAGTAACAGCCTGGATGACTGAAACAACAGAAATTTATTTTCTCTTGGTTCCGGAGGCTAGATTTCCACTCTCAAGGTTTTGGTAGAGTTAGTTTATTCTGAGAGCCATGAAGGAAAGGTCTGTTGAAGACAATAGATGAAATCAATGAATTAGCCAGGCATGGTGGCATGCGCCTGTAGCCCCAGCTACTCAGGAGGCTGAGGCAGGAGAATTCCCTGAACCCAGGAGGCAAAGGTTGCAGTGAGCCCTATCACGCCACTGCCTTAAAGGGTGACAGAGCAAGACTCCATCTCAAAAAAAAAAAAAAAAAAAAAAAAAGAAATCAATGAAATGTAAAGAAATGACAAATATAAGATTCAGAGAAGTGAGAATGAAGCTTTGAATAATAGGTGTAAACAATCATACATACCCACACATACCCAAAAAAAAGAAATAATGAAAAACATAATAGAAAATGTTCATTGGCTTTCATTTAGTCTGCACGTGAAAGAGCTTAGTGAATTCAGGCAGAATCAATTGAAAGAGACTATACAGTAAAAATATCCTGCAGAATTTGTTTTAATTTCAAGAATTTAAAAAATGTCTTGCAAGCATTTTTCAGAAAAAATCTACAGCCTACAAAGGGAAAGAAATCAAGCAAAAGCTTTTTTGTTAAATGTCAGAAAGTAATGATGCAATATTTATAATGATTTGGGGAAAAGGATTGTGACTCAATAATTTCCTAGATCACAAATATTCATTTGTGGAAGAAAAAAATTCAAACTTCTAATTTCCTGAAAATATATCTTCCTTAAAATATTCCTAAAGACATAAATCCAGCTGACAATGTCAAAATGAGAATTTCAATATGGTGAATTCATGGTGTAAAAGCATTCTGTTGAGACTAAACACGTGACTTAATGATTGTAAATATGTTGTGTTAGCTATTGCTGTATAACAAACTACAAAATTTTAGTTGCATAAAGCAATAAGCTTTTATCTCTCTTTCATGTGTCTAGTAATTGGCTACTGTGGCTCAACTTCAGACTATAATGCCTGCACATAGTAGAGGATCAATGAATATTTGTTGAGTGAATTAATGATATTAATAACTAGATAAATTGTATAA
Organism: Hylobates moloch; assembly: GCF_009828535.3. Taxonomy (NCBI): domain Eukaryota; kingdom Metazoa; phylum Chordata; class Mammalia; order Primates; family Hylobatidae; genus Hylobates; species Hylobates moloch. The sequence continues at coordinate 38,514,289 of NW_026652277.1, forward strand.
GCATACAGATAACCACAAATAAAATGTAAGGCAAACTACCATTCAAGTGATATATGTCACAAAAGTACAACATAAATCAGAGTTCATAAATCTCAGAAAAGAGGTGACAGATCTCAAGAAAGGAAGAGAAAAAATATATATATTTTAGAAATGGAGATTAAAGTAGACCTAACAGATAGATAGGCAAACATAACAGATAATGCCTTTAGAGAAATATAGGGTGGAAAGGGAAAATACTTTAAGAATAAAAATAGAAAGGTAAATAGATTTTTAAAAAATAATTATTGAAGATAAAGAAGATCCAATATAATTATAATAGGAGTTGTTACAGAAGAAAACCAAAGGAGTAGAATAACTAAAAACTATCATTCAAAAAAACATTTCCTGAAAACTATAAGGATTTAAAACTATATCTTGAAAGAACACGTCATTTAGCTAAGCATACCAACACAGATGGCCAACCCTAAGACATATTCTATTAAAATTTAGATTTTAAAGGAAAATAAAAAAATTTCTTGGACATCTAGCATTTAAGATAATAAAATGTGATCCAAGAATTTTATATCAAGCAAAAGTGCCTTCCAAATATAAAGTCACAAACACACTACTAACATCAGGTAAGAATTCTGTGGGTATTGTTTCCATGAGTACTACTGAGGTATCTATCAGAGAATAAGCTTCACAAAACCAAAGTGTCTATAGAGACAATGTTGTAAGGATATGTATTGAGTATTAACTATTGCAGAACAAAGATAGTTCGATGTTTAAAAGAAAGAGAGTACAGTTTATAATGGTTATATGATCTGTCAAGTTTCACCTCCTAAAAGGCAAAGAATGATAGGAACATACGAAAAAATGTTTAAGTGGTTTTCAGTAAAACAGTTGAAGTGTATTTAGTGTTGCTATTCTGAGACCAATGTGTATATTGTTGGATAAAACAAATTAATAATTATATTCTAATTATTTCTTTTTTTTTTTTTGAGAACCACAATTCTCAGAGTAGAAGAAAGGAAATAGAGATGTAATAGAGGTTATAGTACAAACCCTAGAGTGCGAGTGGAATGGTCTTTTATTTGAATTGGAAATATCAGTATGAACTTATGAGATGTGATACACACACAGACACAATGTGTGTTTGTTTCCCATCTTTGTCCACTGAAAAGGCCTAGGAAGTGACTATCCCAGTACACAGCCCTAGCACCATGATCATAATCTTTGAATATCATTTACTGCTAACAGAAACCTGGACTTCTTTGAAAAGGAGCAGATTACAGTATGCAATGGAAAATGCACAAGGTGAGACTGAAATATCTTCCTATACCAAAAAGCAAGGAAATTATCAAAGACCTCTAATACCATGTCAAAAAGATTCAGAGGTCAACTTGAGGTTTCTACTGGTCAAAGATGGGGCAGTTTGAGCTTCAATGTGATTAAAAATTGCAGTGATTTGAAAGCCATCATATATGTTGAAATCCAGGAGTTCTTACTGATTTTTTTTTAAACCGGTTGACTTTGGAGGATGAAAGGAACACAATTTATTATCATGAAAACTGAAAAACAGATGGAAAGAATTAAGCTTTATCCTGTCTTTACTCTTCGAAGTCTTCTACTAGATAATTGAAGAAGAGGTAGGGGAAAGTGTCTCTTTATAAAAGTATTCCAACTAGAAAATGAGAAAAAACTACAAATTGGAATTATTTAGCAAGCCTGGCTCATTTACAAAATCATGAGATGGAATAAAATGGCTTTTGTTCTAAGCCACTAAATTTTGGGAGTAGTTTGTCATGCAGTATTAGATAATTGAAACATATCCAAATATTTTCTACATTTTTGTCTTGAGTGTACCGATTCTTCCAGTTAAAATTAAAATGTTTTCTTTTTTTCTATCTTTAAATCTCTATACTCAAAAACTGCCTGAAAATCTTATGCTCTTTTTGTCAAGTTTTGAGTAGTTCAGTCTAAAAATCACCTTTTAATATACTTTGTGTCCTCATACTTTCTCTATCTTCTTTTACAGAATAATTATTTCCCACAATAGTGTCTAATTCTTCTTTCTCAAGAGTGTTAATGAGATTAAAGGCATCTCTTCTTTAGAAATAGCTACTGAATCATAGAAAAGCATCATTATTTCTAATTTTTGTTAAAGGGCTTTATGGGATTAAACATGGCAATTAAGAGAAACTTCCTAGAATATAGACCATAAAATAGAATTTTGTCAGCAGGGCAACTCAAATGTGGTTAGAATAAGATATTGCTTCAAGGGTCCCTATGGGGATAGAATTCACCTTTCTTTTTTTCTTTTTCTGTTCTTTTATTATTATTATTATTTTAGACAGGGTCTCACTCTGTCACCCAGGCTGGAGTACAGTGATCATGACTCACTGTAGCCTCGACCTTCCCAGACTCAGGAGATCCTCCCATCTCAGCCCCCTGAGTAGCTGGGACTAATGTTGCACACCACCACACCCAGCTAATTTTTGTATTTTTTCTGGAGATGGTGTCTCGCTATGTTGCCCAGGTTGGCTTTGAACTCCTGGACTCAAGCAATCCTCCTACCCCAGCCTCCCAAAGTGTTGGGATTACAGGCGTGAGCCACCACGCCCCACAGAATTCACTTTTTAAATTAAAATACTTGTGTATGGCTGCAAGAATCATTTTAATTATCTGTTAGTTTTAAATGGGCTCAGTGAAAATGTTTGATAGAATCCTCAAATTTCTTAAATCAGAGAAAAGACTGTGGGAATTTTATTGTTATTTCTTTTCGCTTCATACTTACCAAAATAAAACCATGAAGCAATTCAAGGAAGGAGCAGCCCTTCCAAAATTGAACTGAATTGATTAAGAAACCAAACAAAAAAACGAACAGCAACAGAGATTAAAAATGAGATTTGTAAACTTGGATCCTTTCTTGATATCTTAGAAATGTAAACCACACCTGGTTGGTAATGGAAACTTGTGTAAACTAATCTTACCTCCCACACATGAATATAAAATGGAAAAGACAAGATACCAAGTCATAAAACAAAAAAAAAATTTTCTTCCTTGGTAACAAGAAAGTAAGCTAAATATTACCGATTTGTAAGCAAATACTTCTTTGAGTAATGATTCTTAATTTGGGAAGGTAGAGGGCATGGTTATAAACCTATTTTAGGAATCCAAATTTTAAAAAGTCACAAACCCCTTCCAAAAAAAACTACATACGCACATGACAGGTGGCACATAATTTCAGGGGGCTCATGGAACCCTTAGTGCTCTGTGAGCTTCACATTAAGAAATTCTGACAAAGATGTCCACAATCCTCATAACTCTGGTAGAATTCATGGTGATTACATCCATATATGTGCCTTCTTAAACTTAAAACTTCTAGCAACTATCATTACCAATTTAGGAAACTAAAAAATATTGAAAATTTTCATACTTTTGTTTTGGTAACTATCTGCCATGTTTTGCTAACTAACATAATTTATTTTCTTAAAAAAAAAGTAGGATTTAAATTCTAAATAAATTACATAATACTTGATTTTTTAGAACTTGAAGAACAAATTCCGTATTGTAAGTCTTTTTTTTTTCGAGACGGAGTCTTGCTCTGTCACCCAGGCTGGAGTGCAGTGGCACGATCTTGGCTCACTGCAACCTCCACCTCCCAGGTTCAAGCAGTTCTCCTGCCTCAGCCTCCTGAGTAGCTGGGATTACAGGCATGTGCCACCACACCCAGCTAATTCTTTTTGTATTTTTAGTAGAGACAGGGTTTCACCATATTGGCCAGGCTTGTCTAGAGCTCCCAACCTTGTCATCTGCCCGCCTCGGCCTCTCAAAGTGCTGGGATTACAGGTGTGAGCCACTGCGCCTGGCCTGTATCTCTTTTTCACTTGATTTTTAAAATCCTACTTTTTCCCTTCCTTTTTCTGCTTATGTATATCTTAAATTTTCAGGATACCCTCAAGTGGCAAGTTGAGTTCATGCTCACATATACACAAGTTTTTACATTTTTTCTTCTAGTGGCCTTGCAATTCAGTTTCCTCATTACATTATTTAGTCACTATTTTGTTTTTTTTTTAAACAGTCTTGCTCTGTTACCCAGGCTGGAGTGCAATATATAATGAGGAAATATATATATAATTATATATATAATTACACATTATTATATATATTTAAATATATATATAATTATATATATTATTATATATATTTAAATATATATATAATTATATATAAAGGAAATACATATAATTATATATACATAAAGGAAATATATATATATATAAATATAATGAGGAAAATGAACTCTTAAGAAAGTAATTTCAGTATGAGGTCCCAGGTTCATTCTCTGGCACCTCTACCAAAAAAAAAAAAAGTAATTTCAAAATTACAAAGTCATTATGAAATTAGAGACACCTGAGTGCAAATCCCGTGTCTTCTGTTTACTAGCTGTGTGACGTTCTCTCAATTCCCTCATCTGTAATATGGGGAAAATAGTACCCATGCTAAAGGATTTCTGTGAATTAAATTTGAAATAATTCCTGCTTAGGGCCGGGACTGGCATATAGTCAAGACTACCTAAATATTTCTTATTTTTAGAATGGAATTTTATTGTACTTAGGAATTAAGCTCCCAGAAAGCAAATAAAGTGAAAAAAAAAACACTTTTAATTAAAATTCTCCTTGTATTGTATACTTGAAAATTGTTGAGAGTAGATTTTTAAGTGTTTTTGCCACAAAACAATGATAAATATGTGAAGTGATGCATATGTTAATTAGCTTGATGAGCCATTCCACAATATATAAATATGTCAAAACATCATGTTGTATACCATGAATATATACAATTTTTGTCAATTTAAAAACTAAAGTTTTTTTAGTTTTTAAAAAAACTAAAAGTTACCCTTGTAAATTTCATAAATCAATTATAAATTACAGTGTACATAGATTTGTATATGGTGCATAACTCCCATTAATTAATTTAATTAATCTTTATTCCAGGCCTACTCTGTTCCAAGAACTATAATAGATGCTGAGACATGTAAGAATAAACAAGATTGATGAGATTCCTCTCCTCAGATAGCTCAGTCAGTGAGAAGACCTTAAATTACAAAATAGCGCAAAATATGCTATGATAGTGAAAGTATAGTGCTAGAGCGCTCTTACAATTTTTGTAGAAGCAGCCAGGGAAAAGTGACAGCTGAGTTATGAAAGGTGAGTAGAAGCAAACCAGTAAAGAAGGTAAAACAGAGACAAGGAGAGAAGAGGCTGAAGTCCTTAAGAGGTTATGTAGACTAGCAAACAATGCATTCTTGGTTTCTTAACCCAAAGAAACCAAAGGGCAAGATCTCTGCTTATGCCTTCTTTGGGCAGACGTGCAGAGAATAACATAAGAAGAAAAACCCAGAGGTCCCTGTCAATTTTGCAGAATTTCCCACGAAGTGCTCTGAGAGGTGGAAGACAACATCTGGGAAAGAAAAGTCTAAATTTGATGAAATGGCCAAAGTGGATAAAGAACGCTATGATCGGAAAATGAAGGATTATGGACCAGCTCAGAGAGGCAAGAAGAAGGATCCTAATGCTCCCAAAGGCCACCATCTGGGTTCTTCCTATTCTGTTCAGAATTCCGCCCCACAGTCAAATCCACAAACCTTGGCATCTCTATTGGAGATGTGGCAAAAAAGCTGGGTGAGATGTAGAATAACTCAAATGACAGTGAAAAGCAGCGTTACATCACTAAGGCGGCAAAGCTGAAAGAGAAGTATGTGAGAAGGATGTTGCTGACTATAAGTCTACAGGAAAGTTTGATGGTGCAAAGGGTCCTGCTAAAGTTGCCCGGAAAGAAGTGGAAGAGGAAGATGAAGAAGACAAGGAGGAAGAAGAGGAGGAGGAGGAATAAAAAAACCTGTTTATCTGTAAAACAGCAACAAGAACAACAACAAAAGAGAGGTTAGGTAAAGGAGTTTGTACTTAATCCTCGGGGCAGGGAAATACCAATCATTTTTTAGGCAGCTATAGTTAAGTCGACTAATGTTGTACAAATATTAATTTGGAATGCAGAAAGACTGGAGGCCTCTTTTTACAGAAAAATGACAGTTAATAAATATAGAGAGAAATGATTGGCAAACCACTGCTTTGCAGCTTTAAAATAATAATTTGGGCAAGAATCATTAATGGATGGCAAAATTCATGGGTGAAAGGATGGTGGGGAACAAGACAGTCACATGAAGATCTTCAAATTTTTATCCCACAGATGATTTACTAATTACAAAGAGAATCCTTACCATGGAGAGATCTGGCAAACTTGACATTATATGTCCCCTGATGCAATGCAGCAACAAGTTGTTATGGGATAAAGTGTGTGTCTCCAAAATCTATATGTTGAAGTCCTAATCCAGTTCCTCAGAATGTGACTATATTTGGAGGCAGTGCCTTTAAAGAGGTGATGAAGAAAAAATAAGGTCATATGGGTAGACCCTAATTCAATATGATTGGTGTCCTTATAAGAAGAGGAGATTAGGGGACGGGCATGGTGGCTCATGCCTGTAATCCTAACACTTTGAGAGGCCAAGGTGGGCAGATCACTTAAGGTCAGGAGTTCAAGACCAGCCTGGCCAACATGGTGAAACCCCGTTTCTAATAAAAATTCAAAACTTAGCCGGGCATGGTGATACCCACCTGTAGTCCCAGCTACTTGGCAGGCTGAGGCAGGAGAATCGCTTGAACCCGGGAGGTGGAGGTTGCAGTAAGCCAAGATCACGCCACTGCACTCCAGCCTGGGCAGTGCAGCAAGACTCCATCTCGGAAGAAAAAAAAAAAGAAGAGGCGATTAGGACACAGACTTACCCAGAGGAAAGATCATGTGAAGCCACCAGGAGAAGATCTCCATCTATAAGCCAAAGAGAAGCCCTCAGAAGATGCCAACCCAGACGACCCCTTGATCTTAGGCTTCTGGCCTCCAGAATTGTGAGACAGTAAATTTTTGCTTTTTAAGCCACCCAGTCTGTGGATCTTTGTTAGGGCAGCTCTACCAAACTACTACAGAAGTACAGACTTTTGTCAATATTTTTGCCAAAAGTATTTTGAATAATCTAGTTAGGTCTCTACCTTACTTCCAATCTACAGGAAATACAGGAGATATAAGTGTAAGTTAAATAACAATAAAGAAGAAATCAGGCCAGGTGTAGTGGCTTGAGCCTGTAATCCGAGCACTTTGCGAGGCCGAGGCTATCAGATCGCTTGAGCCCAGGAACTCAGGGCCAACCTAGGCAACACAGCAAGACCCTGTCTCTACAAAAAGATTACAAAAATTAGCTGGGCTTGGTGGTGTGTGCCTGTAGTCCTAGCTACTTGGGAGGCTGAGCTGGGAAGATCGCTTGAGCACAGGAGGCAGAGGTTGCAGTGAGCTAAGATTGTGCCACTGCACTCCAGCCTGCATGATGGAGCCAGAACCTGTCTCAAAAAGAAAAAAAAAAAAGCAACGAGACAAAATCAGAATATGGAACATTTTACAACAACTAATCTGAACTTGTCAAACAAGGCAAAGTTTGAAAAACATAAACAAATCAATGTTGGAAGGAATGGCTATTCAAAATGAAAAGACATTAAAGAAATCTAATAACCAAACACCATGTGTAGACATTTACTGGAGTCTACATGGGAGAAGGAAGATATTTTTATAGTGTAAAAACATTTTTGGGACAACTGGAGAAATTTAAATATAGTTTGTATGTTAGGTGATATTATGGAATTATTGTTCATATGCGCAGGTGTAATGATGGTACTATGTTTATGTAGGAGAACGTCCTTATCTAGATATTCATGCTGAAACATTTAGGGGTAGAGATGTTGCCAAAGTTACTTTCAAAGAGTTTAGGGGGCTGGGCGCGGTGGCTCACACCTGTAATCCCAGCACTTTGGGAGGCCAAGGCGGGTGGATTACTTGAGGTCAGGAGTTGGAGACCAGCCTGGTCAACACGGTGAAACCCCATCTCTACTAAAAATAGAAAAAAAACTAGCTGGGCATGGTGGCATGCGCCTGTAATCCCAGCTACATGGGAGGCTGTGGCTTGAGAATTGCTTGAACCCAGGAGGGGGAGGTTGCAGTGAGCTGAGATCGCGCCACTGCACTCCAGCCTGGGTGACAGAGTGAGCTTCTGACTCAACAAACAAATAAACAACAGCAACAACAAAACCACCCTCCCCCACAAAAAAACCCGAAGATGTTTAGGGAAAAAAAATTATAGATGTATATATAGAGAAAAAGCGGCAGAAAACACATTTAGCAAAATGTTAAATGGTGAATCTGAGAGATATGCGGGAGCCAATCACATTATTTTTCAACTTTTCAAAGAATTTTATTGAAAAAAACAAACAAACAACAAAAGACCAAAGGCCACCTAAAGTTCAGAGAGAATGCCATTGTAATATTCCAAGGGAAACATGACAGTTATCTAGACTAGGGTAGTGCTAATGGAGATGGAGAGAAGAAGATGAATTTGGAAACAAATTCTTAAAATAGAATTGACAGGATTTGCTGATAGTTTGAGATGTGGTAGGGGACATTGATTATGAGGAGAGGAGAATTCTGGAATGGACAATGATGTAGATGGATGATGGTTCTCCTGACGTAGGAAATAAAGGTGGAGGAGGAGGAGCTACTTTGGGGGAGATGATGAAATAAACTTTGGGCAACGATAACCATCAAACAGGATTTCTAGACCTACAAAGCTGTCATGATAACCACATTGTGGTGAGGACCTGCTTGGAAGGTCACTGATTTTTCCCTAGATGATGTTTTAATGTAGTTTTTTTTAAACCCAGTCTCACTCTGTCTCACTCTGTCACCCAGGCTGGAGTGCGGTGTTGCGATCTCAGCTCACTGCAGCCTCTGCCTCCCAGGTTCAAGTGATTCTTCTGCCTCAGCCTCCGAAGTAGCTGGGGTTACAGGCGACTGCCACCACTCCCGTCTAATTTTTTTTGTGTGTGTATTTTTATTAGAGATGGGATTTCACCATATTGGCCAGGCTGGTCTCAAACTCCTGACCTCAGGTGATCCACCTGCCTCAGCCTCCCAAAGTGCTGGAATTACAGGCATGAGCCACTGTGCCTGGCCTTAATGCAGTTTTGTAAGACCAAGAACTATGCTGGGCACTTACAAATACATTGCATATATGGTCCTAATAGAGTCCATTGAAATAGCTACTTGGCATATTTGTTTTTCTCTGAGCCCTGGTTCCTCACTGTAAAACAGGGATAATACTTACATAAATACTTGTTATAATTAGTTCAGGAAAGCAGGAATTGCATTGTTTCCCAGATGCCTACTATTCTATCTTTGTATATAGTAAGTGCTTAATAAATATATGTTGATTTAGCTACAACAGTTTCTGAAATTTCCCCATATTCACCCTTCATTTTACCAGTAGACAGGCTTGTGCTATGACTAGTTACAACAAACCTATTGATTTGTCCATGTCCTAAGATAAGAATCCAGGATAATATAATGGAGTATATTAAGTTTATAAAAGACATCTATAATTTCTTTAAATCCTGACTATAGTCATGACAATGTTACTTCTTCAGTTATAAACGAAGGAATTGACTCTTGGAAAGTTTACATGGCAGTGACTTAGCCCATCTTTTAGCTGGTAAGAAGTGGAACTAAGACCGGAAAACAGACATAAGCTGTTTCCAACTACCCCGGGGTGCTGTAGAAAATGCTGGGTTTGAAAATTACAGAAGAAGAAATGAAACAACTGTGAATTATATGCAATACTAGACATTGCTTCAAGTAATGTACCATGATGCTCGACACAGGCCTCAAGTTTCACTTTTTATTTTAGGAATATTTTTATAATGTAAAAAACATTTTTGGGACAATTGGAGGAATTGAAATATAGTTTATATGTTAGGTGATATTATGGAATTATTGTTCATATGCTTAGGTGTAACAATGGTACTATATTTATGTAGGAGAATATCCTTACATCGCTGAGCAGAGATTGAAATTCATGAGAGGTGAGGGTGCTGTATGTGCACGCCTGCATAGACACCACCTTTCACTGGTGATTAAATTAGAATAGTAAACATTTAAATTTATGTCCGAAGACAAATTTAAACCTAAGTCTTTAGAGAGGGGGAAACAGGTTAGTAACCCATCACAACTCTAACTCAACATTGGTTTAATTTGTTGTCAGATTATCACAATTTTAAAGGTGTCTAAGGATAACTTGATAAATAGATCATCTTAAGGCACATGTAAAAAGATCACAAATTTAATGCAATTTTTTTCCTTTTTTTTTTTTTGAGATAGAATCTCACTTCCTCACCAAGGCTGGAGTGCAGTGGCGCTATCTTGGCTCACTGGAACCTCTGTCTCCTGGGTTCAAGAGATTCTTGTGCCTCAGCCTCCCCAGTAGCTGAGAGTATAGGCGGTTAATTTTTGTATTTTTAGTAGAGTCAGGGTTTCACCATGTTGGCTAAGCTGGTCTCAAACTCCTGAGATCGAGTGATCCACCCGCCACTGCCTCCCAAAGTGCCGGGATTACAGATGTGAGCTACCATGCACCGGGTCCAAAATATTTTATAAGTTCTACATGTTCAGAGTTTGGTTTCATTTGAAATTTCTGTAGCACACTTGTTGTCTTCTCTTAATATATCTCTGAGACTTACTGGAAAAGCACTTTTGAGTTAACTATATCAAAAGGAATACTTTATTTTTGTGAATTATAAATGACTTGTACTGTATCAGAAATAATACCAAAGTTGTCTCAGAATGATAGATATTGGCCAGTAACTTTTATACTTAGGCAAGTTAGAATAATGTAAATAATTAGTCGAAGTGCGTCTGTTCAGAAAGCTCACTAATGTACCTAAAATACCCACCATTAAAGTTCTGTTGCTGCTAAGCATTGCCCTGGTTTCAGATGTTACCTTAAAAAAAGTAAGCGCTCCTAGCAAGGAAATTAAGTCTCAGGTAATGCTTCATTGTGTCTTTCATTCATTCACGTTTATTCCCTTATTCCTATGGAGTTTTTTTATAACATATGTTTTTTGGAGTATAATATACATACAGTAAAATTTACATTTTTTAGGTGAATGGTTTGATGAGTTTTGAAAAATATATATGGTCATATAACCACCACCACTCCGAGATATATCACCCCTGAGATATATCCCGAGACATATATCTATATCAAGAGAGTAATATATCATCCTCTTGTCTTATTATCAGTCTTCTCCCCTCCTTCCCCAGTCCCTGCTAGCCACTGATTTGATTTATGTTTCAATAGATTGATTGAGATATGGCCTCACTTTATTGCCCAGGCTGGTGTGCAGTGACTATTCACAGGCTCCATCATAGCAGACTGTGGCCTCCAATGATCCTCCTGACTCAGCCTCCTGAGTAGGTGGGAATACAGGCACTCATCACCACGTCAACAGTTTTATGTCTGATAGGCTAGTTACCATGCTGGGTGCTAGGGATACCAAGACAATAAGATCTAGTCCCTGTAGAGAAGGAGTTTGTCATTAAGTGAGGAGATGAACTTGTTAACAGAATATTACCACAGAGTAAATGCTATTACAAAGGTATGAATGACATACTTTGGTAGCACAAAAGGCATACGACTAACTGTGTAAATTGAGAATGCCTCATTAAGGAGATGGCTATTCAGTTGGGTCCTGAAAGGATGAGTTGAAATAGGGCAAACAAAGAAGGTGGGATAAGACTTTCCAGCTGGAACCAGTATCTGCACATAGACATTCAGTTATGAATGTTTCTGTGTCTTCTGAAAAGGAGGTGAAGATAAGTGTGAAATCTATCTGTCCAAGGTGTAAGTAATAAAAGGCTAATATTCTGGCCCTCATAAATTTGCACCCAATTTTAAGCTTCTAGACTCACCTGTATGCCTGAGCTAAAGGCATACTCTGTTATTAATGCTTCAGCAGCTATTTCTGCCATGTGTCTTTGTAGTTTAATTTTTAATTTTTTTTTTTTTTTTGAGACGGAGTCTTGCTCTGTCACCCAGGCCAGAGTGCAGTGGCGCTATCTCGGCTCACTGCAAGCTCCGCCTCCTGGGTTCACGCCATTCTCCTGCCTCAGCCTCCAGAGTAGCTGGGACTACAGGCGCCCGCCACCACGCCCGGCTAATTTTTTGTATTTTTAGTAGAGACGGGGTTTCACCATGTTCGCCAGGATGGTCTTGATTTCCTGACCTCGTGATCCGCCCGCCTCGGCCTCCCAAAGTGCTGGGATTACAGGCGTGAGCCACCGCGCCTGGTCCTTGTAGTTTAATTTTTAATTACATAATGAAAGGCTCAAGTTTGAATCATCAGCAAACAGTGAGCAAAGTAATGGAATTTGAAGCATTGACAAATAGATAAGAAGCTTTTGTATTGGGGAAAATTTATTGGGTTCTCTCTAGTCTCATATTCAGTTATGACCCTCCCCACCCAACTCCATCCATACTGAACTTTTGCTCCTTCCATGCAACATTCTCACCCTTCCTAGCCTTTAAATATATGCCATTCTCTTGTCCTGGACACTCTTCCTTGAAGGTAGGTTATCTCCACCCACCTTCACCCAGCTGATTGTCTTTCATGCCCTTCCTCAGCCATTCTCAGTGTTCAGAGAATACAGTATTTTCCTATTGTGTCCTTATCACTGTGTCATAATTGCTTGTATAATTCTCTGTCACCCCCCATAGACTCTAAGCTCTTTGACAGCCTATTGAAATCCTTTTTGAAATAGATGCTCTGTAAATATTCTGGGAACAAAGGAATGAATAACTTGAGTTCAGACTTAAATTCACCCAATTTAACTGGATTAAATGAGAAATAATTTGGAAATGTATAAACGTTCTTTGAACAATTTGGTATACAAACACCTTTGATATTTAGGGCTGAGTTTGGGGATTAAATTGTAAGGAAGAATAGAGATCAAAATGTAATTGGTTAAATGTAAGTCTTTTGTAAAAATTCTGGGAAATGCATATTAACAGCATAACCCCATATCTATTTTTGCAATATTTAGCCTACGTAAGTTATGTTATTTAAGTGCATTTATCCATTGGATGAAGGATTTCAAAAGTGAGGGGAAAAAAATCATCATTCCAGCAATGATTTGCCATTACAGGCCTGAAGTGCCACAGGCACCAAACCACCCAAAATCTATATAGTATGAGTCACAAACCAAACAGGTCTTTACTCTGCCTGAATTCCAGTCCCTAATCACAAGTTAACTGTGAACCTAATATTTTAAGATAAAAGAACTAATCCTACAAGGGACATTTATTTCACACATTTCTGTATATCTAGAGTAGCCAAACAATAACATATGTATTTTAATCATGAAATAGTTCATAGTTAATATGGGTTCATATTCTAAATACACTCTCTTTAAGGAAATAAAAAAAATTTAGAATCATTTCTAGAGCACTTTCCTCCTCAAAATTTTTTGTATTTCCAGTAAGATGGAGCAATTGGAGGCGGGGCCCAGTGGTTCATGCCTATAATCCCAGCACTTTGGGAGGCCGAGGCAGGTGGATCACTTAAGGTCAGGAGTTCGAGACCAGCCTGGCCAACATGGTGAAACCCCATTTCTACTAAGAATACAAAGATTAGCTGGGTATGGTGGTGGGTGCCTGTAATCCCAGCTACTTGGGAAGCTGAGGCAGAATTGCTTGAACCCAGGAGGATTGCGTGACAGACCAAGACTCCGTCACAAAAAAAAAAAAAAGAAGCAGCAGTTTGGCCTGTGGATAGATTGTGTTGTGGTGCGTAGTAGGCAGAAATTTGTTGACAGTCTCAAATAGGCTCAAATAGGTATAAGGAAATCTAGAATCTAAACCCAGCTCAAGCTCCATGGGAGTAGGTAAATTACTTAACCTAACAGTAGACTAATAAATGATATAGATTATGTGGTATATTAGAAAGTGATCATTGCTTTTGGAAAGAAAAGGATAAGCAAAATTGAAAAGATCAAGAGCGGGGGTATATGCTTAGGTGAGTGCTTTGCTTGACATATATGAGCCATCAGTAAAATATTATCATTATTATTACTTTGGGTTTCTCATATGTAAATAGAAACATTAGGTTGAATAATTCTTAGAACTTGAAAAAAGTTGTGTTCTAGTGGGCTCTATTGCAAACTCTTTAGAGTTATTCCAAGTTTTATAAAGTTATTATACTTCTATTTGTTGCTTAAAAGTTTTTTGTTTTCATGTTCCTTGTGATTTCTGTGAAAGTGTCTGTCCTCCAATGATGTAAGAATAATCAAATAATTTTAAAAATTAATTTTTAAGTGATATAAACTCCAAATACAATTTTTAGTGTGCTTTGGAAAAATTATGTAATAGTATTAGATAGTATCTGTTAGGCCTGTTTCCTTTAAATCTTGTCTTTTTGGTCATTGATTCATGATTATTTTAAGTTTTCAACAAATATTGACACACAGTCCTATTCTAACACATTCGTGTTTGAAATTGATGTAGTTATCGTCGTCGTCTTGGAAATAGACATTTGCAGCACACCTGTTAAGACTGATTCCCAAAGACTGTTGAGCATCATAAAAGTAGACGTTCTGTGTTGCTATAAATTGTAAGCTAGAAGACAGACTGTCAGCCCCAGTTGAGTTTCTACATGAGTATTAATTTTTTAAAAAATTAAAGAAAAGAGAAAAAAAGGAGAAGCCCTCAAATGTTTAAACCAACTTAATCATCTTGCGTTAATAGAGGACATAGAAAGGGTGTATATAATGCATGTTGTTTCTATAGCAATCTTACTATTCCTTTGCCTGCACAGGTACCTAGATTCTAGCAAAGCAAAATGTATGATAGTCCTAAATGTTCTACTATCCTAATTATCTTCCATTGTTTATCCTCTTTTATTTATTTTAGCTGGTTTAAATTATACCTTCATGAGTTCCAGAAATTTGGTAGAAATATTTCAATAATTAAAAATATATATCTATTAGTTATCTATTGCCACACAACAAGTTACCCATCAAATCAGGCAGGTTAAAGCAACAAATGTTTATTATTTCACCTCATTTCTGAGAATCAGGAATCTGGGAGTGACTTAGCTGTGTGGTTCTGCATAAGGGATTCTCAAGTTTTTAGCTGAGGCTGCAGTCATCTCAAGACTCAAGTAGGACTGGAGTATCGACTTCCAAACTTATTAATGTTATTTGCAAGCCATAGGTCCTCAGCAGTGAGCCTGCCTATCATAGCTAGCATCATCACCCAGAACAAGGGATCTGAACAGAGGGTGATGACAGCTGCAATGTCTTTTATAACTGAATGTCACTACTGACATGCCATCACTTCTGCTGTATTCCAGTGGTCACAGAGACTACTCCTAGTGCAGTGTGGGTAGGAACTATACATGGGTGAGAGAACTGGGAGACAGAGATCATTGGGGGCCATCATGGAGGCTGACTACCACAATATATATTTAACTACTTGGTCTATAAAATGACCTGAATCTTAGTAATAAACGTGATTAATATGAAACAAGCTGGAATTTAAGATGAAAGCACTAAATAGGATAAATAAGTATATTAAATCATGATTCCTTATAAAATGCTAATGTCGTGCCACCGCACTCCAGCCTGGGTGACAGAGCGAGACTCCATCTCAAAAAAAAAAAAAAAATGCTAATGACTTGTAGTAGATGCTGTGATACATGTTCTGTTCATTCCCTACTTCACGACTGAAGCACTAAGTCCTTCTGACTGCTGGTAACTTACAGTTCCCATCCCAGCTGCATTCTCTTTCAAAAGACTGTAGACCTGCCGTCTACAAAGTCGAAGTGTGTGGGGAGGAGGAAGCCCACATCGATGACTGATTACTGTGTGAATATAAATATCCTTTTGTTTCAGTTCAGCACAGTTCTGCAAAAATATTCCACAGTGGTTGATCCCCAAAGCATTTCTCAATGAACTCCCTGCACTCTCCAACTCAGAGTCAGCTTCCCAGGGAGGCCAAATTGCAACACTGAGAAAACTTCGGTGTCTATGTATATTCATTAAAAATCAAGACTAAGCTGAGGTTCCTAGTGGGATTTGGTTGATGGGGTTCTTTTTACTAGGTTCTTTTTGTTTTGCTTTGTGCAATTACACGTGCTCTTATATAACAATGTAACAGGGCCAGCGTGGTGGCTCACGCCTGTAATTCCAGCACTTTGGGAGGCCGAGGCAGGCGGATTGCCTGAGCTCAGGAGTTCGAGACCAGCCTGGGCAACATGCGGAAACCCAGCCTCTACTAAAAATACAAAAAATTGGCTGTGCGTTGTGGTGTGCGCCTGTAAATCCCAGCCTGTAATCCCAGCTACTCAGGAGGCTGAGGCACGAGAATGGTTTGAACCTGGGAGACAGAGGTTGCAGTGAGCTGATGTTGCGCCACCGCACTACAGCCTGGGCTAGAGAGTGAGACGCTGTCTCAAAAAAAAAAAAAAAAAAAAAAAGAAGAAGAAGAAGAAAAGAAAAGAAAAAGAAAAAATAGCCGGGTGTGGTGGCACACACCTGTAAGTCCCAGCTACTCAGGAGGCTGAGGTGGGAGAACCACTTGAGCCTGGGAAGCAGAGGTTGCAGTGAGTGGAGACTGCACCACACCGCACTCCAGCTTGGGTGACAGAGCCAGACCCTATCTAAAACATATATATACATATATATATGTATGTACATATATATACATATATATATGTATGTATATATATGTACATATACATATACGTATATATGTATTATGTATATATAAAACATATATATACATAAAATATATATACGCAAAATATATATAAATAAATGTTTTATACATGCATATAAAACAAATGGAAATGAGAAACTTTACTCAGCTTGGATACTGTGATAAATGTTCATCATACTCAAATATAAACATGTACAATACATATGCTAATATACATATACATATATAGTGGGATGTTATGGTTGCAAGATTGTGGAGACACTTTCCTGCATCTTGCATTTCTTGTTAGAAATACTTCCTGGAAACCTTTCTGTCAATAGCTCTAATTATTTATTTTTAATGATTACATAATATTTCATGGTGCAAACGTACCATTATCTCTTCAGAGGGAACATTGTGTAATGAAAAGGAGCTTTAAAAATGGTTGTTCTTACTCTTCTTGATCTAGTGCACCTGGAAGCTCTCAGCCAAGGGAGCTCCACTTGCAAATTGATTGGTTGCTACTGGAAGGGACAGATTATCCCTTTGTGATAACTCTTTTTCAAGTGGGAAAAAATGCCAAATATTTGGAAATAATAGCTGAGGTTCATAGGAATCATGATTATAAGGATTTGTCAGGTGGCTTGATTTGAAGAGTACTTAAAGATATTTAGTCTTTCTAAAATCACAGATCTTAATCTTGTTTTAAAGCTTAAGACTCTTCGAGACTTCCATTCCCCTTAGACGATCCAAATTCCTTAAACCAGCTTATTAGGCATTTCAAAACCTGTCTAGTTCTCTGTAGCCATATCTCCTCCTTTGCACTCAATTCTTACACCACTCTGAACTATTGAGCGTTACCTTTGAAGCTTGATTATGTAACTGATTTCTGCACTTTTTAATATGCTTCTTATCCCTTTGAACTACCCTACTCATTGTCTTCCTAATTTTTATGGATTTTTCAAGTCTTGACCTTGCCATCACCTTCCTTGAAATGCCTTGGATTGATTTCTATACCTGTTAAGGACTCTTTACTAAGTGCTGCCACAATGCCTATCATTGCAATTATTTATTCAATTATACATCTTTCCTGGACTCCTACATCCTAGAGAGAGTGTCTGTTTGCTGCATATCCCTGGTGCCTGGCACATAAGAGGTGCTCAATACAAGCTGTCGAATGAATGAATGACAAAAAAAGGCTGCTAAGAAGAATGTAAGGCTGATTTGGGAACTAAGGAGATAACCTATCCAAACAGGTAAGGGTGCCATACATTGAATTTAATGTTTAGCAATCCACGGTGAAGACTTTTTTTTATTGTTACTATACTTTAAGTTTTAGGGTACATGTGCACAACGTGCAGGTTTGTTACATAAGTATACATGTGCCATGTTGGTGTGCTGCACCCATTAACTCGTCGTTTAGCATTAGGTATATCTCCTTCCCCCTCCCCCCTGCCTCCCACCCCACAACTGTCCCCGGTGTGTGATGTTCCCCTTCCTGTGTCCATGTGTTCTCATTGTTCAATTCCCACCTATGAGTGAGAACATGCGGTGTCTGGTTTTTTGTCCTTGCGATAGTTTGCTGAGAATGATGGTTTCTAGCTTCATCCATGTCCCTACAAAGGACATGAACTCATCATTTTTTATGGCTGCATGGTATTCCATGGTGTATATGTGCCACATTTTCTTAATCCAAGAAATTTGCTAATATTTGATTAAATGATTCAGCAATTTTATAATTAAAATACCAATAACTGCATGATTTTATAAGTATGGATCAAATAGAGGACCAAAATATCAATGTCACATTAAAATATGAGTATAGAGCAAAATTCAATACAATTGGGTTTAAATCATTTAAATTATTGGAAGTATAAGCACCATAAAATAAATAAATTATAAGATAATCCTACAATAATACAATTCCAAGAAAAAACGCCATTCTACATTATACCAAAATATCATAGTTTTTTAAAAAATAAATTATCCATCAATTAGGTACATGACTGATGTACCATCTTCCAATTATTTGGAATAACAGATATAGGTTCTGAAATATTTTCTAGCGGGTTACTAAATTGTTAATAACTATCATGTTTTGAATTGTTAGTACATTTTAGGTCTCTTAAACATGAAATGAGTAAATTTTCAAAAAACAACTTCGAGATATAATTCACATACCATATAATTTACACATTTAAGGTATACAATTCAATATTTTTTAGTATATTCACAAGGTTGTGCAACTATCACTACAATTTAATTGTAGAACATTTTCTTCTCCCCTGAAAGAAACCTGGTCACTCTTCATTCCCCTCCCTCTCTCCCCTAGCCCTAGGCGCCATCTTCTACTTTGTGTCTTTATAGTTTTGCCTGTTCTGGACATTTCATACAAATGGAATCATATAATATGTTGCCTTTTGTGTCTGGCTTCTTTTACTTCACATGCTGCTTTTTTCCCAAAGTTTTTCCATGCTACAGCATGCATCAGTACTTTGCTATTTTTTATCCCCAAATAATATTTCATTGGTTATACCACATTTTATTTATTTATTCATCAGTTGTTGGACTGAATAAACTTTTTTTTCTACCAAGACTTTGCTGGGGAATGAATAAACTTTTTAAAGCACGTTTGAGTAAATTACCCTAATCCTTAGCTATAAAAGAGTTTACTATAGAAGCAGACTCATCTACAATACGAAATTAAAATAAGGCCGGGCACGGTGGCTCACGCGTGTAATCCCAGCACTTTGGGAGGCTGAGGTGGGCAGATCACCTGAGGTCAGGAGATCGAGCCCAGACTGGCCAACATGGTGAAACCCCATCTCTACTAAAAATATAAAAATTAGCTGGATGTGGTGGTGGGTGCCTGTAATCCCAGCTACTCAGGAGGCTGAGACAGGAGAATCACTTGAACCTAGGAGGTGGAGGTTGTAGTGAGCTGAGATCATGCCACTGCACACCAGCCTGGGCGACAGAGTGAGACTCTGTCTCAAAAAAGAAAAAAAAATTAAAATAAAATCAGTTAATTACCAAAATATCTTTTAATTTGAATTGGTTCAAAAGAGCTTATGTAATAAAAATTTCTGGAAGAATATTTTCTGTACAAGATCTGGGATGCTGTGGCTTCTAAAATATGTCACTTCATCTCAGAGGGTTGATGTGAGGATTAAGTGATTTAATATAATGAATGAGCTGTTTAATAGTTTAGGTTCAGATTAGGAGCTAGGGCTGTCCTATCTTTCCAGCTATTTTAGGCTGTCCCATTATTCCTACTATTAATTGCACAGAGCCCTCCATTCCTTTGATTCCTCTTTAGATTTGTGTCTTTTTAGTCCACTCCAGGTCTCACATCTTTACTCCTCCATAATCTGCCTTCTCCACTCAACACAATGGCTTTTTGGCCCTGCTAGAGAAGGTTCCAATGTGGAACCTGATTCGTGCCTCCAGAAATATTATCTCTACAATACATGGTGGGGATCAGTGCCAATGGAAAGTGCTTTTACAGTCTTTGGACACTGTTCTTTTCATTCCTGTTTTCTTTGGCAACTATTTCAAACATTTATAGCCAATATTCAAAAGCTCTAATTACTATATGAATTACACTTGGCAGAGGACACCATTATTGGGAAAATTCTACAGATTAGGGAGGAATTTACCTATCACTTTACATTTAAATTCACGTTTGTATTTCAGAGCTGCTTTTTATTATTTATTTATTTATTTTACTTTTTATTTTTATTTATTTATTTTTTTTTGAGATGGAATCTCATTCTGTCACCCAAGCTGGAGTGCAATGGCACAATCTCTGCTCACTGCAACCTCTGCCTACTGGGTTCAAGAGATTCTCCTGCCTCAGCCACCTGAGTAGCTGAGATTACAGGCACCCACCACCACACCCGGCTAATTTTTGTGTTTTTTGTAAAGATGGGGTTCCAGCATGTTGGCCAGGCTGCTCACGAACTCCTGACCTCAAGTGATCCACCTGCTTCGGCCTCCCAAAGTGCATAAGCCACCGTGCCTGGCCTGTATTTCAGTGTTCTTAATTTGTGCTCTTGATTTCTGTCCTTTTAAGGATCTTGTTCATCTCTTGTCTATACCTTCATCGCCTTCCTGTCTACTCACTCCATTAAACTCTTTTAAGAAAAGTCTACATAGATACCCTTTCGTTTACTCTTCAGGTTCATTCTTCAAACCACATAAAATCATTTAGGGATCATTCCTCCAAAAGCCATACATAATCCACCTTCATTACCTTTCCTTTTCTCACTCTACTCACTACTCCGAGTTTGGGCACAGAGTGGCTAGTCTGTGCTTCTTGTAACTCCTATTACTGTATTTTCCCCACTACACTGTGAGACAAAGATCTCTGGAGAAAGGAATTGTGTCTTGTTCACCTTTGAGTCCCTAGATCCCTTATTCATTCTTGGTCCATAGTTGCTAAATGGAACTTGGGGTGGGGCAATTGTTAAGTAGGAAGTTATGATTAGTTTTCCCTAGATTAAATGGTAAAATGTTATTAATACAAATATTTCAGAAATTATAAGCTGTATGGGAAGTTGCTGGAGAATTGTCAGTACATTTGCTGCCATGATATGTTTCTATTTATCAGAGTCCTGGTGCTGCTTTGCCTCATATTAAAAAAGCAACAGTATAGTGTTATTAGTCATAATTTCGGTTATTTAAAAAATATTGGCTACGGGCCGGGTGCGGTGGCTCACGCCTGTAATCCCAGCACTTTGGGAGGCTGAGGCGGGCAGATCACGAGGTCAGGAGATCGAGACCATCCTGGCTAACACGGTGAAACCCCGTCTCTACTAAAAATACAAAAAGTTAGCCGGGCGCGGTGGCAGGTGCCTGTAGTCCCAGCTACTCTGGAGGCTGAGGCAGGAGAATGGCCTGAACCCAGGAGGCGGAGCTTGCAGTGAGCCGAGATAGCGCCACTGCACTCCGGCCTGGGGCAAAAGAGCGAGACTCCGTCTCAAAATAAATAAATAAATAAATAAAATAAAAATAAAAAATATTGGCTACAACTGTACTTCTTTAATTTGAATCTAGCATCTGATTAGGACATACTCCAGACTTACAGAATCCTTTTACTTGATATTCTTGATATATTCTAAATATGTGCTTGGCATATAGTCATGGTATAGTATATGTCAGGATTATTATATCTGGAGTTTTTTCTTCATAAAGATCATGCATATCCATATGTATAAATTAAATGTAATAGCCACTCTTTTTGGAAAGTAGGCTTCATCATTATGCTTATATTTTGTCTAAAACACTTTTTTGGATTGACTTTATTATCTTGTTTTATATAACACAGAAATACCCAAATGTTCTTCTCAGTTGCACTATTCTTGTTAAAAACACTCATCATCAGACCTTCCACTTTTGAAAATTATCAGTAATAATTTAACCACGATCATTTTTAATCTTTGGACATCAATAGACAGTTTTTTGGTTTTTCTCTAATGCTGCTCTGAAAGCTCTTATAATTAACTGCAGGCCTGAATACTTCATCTTCAGCAAAGAAGGACTGTCTCATGTGCTGTGGAAAAGGATGATGCCAAATGTTTTAAGGTACAGACTTTTGATGGCATCACTTAAACAACTTTCAGACCATACCAGTAAACTGAGTCAGGTATGTTCAGGTATTTCCAGAAGCCACTCAAGAAGCAGGTGGACTCATAAGGCTACTAATCTAAGATTGGGCATTAATTCTTACACTGGAATTAATTACACTGGAATGAATGAATTACACTGAAAGGAATGAACTGATGAGAGATGATTATGATTTTTGTTTGGAGTATTGTTGATGCTTTAATGTTCTAGTTTTTGGAAATATAAGAAACCAGTTGCTCTTTTCTCTTAAGCTATCTATAACTCATAACAATTTAATAGACTCTGCTTTATAAAACAATATAAAACATTTATAAATGATCTTTTTTTCCATTTCAACCACTCCAAAATTCAGAAACTATTACTGAGTATTCTTATTCTAATGGCAATACAGTTATCTGGATATGTTGAAAATGAGTCTGTCCTCCTTGTTACCAGGACATAACTAGAAGCATTGGTTATGCAACCAAGATCTTGGCCTGGAACATCATATTTGAGAATGATGCTATTTTTATTAATATCACTAGGCACTTTTAAGGAACTAAGGTTGACTTTGTGGACCCAGTGCTTACACAGCCCTCCTGGGAAACTGGCCTGGTTCATGGCTTATAGTGATTCTAGCCTTACAGATGAGAGAGAAAAGTTATTTCCTAGCAAGCCAAGGAGCCTGAAGATAATTTGGGAACCCCAAGAAGAGAAGAGTTCTCCCAAATTTATAGCCTCTGCAGGTGAAATCTAGCTTCTTGGCTTAGCTTTCTAGCTTCAATAAGCTTTTAAAAATCTAACCTAATTCTTAAATCCTTATTGAAAACATTCAGTAAAGCAAATTTAGAAAGGTCTTAATGGTAAGTTATTGTTATGACTACACCTATATAAATAATCAAGTCAAATCTAGTTAGACCAGTTTTATTTTGTAATCAAGAATAATCTTATTATTTTCAGGGGCTGAGGCAGGTGGATTGCTTGAGCCCAGGAGTTCGAGACTGACCTGGCAACATGGTGAAACCTGTCTCTATAAAAAACGTAAAAATTAGCTGGGCATGGTGGTGCATGCCTGTAGTCTCAGCTACTCAGGAAGCTGAGGTGGGAGGCTCACTTGATCCCAAGAGGCAGAGGCTGCAGTGAGCCAAGATCGTGCCTTGGTACTCCAGCCTGGGTGTAAAAGCCTGTCTCAAAAAATAAAAATAAATAAAAATAAAAATAAAAATAATAATCTAGAATCTTAGCAGGCACAGTGGTGGTGCATGCCTGTAGTCCTAACTACTCAGGAGGCTGAACTGGGAAGATCACTTAAGTCCAAGAATTTGAGACCAGCCTGGGCAATATAGTGAGGCCCTGTCTCAAAAAAAAAAAAAAAAAAAAAAAAAAGGTGAGGGGGTCAGATGTGGTGGCTCGTGCCTGTAATCCCAGCACTTTGGGAGGCCGAATTGGGCAGATCACTTGAGGCCAGGAGTTTGAGACTAGCCTAGCCAACATGGCGAAACTCCGTCTCTACTAAAAATATAAAAATTAGCTGGGCATGGTGGCATGTGCCTGTACTCCCAGCTACTGGGGAGGCTGAAGCATGAGAATTGCTTGAACCTGTGAGGCGGAGGTTGTAGTGAGCCAAGATTGTGCCACTGCACTCCAGCCTGGGCAACAGCGAGACTCTTTCTCAAAAAAAAAAAAAAAGAAAGATCTTCTTTTTGGGAATATTTTTGATCTAAAGATGGGTGACTATAGAGACAAATTTTGTGTTTCAATGGAAAACTATGCATCATTTACAGCACATCCTTCCTGGTTATTAGATTCCAGCCCAGTTCATGATCTTTGAAGTCTTTTTCATGTCTCTTTGTGAATTTCAGATAACTGATAGACATGCAAACTCTGTCTTGTCTGTCAGAGATTTAAGTGACTTCCAACCCTCACCCTGTGAAAAAAACAGTTCTGGTACCTACCCACAAATTGGATTGAATTTGGTTACCTTGCTCAAACAGTTAATCCTTACCAAATTTTTAATTCTTCTGGTTTCCTTCAATATCTGGCTACAGTATTCCAAACTAATGTTTCCAATTTTTCTTCCTTTTGCCTGACTCAGAGTCATGGAGAACTAAACCTGACTGCCCAATCTCTGGGACTTTAGGCCGCCTTGCAGCTGACCCTTTCCACAGAATCTGAAGAAGTCCCTCAAGTTAAACAATGATCTGATATAAACTTGGAAGAACCCACCACTGCAGCAACCCATGAGTGAGCTGGATTTCTCCCTGGACAAGCCATTGTCTGGACCACTAAGGAATTCCAGTGAATTCCAGGAATTCCTGGGTCAAGCATACCCTTAGATGAGATACAACCAAGACTGTGGACAACATCAATAGCACTGACAAGCTATCTTAAGAGCATGAAATGCAACAAGCAATGCTATATACCCAAAAGATTTTTGACAACCTCTTAGAATCCACTGAACTAGTACCCTCAGAGTTCAACTCCTAGCTCTTTACTATAATACAACTTTTTATACTAATATTTCTCTGTTTCCTTTTAGGCATCTCTCTCTTGCAATACCCAAGCCTTTAGGGTCTCCAGGATCCTAAAACAATCAACATTTTTTCCACCTCTTAATAGATAATTTAACTGATTTTCTAGGAAAAATACCAACAATAATCCTTGAGAGACTTCTTAGACCCTTCGTCAACATTTGGGAAGTTTATAATCAGCTCCAAGTTGTACAGCAATGAGTGATATTCATTTATCTTGAACAAAAGGACAATTGACAATGTTGAATTTTATCTGAACCCTGTGTACCTGGAAAGCCGGACAGTCAGGATCCCTCCTCCGACTCTTTTGTGCTCCAAGAAATGGCTAACCACAAACAACTACCCTGCTGTCTGTCGTGTGCTCTTAGATAAGACCCATTTTGGCAAGGGGTGGTGGCCAGTGGATCACTTGAGGTCAGGAATTCGAGATCAGCCTGGCCAACATGGTGGAACCCTGTCTCCACTGAAAATACACAAATTAGGCAGGCATGGTGGCATGTGCCTGTAATCCCAGCTACTCGGGAGGCTGAGGCATGAGAATCACTTGAACCTGGGAGGCAGAGGTTGCAGTGAGCCGAGATCATGACCCTGCACTCCAGCCTGGGCGACAGAGTGAGACTCTGTCTCAAACAAACAAACAAACAAACAAACAAACAAACAAACAAAAAACAGAGCAAGCAAGCAAACAAAAAACCCATCTCCATCCTTCCTCAATGACCTCCCTGTTTATCCACCTCTTTAAAACCCTACCTCCTCTTTTCCTTGAGATGTTCCTCATCAATGAATAATCTCCCAATACAGCCCAAATAATAATAATCTCTTTAATTGTCAGATGCCTTTTGTCTTTCATGATAGGGTTGATTGTATGCATTTGCGATCCAAATTGTGGTAGACAGAGTCTTGCTCTGTGGCCAGGCTGGAGGGCAGTGGCACAATCTCAGTTTACTACAACCTTTGCCTCCCGGGTTCAAGCGATTCTCTTGCCTCAGCCTCTGGAGTAGTTAGGACTACAGGCACGCACCACTATGCCTGGCTAGTTTTTTGTGTTTTTTGTAGAGACAGGGTTTCTCCATGTTGGCCAGGCTGGTCTTGAATTCCTGAGCTCAAGTGATCTGCCTGCCTCAGCTTCTCAAGGTGCTGGGATACAGATGTGAGCCACTGCACCCCACTGTGGCTTTAAAGAATAGGAAAATTATAGCTCTGCTTCACCAGAAAGACAGGCCACTAGCTTAGAAAATGTTAATTCACCTGTATTAAATTCACATTTTTGAACACTTTTTGGGTTATAGGATCTGTACCAAACAAGGAGGAGTGGCAGTAAGAACACAATATTGTGTTTCTAAAATTAAAGTAGACCCTGAGCATCTAAAATGCTGCATATATTCCCTGAGATTAACAAACAAACAATAACAACAAAAAACCCAAGCACAAACTGGGTGCCAGTGTGTCCCAACTAATTCTGTGCTATGTTGGATAATTGCCTGCTATAAGGTGTTATATTAGACACTATAATTGAAGTTGAATTAATCAATTTTGAGATGTTCAACTTAAATTCCACTAAAAGTCCACTTTGAAGTGGAGTGTTTTGAAGAACCACGAACGGAGGTAAACAAGTATAGCTAGAACCTCTACATGCACTTGATCACCCCAAGAGCTGCCACACAGACCTTCTTGCCTCACCATTGTAATAAATCAATAAAATAATTCATGCTGCCTGCTTTTATGTGGATTTCTGATCACGTGACCATGAACAAAAAAAACTTGTATGATTTTGAACTAGACAGTAGACAGCAGATGTGAATCAGAGCCAGATGCAGGTGCTGAGTCTGTGGTTCTAAGGACTGGCACTATTTAATGTCTGATTCCAGCAAGACAGACAACCCAATCCAAACTCCAGTAGATGTCCTCTAAGCATTAAGTAAGAAATTGAGAAGCCGTAATAGCTTTACCAAGCTGTAGGAAACCCAGAAATAGGGTGAGCTTGGTGGTATGCATGTGTCCCAGACAAGGGACATGAAATACTGAAATCTGGAAGGCACCAAATGTTATCACCAGCTGATAGTCACCACTGCCGTTGTCTTCGAAAACAAGATTAAGGAATGATTTGATAAGTGGGAGGCAGCCTGCAGGTTGTAGAGCCAGTGAGGAGGCAACCAGTAAGCATTTCAGCTCCACGGAAACTAAATTAGATCTTTGGATTTGAATGAAACAATAAGATTATTTGAGAGGCATCTAAAAGGTAAGCACAAATTTTTAATGTGCCCATTTTTGAACAAGGGCTGGGGTCAAAATTTATGACAAAATCATTTCTATTGCTTGAACAAAGTAAAAGGAAATGTATAGCACAGTATGAGAAACACTAAACCATAATGTCAAAAGATGTAAATTGTCAGTACAACTTCAGTGTGCTAAGAGGCCAGAGAAGTAATCAGACAAGAATGAAGAAATCAGATAGGACTCAAAGACTGAGAAAGTGCAATGTTAGCTTGTTTGTTCTTATAGAAAGAGAGTAGACTTAGCCTTTTGTGCTCACCTTCTGAATTTTGTGTTTTGTGTAGGAATGCTTCTGACCAATTCTTGCAGGGAAGACCTAAATCTAAATTATACTTTTCAGTTCATGGAAATGGATGAAACACTTAGAAAAGAACAAGTGTATGAAGTGGTTTTTAAAATTAAAATATATTCTCAAGAGCCAGCAAAATTCATATTGAGATGGCTTTCTTATTTGCATTTATTTCCTATAAAATCTTATAGACTATAGGAGATTTTTTTTAATTATAAAGAGATTTTCTTAATTAACTTGAATTTCAATGATTCCTGTCTGTTACATAATTCCTTTAGAAGGCATTTCAAAATTGTATTAATAGGCTAAAAATAATTTCAGACTTAATTTCCATGGATTAGAAGTAAAGATTTTTGTTGTAAGGGATTGTCTAAGCTTATAAAACAATTAATATACTATACTAATTGTGACTTTTTTTGAGACAGAGTCTAGCTCTGTCACCCAGGCTGGGGGGCAATGGTGTGATCTCGGCTCACTGCAACCTCTGCCTCTTGGGTTCAAGCGATTCTCCTGCCTCTCAGCTTCCCAAGTAGCTGGGACTATAGGTACATGCCACCACACCCAGCTAATTTTGTATTTTTTAGTAGAGACAAGGTTTCACCATGTTGGCCAGGCTGGTCTTGAACTTCTGACCTCAGGTGATCCACCCACCTCAGCCTCCCAAAGTGAAAGTGCTGGGATTACAGGCATGAGCCACCATGCCCAGCCAATTGTGACCATTTTTATTATTTTTTTTTATTATTATTTTTTTGAGACGGAGTCTGGCTCTGTCGCCCAGGCTGGAGTGCAGAGGCGCAATCTTGGCTCACTGCAGGCTTTGCCTCCCGGGTTCATGCCATTCTCCTGCCTCAGCCTCCCGAGTAGCTGGGACTACAGGCGCCCGCCACTATGCCCGGCTAAATTTTTGTATTTTTAGTAGAGATGGGGTTTCACTGTGTTAGCCAGGATGGTCTCGATCTCCTGACCTCGGCCTCCGAAAGTGCTGGAATTACAGGCTTGAGCCACCGTGCCCAGCCTCAATTGTGACCATTTTTAAAACCATTGCCCCAAACAGCATAATTAGTCTGTTATATTTGTCCCTTGCTTAATAACAATAACTAGTTTGAAAGATTGAAATATGAAAATATTTATCTTAAAAATCCACCTACGGGGCATTTGGTGTAATAGAACATTTCTTTTCCACATCTACCCTTTAAATTCAATATATCTATTGGTATAGTAAATATTGATAAAGTGATGAATTAAAATATGCTTTAGAGATATTTCAAGTTAATTAGAAAATTAAAATCTACTTGTCTTTTGTAGTTTTTTAGTCTATTCTATTGTACCTTATGAAGTTCTGTTTAAATTCTACACAGGTATGGGCCATGCCTGTATTACTCAGGAGTGCATCTTTAGCATCTAACACAGGATGTGGCACTTGGGCACCTGAAAAATATTTGGTGAATGACTGAATATTTCCAAAAGAGAAAAGAGTAAAAGGATTACATTTTGAATACCTCTGTGTCTTAGATTATTTGCGCTGCTCAAACAAAATACCCCAGATGGTAATTTATATATAATAGAAATTTATTTCTTACAGTTCTGGAGGCTGGGGAGTACAAGATCAAGGTGCTGGCAGGTTTGGTGCCTGGTGAGGGCTGCTCTCTGCTTCCATGATGGCAACTTGTTGCTCCATTCTCACATGGAGAAGGGGTTAAAAAAAAAAAGGGGGTGGAAGGGATGAATAGCTCCCTCACAGCTCTTTTATAGGTCACTAATCATTTATGAGGGCTCTGCCCTCTTGACTTATTCACCTCCTAAAGACCTCACCTCTTAACACTATCACATTGTTAATTAAGTTTCAATACAAAACTCTGGGGGGACACATTCAGATCATAGCACTCTGAAATGTAGGAATTTTGCCTTTTTCCCTTCCTCCCTCCCTCCCTCCCTCCCTCCCAACCTTTCCTCCCTCCCTCCCTCCCTCCCTCCCTCCCTCCTTCCCTCCCTCCCTTCCTTCCTTCCTCCCTTCTTTCCTTCTTTTATCCTTTCCCTCCCTCCTTCCTCCCTGCTTCCTTCCTTCCTTTTTTTTTTCTTTTAAAGGAATATAAGGTGATCAGGAATAAAATTAAAATAATTTCGTGAATGAAATTTGTGTTCACCTAATTATAAATTTTGATTAAATTTGCACATCAGGCCGGGCGTGGTGGCTCAAGCCTGTAATCACAGCACTTTGGGAGGCTGAGGCGGGCTGATCACAAGGTCAAGAGATCCAGACCATCCAGGCTAACACGGTGAAACCCTGTCTCTACTAAAAATACAAAAAAATTAGCCAGGCGTGGTGGCGGGCACTTGTAGTCCCAGCTACTCGGGAGGCTGAGGTAGGAGAATGGCGTGAACCCAGGAGGCGGAGCTTGCAGTGAGTTGAGATCACCCCACTGCACTCCAGCCTGGGCAACAGAGTGAGACTCCGTCTCAAAAAACAAACAAAAAATTTGTACATCATCTGACAAAAATCAGAAACATTTTAGGTATTCCACTCAATGTTTTTGTTTTCTTGTTGTTGTTGTTTTTTTGAGACAGAATCTTGCTCTGTGGCCCAGGCTGGAGTGCAGTGGTGCAATCTCGGCTCACTGCAACCTCTGCCTCCTGGGTTCAAGCAATTCTCCTGCCTCAGCCTCCAGAATAGCTCGGACTACAGGCGCCTGCCACCATGCCTGGCTAATTTTTTGTATTTTTTTTTTAGTAGAGACGGGGTTTCACCATGGTCTTGATCTCCTGACCTTGTGATCTGCCCGCCTCGGCCTCCCAAAGTGCTAGGATTACAGGCATGAGCCACTGCGCCTGGCCTAGCACTTTTTTTAAAAATGGAAAATGAAGTAGAGCGCCTTGTCCTCAAAGAGCTTACAGTTTTGTGAAATGCCAATGTAAGGAATTATTTATATAATATTAAAGTGTGATGAAGACTATGAAAGAGGCAAGTTTCAGCTAAAGCAGCAGTAGGGAGAGGAAATAGTCATCTCTGCCTGGGAAGAGTGAAGGTGTGGGAAAGTTTCACAGAAGATGAGAATGATAGAAGTATGTACAGAGGGAAGGACGTATGAGCCAGCACAGCATACTGAAAGAATGCAAAGAATTCAGTATGGCTGTTGGGGAGGGCATTCAGGAAAGCATGGGCTTTGGAATCTGATAAACACAGTTTTAGATTCTGGATCCGCTACTTACTAGCTAAGTTACCTTGAGCAATTTCACTTAGCTTCCTTGAATTGATTTCTCAGCTAGGATAACAAAGCCTTTCTACCTATCAGAGTATTTGTCAAGGTTAATGGAAACTCTTATTATAAATTAAAACGTATTAATTTATTTTCATTAGAATATTCTACTACTATTACTATTATTGCAAGTCTTTTGGAAAGCATTTGGGCATTATTACGTTAGTTAGCTTTGGGGATGCCATTAAAATAAGAGAAGGGTGTGAATGCATTTGCCTTCTACCAATAATACTTTGTCAGCAAGACAAGGATGAATCCGAGGACATTGGAGGCAAAGAGATCACTTCCTGGACTAATTCTCATTCTAGATGATGCATAATAAGAATATTAGTACTGGCTGGGCGAGGTGGCTCACGCCTGTAATCCCAGCACTTTGGGAGGCTGAGGCAGGTGGGTCACTTGAGGTCAGGGTTCGAGACCAGCCTGACCAACATGGTGAAACCCCCCTCTACTAAAAAATACAATATTAGGCCGGGCGCGGTGGCTCACGCTTGTAATCCCAGCACTTTGGGAGGCCGAGGCGGGCGGATCACGAGGTCAGGAGTTCGAGACCACGGTGAAACCCCGTCTCTACTAAAAATACAAAAAATTAGCCGGGCGTGGTGGCAGGCGCCTGTAGTCCCAGCTACTCGGAGAGGCTGAGGCAGGAGAATGGCGTGAACCCAGGAGGCGGAGCTTGCAGTGAGCCGAGATTGCGCCACCGCACTCCAGCCTGGGCGACAGAGCGAGACTCCGTCTCAAAAAAAAAAAAAAAAAAAAAAAAATTAGTCCGGCATGGTGGTGCATGTCTGTAATCCCATCTACTTGGGAGGCTGAGGCAGGAGAATCGCTTGAACCCAAGAGGCAGAGGTTGCAGTGAGCTGACATAGTGCGATTGCACTCCAGTCTGGGCAACGAGAGTGAAACTCTGTCTCAAAAAAAAAAAAAAAAAAGAATATTAGTGGGGATGGGGAGAAAAAGATGGATTCAGAGATACTTAGGAGATAGTTTAACATACCATATACAATTATGTTTAAAGACAAAACTAAGCATGAGGCAAAATTAACAAAGTCTATTTATTCATAAACTTGTAGCAAGAAAGCCCTTGGCAATGTTTTATTTCAGCAGGTTTTCAATGGTATTGGACAAGTATGAGTTTATAGTGTGTAAAGAAAATACTAAGCCTCTGATTGGCAAGTATTTATTAAGGTAGGAATTTAGAAGCAAGGGAGAATTTTATTGAGTGGTCATTGGGTTCATCTGGCAATAGCTGGCAGGCTGTAAAGGGGCAAGCAGTTGGGATCATTTCAAAACAGGAAGAATTGTTCAATGTTAGAGGTGGAAAGTTTTCCATGGTGACTGTCAGGCCTCTGAGCCCAAGCCAAGCCATCACATCCCCTGTGACTTGCACGTATACGCCCAGATGGCCTGGCCTGAAGTAACTGAAGAATCACAAAAGAAGTGAAAATGCCCTGCCCCGCCTTAACTGATGACATTCCACCACAAAAGAAGTGAAAATGGCTGGTTCTTGCCTCAAGTGATGACATTACCTTGTGAAAGTCCTTTTCCTGGCTCATCCTGGCTCAAAAAGCGCCCCCACTGAGCACCTTGCAACTCCTGCCCTCCAGAGAACAAACCCCCTTTGACTGTAATTTTCGTTTGCCTACCCAAATCCTATAAAACGGCCCCATCCCTATCTCCCTTCACTGACTCTCTTTTCGGACTCAGCCAGCCTGCACCCAGGTGATTAAAAGCTTTATTGCTCACACAAAGACTGTTTGGTGGTCTCTTCACACGGACGCGCGTGAAAGTGACCATTTCAGGGAACAGGTGGGGAACAAGTGGGGTACAAGTGGGGTTGATGGGGTACTCTTTTGAGGTGAAATTATCATCACAGTCCTTATTGGGAGTAGCTGCCATGGTAGGCAGTTTTTCTCAACTATTTAATATGAAGATCAGATAAAAGTTTGTTTATTCATTTTGCCCTGGTGGAAATATTCTAAATAATTTTAGTGGATGAAAGAACCTGGTAAGTATTATTGGGCATCATGGTATCTATCACTGTATGTGCTAACTCAGGGCATATTTCTTTTAGGGAAGATTTTAAGATAGCCACCATTTTCATTTGCATACTGATGTGCATGGGCTTATCTATTGCTGCAGAGTTAATTCTACAAATTACAAATAAGACCAATATCAGTCTTAAAAAATTCATCATATTTGCTCTGGAGTTTTACACTGAAGTTTACGAGCAGAAATATTTTCATATTCATGTTAGTAAACATACCTGGTGCACAAAGCTTCTGAATAGAAAAGACCAGGATAATTTAAGAATATGCTTTGAGGCCGGGCACGGTGGCTCACGCCTGTAATCCCAGCACTTTGGGAGGCCGAGGCAGGCGGATCACGAGGTCGGGAGATCGGGACCATCCTGGCTAACATGGTGAAACCCCGTCTCTACTAAAAATACAGAAAAGTTAGCCGGGCGTGGTGGCGGGCGCCTGTAGTCTCAGCTACTGGGGAGGCTGAGGCGGGAGAATGGCGTGAACCCGGGAGGCGGAGCTTGCAGTGAGCCCAATCGTGCCACTGCACTCTAGCCTGGGCGACAGAGCGAGACTCCGTCTCAAAAAAAAAAAAAAAAAAAAAAAAAAGAATATGCTCTGAAAGCAAACAAGAACCTCCTTAATCTTACATGTGCTTTAATTTGCTTTCATGTGATTTGTCTAGGTAAAGCAAATTTTTCCATGAAAGAAAGCTTGGACAGAAAATACGCTTGGTAAATCAGTCTTCTAAAAGCTGCTGGAGGTAAGGAAAAAAATTAGTAATGTAATGCTGTTGCTAAACTGCCCATCTAATTAATTCTGGGTAATATATTAACAATAATTTTTTGCTTTTTTTGGCAGAAAATTTGCCTTTTTTCACTAATCCTATCTCAATTTACTTCAAGAAGATTCCTTTAGTTGGCTAGGCAAGAAAATGTTCCTTGCCTCTCTTATATAACTTAGTGTCTCCACTTAAATAAAATGCCTTAAGGAAAAAGCAGTTGCAAAGGAGGTAGGAAGAAAGACAAGAACAAGGCTAAAAGAACTTGGTTTTAACAGGCATATACATGAGAACCTTTATAGACTAAGAACTTCTGGAGGGTGGGGTGGGGTCATCCTGGGATTAATGATGAAAGGAATCTGTCACCTTTGAGCATGAGTACTTTTTACCTGTGGCTCCGCAACAAAGAGGCTATTGTGCTTCAAAGCAGAAGCTCCAAACAATGACAAAGAAACCAGGCAAAGGGGGCCAGAGGGGTTGTTGCTTACTGAACATTTCGGTAGCATTTTCAAAATAATTGGCTTAACTACACTATCAAACCAGTTGTAATTTCAAGGGCACCACAATTAACAGGGATTTATGTTAAAGTTCTGTTAAGCAGTTCTTTGTTCTTTCTTTCTTGTAAACAGATCTCTAAGGGACACACCCAGGGCCTGCCATATTATGGGTCAATACTTCATGAAACAGAAGGTACTCTTGATGCAAGGATGGTAAGGGATATTTGGAATCAGAAACATATAGTCACTCTGAGTATGATAGGAGAGATGAAGATATGATATGAAGAACTAAATAAAAATAAATTCTAAGAATATTAAGTTCACACTTTATATACTGCTCCAGTTAAAGGCAATTTAGTGAGTTGTTAAAAGCCAGGCATCTGGAGCCAGGCTGTCTGGGTTTATCGCTCAGCTTTGCCACTTGGGTAAACAAACAAAACCACCTGTAATCTTACTACTTAAAAAAATACAAAGTATTTACAGTAAAGTATGAAAGCAAACCCATACTCCATTAACCATTCTACATTTAGTATGTATCCTTCTCAACTTTTCCCCAAAAGTTATACACATCAGTATATAATGGACACATGCATAATGCCAATAATACTGGTTTGGAATTAAAAACATCATTCAGTGATCTAACATGAGCCATGTAGTACATACATATTCATCTTGTATGTACTAATCATCTTGTGTTACTGGATAGGGGTCCCAATCCAGACCCCAAGAGAGGGTTCTTGGATCTCATGCAAGAAAGAACTCAGGAAGAGTCCCTAAAGTGAAAGCAAGTTCATTAGGAAAGTAAAGTAATAAAGAATGGCTACTCCATAGGCAGAGAAACCCTGAAGCCTGCTGGTTGTCTGTTTTTATGGTTATTTCTTTATCATATGCTAAACGAGGGGTGGGTTATTCAAGCTTCCCCTTTTTAAACCATATAGGGTAACTGCTTGATGTTGCCATGGCATTTGTAAAGTGTCACGTCACTGGTGGGAGTGTAGCAGTGAGGATGAACAGAGTCACTCTCAACCTTTGTTTTGGTGGGTTTTAGCCAGCTTATTTACTGCAACTGTTTAATCAGCAGTGTCTTTTTGACCTGCATCTTGTGCCAACCTCCTATCTCATCCTGTGACTTAGAACGCCTTAACCATTTGGGAATGCAGCCCAGGAGGTCTCAGCCTCATTTTACCAAGCCCCTATTCAAGATGGAGTTGCTGTAGTTTAATAAACATTTGTGTGTCTATTATTTTGCTATTATGATAGTAAAGTGAATGTCCTTGTACATAAATATTAATGTTATTATTTCTGTAGGTTAAATTTCAACTGGGATGATAAATCAAAAGGTATGCACATTTTAAATTCTAATAGATACTTCCACATTACTTTTTAAAAGATTGTGCAAGGCCGGGCATAGTGGCTCACGCCTGTAATACTAGCACTTCAGGAGGCTGAGGCAGGCAGATTGCTTGAGTTCATGAGTTTGAGACCAGCCTGGGCAACATGGTGAAACCCTGTCTCTAAAAAATATACAAAAATTAGCAGGGTGTGGTGTTACATGACTGTTTTCTCAGCTACTTGAGAGGCTGAGGTGGGAGCATTGCTTGAACTCGGGAGGTCGAGGTTGCAGTGAGCCGAGATTGCCCCACTGCACTCCAGCCTGGGTGACAAAGTAAGACACGGTATCAAAAAAAAAAAAAAAAAAAAAAAGGTTGTACTAATTTATGCTCTCAGTAATATATCAGAGAATGTCTTCTTCCTCACTTCTTCAATCCATATGAATTCTTTTTCGCCCTTTATTGTTACGAAAAATTTTAAATACAGCAAAAATAGGAAATAGTCTAATGAGCTCCCATAAACCCAACATCCCATTTCAATAATTATCAACTTTATTTTTATTCCTTCTTGTTGAATTATTTTAAAGCAGATATTAGACATGACATTTTCCCAAGCAAAGTAGATATTTTATATCTTCGATTATTCTAATTCTGCTTTCTTCTAACAATATATAAACATGATGATTGTTCTTCTCCTGTTCTTATCTCTCAGTGTGAGAAAATGAAAAACAGAACACTAAAAGCTTCCTGTAAGGCTTCAGGGAAGATATGAAAGGTTGAACACATTTTACTTTTACTCCCAGGATTATTTTGAAGTATTAGTAATCACTGGCTTTCAACACATACTAGTTTCTGATGTGGCTATTTATTTATGCTGCTGTTCTCGTTAATGTAGAAACTGTTTATTGAATGAGAAATAAGCTCCCGCTCTAAGATGAGATGCATCACTGAGGAGCAGCCCCCTGGTTTTGGTGACAGAACTCCTACTGAAGGACAGTGCCCTGAGGATGCTGTGGTGAGGTATGCATCCTGCTAGCTTGTTGATACTGCTCCATGCTCATAAAACCATCTGGGGTCCACGAGTAACAAAACCATCATCCATAATAACAAACAAACAAAACGTTTGTTAGCATGACAGCCATCACAGGTCATCCCATCCCGAGGGAAGTGATCCAGAGATTACTTGTTTTTCCATCAAGTGGGAGATAGTAGAGGGCACCAGAAATTTGGAAGAAAGAAAGATGTTCCCAGACCCCAGCACCTACCCAGAGTTAATATTGTCCCTTCAGTGGTTCAACAGAAAGATGTTAATGGAAAAGGGTCCCGATGCAGACTGCCCCTGTTTTTTTTTTTTTTAAATAGAGATGGGGTCTCACTATGTTGACCAGGCTGGTCTCGATTTCCTGAGCTCAAGTGATTCTCTCATTTCTCACGAGGCTGTGGAGAAACAGGAATGCTTTTACACTGTTGGGAGTGTAAATTAGTTCAACCATTGTGGAAGACAGTGTGGTGATTCCTCAAGGATGTAGAACCAGAAACACCATTTGACCCAACGATCCCATTACTGGGTATTTACCCAAAGGATTATAAATCATTCTACTATAAAGACACATGCACATGTATGTTTATTGCAGCACTGTTTACAATAGCAAAGACTTGGAACCAACCCAAATGCACATCAACGTTAGACTGGATAAAGAAAATGTGGCACATACACACCATGGAATACTTTGCAGCCATAAAAAAGGATGAGTTCATGTCCTTTGCAGGGACATAGATGAAGCTGGAAACCATCATTCTCAGCAAAGTAACACAGGAACAGAAAACCAAACACTGTATGTTCTCACTCATAAGTGGGAGTTGAACAGTGAGAACACATGGACACAGGGAGGAGAACAACACACAGTGGGACCTATCCGGGGATCGGGGGCAAGGGGAGGGAGAGCATTAGGACAAAAACCTCATGCATGTGGAGCTTAAAACCTAGATGATGGGTTAATAGGTACAGCAAACCACCATGGCACATGTATACCTATGTAACAAACCTTCACATTCTGCACTTGTATCCTGGAACTTAAAGTAAAAAAAAAAAAAAAAAAAAAAGAATCTGGGGATTAAACATTCTGAATTTAATTGGCCTAATCCAATCTTCACACAATAGCAGTAGAGATCTTTTTGAAATGTTAATCAGATTTTGTTATTTATCAGTTTGAAACCAGTCACAGGCTTACCATTGTACTAAAATAAAATTTAAATATCCTCAAGGAGGCCTACAAGCCTGGTCTATCTTTTCACTTTTTTTTTTTTCTTTTTTTTGAGACAGAGTCTCGCTCTGTCACCCAGGCTGAACTGCAACGGTGCGATCTCAACTCATTGCAACTTCCACCTCCCAGGTTCAAGTGATTCTCCTGCCTCAGCCTCCCGAGTAGCTGGGATTACAGGTGCCCACCAGCATGCCCGGCTAATTTTTTTGTATTTTTAGTAGTTATGGGGTTTCACCATGTTGATCAGGCTGGTCTCGAACTCCTGACCTCAAGTGATTCACCCCCCTCAGCCTCACAAAGTGTTGAGATTACAGGTGTGAGCCACCGAGCACCTGGCCTGTCTTTTCACTTTCATGCATGCCTTTCTCCATTTTGCTCACTGTCCTAGAGTCACATTAGGCTGCTTTCAGGCCCTCCCAAGCTTTAGTGTCTCCTCACTTTTTTGGTTTAGTCAACACTTCTCCTCACCCTTCACAATAATTGTTCTTTATACTTCAGGCTTCAGTTTAAATGTCACTTACCAAGAGGACTTCAGAGACGTCTCATTTTAAATTAGATTCCCTAGTTTTACTTTCTCTTTGTAACCTGAACCTTTCCTTCATAGCACTTATCCTTTAGTGATTGTATCATTATAAATAGGTTTTAAATTGTAATGTTTCTCTGTCCCTGCCCCCAACTTCCCGGAAGCTTTCAAAGCATAGATACCCATGCTTGTTCCCTCACCCCTCAAAATCCAGCACAACGCAGTGCCTTGCCTTTAGTATGCACATGGTACTTAAAACAAAAACAAAAATCCAAAAAACCTGAATATATAAATAAAGTAACATTATATCCATGCTTGTTCTCTCACCCCTCAAAATCCAGCACAAAGCAGTGCCTTGCCTCTAGTATGCACATGGTACTTATACTTAAAAACCAAATAAAACAAAACCCCCCCCCCAAAAAACCTGGGTATATAAATAAAGTAACATTTAAACTAAGACCAGAAGGGTGATGACTAGGACTTAGCTAGGCAAAGGTTGTGTGTAGGAGGGAAGCATTGGGAAGACTTTTCTGCAAGGAACTTTTGGAAGTTTTTAAAGGAGGGAAAGGCCATCTGGAATGAGTGTCACAATTGTGAGATTAGAAATTTGCTTTGCTCTGCTTTGTGAAATACAGGAAACTTTTGTTTTTTTTTTTGTAAAGGAATTGTGTTTTTCTGATATATTACTGTGTTTAGTTATTAAGCCAGGATCATTAGAGGTGTAGAAAAATGTGCTAGATAAAAATCTCAGTGGAATTAGTATTGAGGTGATCCTGTTATATGCAGGTGTTGGATAAGGTGACTCACTTTTCAGCCTGTGATGTTCTGGCTCCGAGAAGTTATAGACAATATAGAGGGTAGAAATCAGGATGACTAGGCTGCTGATATAATCTGTTACTTTTGTTGAATAAAAGAAAACCTGTCACTTTAAAATGTGTTATGTTTTGAATTTAAAATTTTTTTAATGACTTTCTGTTAGTAAAGTTAGCAAATAAAGGATAATAACCTGCAAGTAATCATTGACTAATCACAATTTTAAAGAAAAATACTTGGGCAAGAAAATGTGAAAAAAGCCTCACAAAGTAATTGTGTTGGAGGGTACCTTTTGCTAAAATATTTCACCTTTCAGCTACCTCCAAATCCAGAAGGTCTATTTTTAGGCAATTAAGTCATCACAAAGGAGAACACATATTTGAAGGCAAGTGGGCCTGAATTTAAATGCCAGGTCCATCACTTACTGTGAAATCATTAAGATTTTTTCTTAGTACAGGCATATATACCTGTACTTAGATATTTCCTTAGTATAGGTATATATACACAAGCATATTTTTAATGAAATAAGGAGGAAATACTCTCGACAGTCAGTCCTCATGTCTGTAACTGGTTACATGGCCATAGTTGGGATTGATAACTACCTTCTTCTACTACCCATTCTGTATTCCCTTTCCCCTCAGCAAGCATCTCAGCTGGTCATAGTTTTTTACCTGATGGAGTGACCCAAACTTTCATTCCTGAAGGGTCTGGGCCATTTGTAGGCCTGCCTGTTGTAGTTTTCTATTGATCTTAGTTACAGGGCAGGGTAATAGTAAGAGATGCCCTAAGTAATCGCCTGTATTCCAGACATACTCTGTATTCCTTATCTGCACTGTGGAGTAGTAGACTGATTTCATCTTGATAGTCTGGGTCAATCACCTCAATTAACATTGTACTTCCCTGCTTAACCTGTATACTTAGAGGTAGGAGGAGCATGGCCAGAGGGCAATTTTAACTTCCCAGTTCCGTAGAGTCATTGTTGTGTCCCCTGGTAGCAGCATTCCTCCCTCTGGAAATAAGACTTCTAGGCCAGCAGAACATAATGTGGCAGGAACAGGAAGCAAAAATTTTGCTAGCCAGGTCACTAGGGGTAATTGTGAGTGGTGCCACTTCCACTTCCACCCCTTGATTCCTGGACGCATGAATACTGGCTCTGAAAGAAACAGTACTGTGATGGTTAATATTAGTTGCCAACTTGATTGGATGAAGGGGTGCCCAGATGGCTGGTAAAGTATTGTTCCTGGGTGTGTCTGTGTGGGTGTTGCCAGAGGAGATTGACATTTGAGTCAGTGGGCTGGGAGAATAAGACCCGTCCTCAGTGTGGGTGGACACCATCCAATCAGCTGCCAGCACAGCAAAGACAAAGCAGGAGGAAGAAGCTGGGATAAGTTTACCTGCTGGATGCTTCTTCCTGCTCCTCCTGCCCTTGGACATCACACTCCAGGTTCTTTGGCCTTTGAACTCTTGGACTTACACCAGTGGTTTGCCAGGGGGTCTTGGGCCTTCAGCCACAGACTAAAGGCTGCACTGTCAGCTTCCCTGGTTTTGAGGCTTTTGGACTCAGACTGAGCCACTACTGGCTTCTTTCTTCCCCGGCATGCAGGTGACCTGTTGTGGGACTTTGCCTTGTGATTGTGTGAACCAATTCTCCCTAATAAACTCCCTTTCGTATATACACAGCCTTTGGGAGAACTTTGCCCCAGCCCTGCAAAGTATTGTCACCAAGTTGGTATTGTAACTGAAACGCCAAAAGGCCATTCCACCGTTCTATATCAAGCCAGCTGCTTCAGGATAATGGGGAACATAGTAAGACCAGTGAATTCCATGAGCATAAGCCCACTGCCATATTACTTTGGCGCGAAGTGCCTTGGTCAGAGGCAATGCTGTGTGGAATACCATGGAGGTGGATAAGGCATTCAACGAGCCCATGAATTTTAGTCTTGGCAGAAGCATTGGGTGCAGGAAAGGGAAATCCATATCTGGAGTAAGTGTCTATTCCAGTAAGGACAAACTGCTGCCCCTTCCATGATGGAAGAGGTCCAATGTAATCAAACTGCCACCAGATAGCTGGCTGATCACCCCGAGGAATGGTGCCGCATCAAGGGCTCAGTGCCAGTCCCTGCTGCTAGCAGATTGGGCACTCAATGGTGGCCATAGCCAGGTCAGCCTTGGTGAGTGGAAGTCCATGCTTCTCACTCATGCATAACCTCCATCCCTGCCACCATGGCCACTTTGTTCATGAGCCCATTGGGCAATGATAGGGATGGCTGGGGAAAGAGGCTGAGTGGTGTTCACAGAGCAGGTCATCCTATCCTCCTGATTATTAAAATCCTCCTTTGCTGAGGTCACCCTTTGGTGAGCATTCACATGGGACACAAATGTCTTCAAAGTTTTTGACCACTCAGAGAGGCCCATTTACATACCTCTTCCCCAGATTTCTTTGTCATCAATTTCCAATCATGCTCCTTCCAGGTTCCTGATCATTCAGCCAAACCATTGGCTACAGCACATGAGTTTATATAAATGCATGTCTGGCCATTTCTCCTTCCAAGAAAAGTGCACAACCAGGTGTACTGCTCAAAGTTCTGTCCACTGGGAAGAGTTCCCTTCATCACTGTCTTTTAGGGACATCTCAGAAAGGGGCTGTAGTGCTGCAGCTGTCCACTTTCGGGTGGTGCCTGCATATCATGCTGAACCATCTGTAAACCAGGCCCTAGTCTTCTCTTCCTCTGTCAAGTGGCCATAGGGAATTCTCCATAAGGCCATCAGCACAGGCTGGAGGAGAGAAGGCAGGGTGGCAGGAGTGGGGACCAAGGGCATTTGAGCCACCTCTTCATGTAACTTACTTATGCCTTCAGGATCTGCTTGAGCCCAATCACGTGTATACCAGTTCCATTTGATGATGGAATGCTGCTGTGATAGACAGTTAAGGTCGCATAGTGACTTGATGACCCATAGTCAAATGTTCAGTTTCCACTAAAGCCCAGTAACAGGCCAAGAGCTGTCTCTCAAAAGGAGAATAGTTATCTGCAGAAGATGACAGGGCCTTGCTCCAACATCCTAGAGGCCTCCACTGTGATTCACCTATTGAGGCCTGCCAAACACTGCAAACAGCATCCTTATCTGCCACTGACACCTCAAGCACCATTGGATCTGCTGAGTCATATGGCCCAAGTGGCAGAGCAGCTTGCACAGCAGCCTGGACCTGTTGCAGAGCCTTCTCCTGTTTTGGACCCCAGTCAAAACTAGCAGCCTTTCACGTCACTTGATAAATGGAATGGAGTAACACACCCAAATGAGGAATGTGTTGTCTCCAAAATCCTAATAGGGCCACTAGGCATTGTGCCTCTTTCTTGGTTGTAGGAAGGGCCAAACGCAACAACTTATCCTTCACCTTGGAAGGACTATCTCAACATGCCCCACATCACTGGAACCCTGGAAATTTCACAGAGGTAGAAGCCCCCTGAATTCTAGGCGGATTTACTTCTCATCCCCTGACATGCAAATGTCTCCCCAGTTGCTACTTTGTTTTGGGGTTTTTTTTTGTTTTTTTTTTTTTGAGATGGAGTCTTGCTCTGTCGCCCAGGCTGGAGTGCAGTGGTGTGTTCTCGACTCACTGCAAGCTCTGCCTCCCAGGTTCATGCCATTCTCCTGCCTCAGCCTCCCAAGTAGCTGGGACTACAGGCACCCGCCACCATGCCCAG
This sequence comes from Hylobates moloch, assembly GCF_009828535.3. NCBI lineage: Eukaryota > Metazoa > Chordata > Mammalia > Primates > Hylobatidae > Hylobates > Hylobates moloch. Next base: position 38,556,844 of record NW_026652277.1, read on the forward strand.
CTAATTTTTTGTGTATTTTGTTCAGTAGAGATGGGGTTTCACTGTGTTAGCCAGAATGGTCTCGATCTCCTGACCTCGTAATCCGCCCGCCTCTGCCTCCCAAATCACTGGAATTACAGGCATGAGCCACCGTGCCCGGCCAGGAATGGAGAAAAAGGCATTTGCCCAATCAATAGCTACATACCAGGTACCAGGAGATGTGTAAATTTGCTCAAGCAATGAAACCACATCTGGTACAGCAGTTGCAATTGTAGTCACCACTTGGTTAAGCTTACAATAATCCACTATCATTCTCCAAGATCCATCTGTCTTCTGAACAGGCCAAATAGGAGAGTTGACTGGGGATGTGGTAGGGATCATCACCCCTGCACCTTTCAGGTCTTTGATGGTGGCACTAGTCTCTGCAATCCTTCCAGGGATGCAATATTGTTTTTTTATTTACTATTTTTTTAGGCAGAGGCAGCTATAATGGTTTCCCTTTGGCCTTTCTCACCATAATAGCTGTCACTCCACAGATCAGGGAACCAATGTGGGAATTCTGCCACCTGGTAAGTATGTCTATTTATTTATGAATTCTGGTACTGGGTAAATGACCACAGGACAGGTCCTGGACCCACTGTAAGTCAGATCTGAGCCAAAATGCCATTAATTACCTGACCTCCATAAGCCCCTACTGTAACTGGAAGGCCAAGGATCCCCTGGAATCAATGTCAGTTCAGAGCATGTCTAGTAATTCCCAAAGGTCTGATTATTCCCCTTTTCCCAGTGCACAGTTACCCTGGTGAAAGGCCAGAGGTCTCTTTGGGAAAGGATGGAAGAAAGATTAACAGTATAAATTTTTAGTAGTATAGTGGGGTCCTTCCTCAAAGGGACCTAGCCTCCTCTTCATTCAAGGGGTTCTGGGTGTGTAAACTGGCTCAAGTCTGGAAACTGATTGAAGGCCACGATTATCTGCTTTTATAATTGAAATTAGACTTTTGTCTACTTGACCTGGAAGTTTTCTTTTTACAGATCAAGTAAAAACATAGTAGGCTTCCTATCGATTTCACTTCTAGGAATGCCATGATTAATTAGCCAATACCAGAGCTCTACATGGGTCAGAATATTCTGATTGTGGCTTTGCCTGTGCTGTCCATTACGGTAACTACTCCCATGTTGCCTTGATCATTGAGTTCTACCACTTGGCTCCTGCCACTTGGGATCTGATCATTCCCATTGTGTTTAAGTTTTCCAGTTGAGTGACTGTAGTTTCTACCGTAAGATCTAGCATACAGAGAAGAGCAATCACAGAACTCTTTAAAGATGCTGGTGCTCCCCTCACAAATCTATTTCACAAGGTATCGGTGAAGGGTATGTCTTCTGAACCCTCCCGTTTGGGGTGAGTAGGTCCAAAGTGAAAAAATCCACTCTAGCATTCCAGTCTCCCAAAGCCTTTGAATCCCTTCCTCTACATTAAACCAAGGGAGATCAGGCATTTACAGCTCACTCACAGTTGGCCATCTTTTGATCCATGTCTCAACTAACTGAGAAATAAATTATTAGAACCTTTTAAAACTCCCTTAGCTGGCTGGGCTCAGTGGCTCAAGCCTGTGATCCCAGCACTTTGGGAGGCTGAGGTGAGTGGATCATTTGAGGTCAGGAGTTTGAGACCAGCCTGGCCAACATGGTGAAACCCCGTCTCTACTAAAAAATTAAAAAAAAAAAAAAATAGCTCAGCGTTGTGGCGGGTACCTGTAACCCCAACTACTTAGGAGGCTGAGGCAGGAGAATTGCTTGATTCTGGGTGGTGGAGGTTGCAATCAGCCGAGATCACACCACTGCACTTTAACCTGGGTGTCCGAGTGAGAAATCATTTCAAAAACAAAAACAAAAACACAACTCCCTGAGCTGCAACATTAAATGCAGAATCTCTGCCTAGTAGGTCCATATCAATAGATTTAGCCTGATCCAACTTTATGCTCCTACTACCGTTATTTCACACCCTTCATATCCATTCCCATACCTGTACTCCAAGCTTCTGCTTATATAAATTAGAAAACTCAAGTAGTTCTTTTGGAGTATAGTGCACCTCCTCATGGGTCACACTTTGTGCTTCACGTTTAAGTGTCTGCTGGGACTTGAGTCTAGTTACAGGTCTAGAAGCAAAGAGAGGTGTTGGGGTGGGTCCTGAGGAGAATCAGCATTGTCTTGCCTGGCAACTGCCTCAGGGGAGGCCATCACTGTTGCCTCAGCCAGTGCAGGGTTAATCTCAGACAAAGGTGAAAAGGCTGACAGCAGCTTGGGTGAGAGAGGGGATGTTGCCCCCACAGGGGAGTGGGTTGTGAGGGAGGTGAAGGCCATTTCCTCTGGAAAAAAAACTCATTGGAATTCAGGAACTTCGTGTCTCCAGCTTCATCAGGGTCCTTCCACACATCCCCATCTCAGGTTGTAGAGTTCCATTATTTCCCAATCAATGGTCTCACTTTATCAGTAGACACTTGGTGAGGCTGAGCATGCACCTTTCATTGTATGCCAGTCACTCACATGATAAGAGCTTTGTCTTATTTTCAGCAATTTCAGCCTTTGTCTACAGAAGACAAGACAAACAAACCTGACAAAAACCCAGGGCAATCTTAGAAGATTTGAGGTTAAGTATGCAATTCTGGAGCTGGGATATATAATCTCTGAGCTTATCTTTTTATTTCATCACTTTGTCCAGCAAATTTAGGAGCAGCCAACCAACTTCACTATGTTCCTTGGTTCTCTGTAAACATTCAAAGGTATCATGTATAGAGTCGCTAAACTCCTCCCCTCTCAGTAGTGGTGAATCAGGAGTATCAAATGCATTTATTTTGCAGAGCTCTCTAAACAATGCATGCCAAGGGCTACCAGTGTTCTACGTACTCCTAGAGTCCTTTTTTTCCATCTGTTTGTGTCCTCTCTTATTTTCTTGAGCAGTGGTTTGTATTTCTCCTTGAAGAGGTCCTTCGCATCCCTTGTAAGTTGGATTCCTAGGTATTTTATTCTCTTTGTAGCAGTTATGAATGGGGATTCACTCATGATTTGGCTCTATGCTTATCTATTATTGATGTATAGGAATGCTCGTGATTTTTGCACATTGATTTTGCATCCTGAGACTTTGCTGAAGTTGCTTATCAGCTTAAGGAGTTTTTGGGCTGAGACAATGGGGTTTTCTAAACATACAATCATGTCATCTGCAAACAGAGACAATTTGACTTCCTCTCTTCCTATTTGAATACCCTCCATTTCTTTCTCTTGCCTGATTGCCCTGGCCAGAACCTCCAATACTATGTTGAATAGGAGTGGTGAGAGAGGGCATTTTTGTCTTGTGCTGGTTTTCAAAGGGAATGCTTCCAGCTTTTGCCCATTCAGTATGATATTGGCTATGGGTTTGTCATAAAAAACTCTTATTATTTTGAGATATGTTCCATCAATACCTAGTTTATTGAGAGTTTTTAACATGAAGGGATGTTGACTTTCGTCAAAGGCCTTTTCCGCATCTATTGAGCTATTCATGTGGTTTTTGTCATTGGTTCTGTTTATGTGATGGATTACATTCATTGATTTGTGAATGTTGAACCAGCCTTGCATCCCAGGGATGAAGCCAACTTGATCGTCGTTGATACTTGATGTGATTTTGATTTTTAAAAATTTATTGAAACTTTTTTGTGGCCTAACATATATAGTCTTCTTGGAGAATGTTTAGTGTACTGATGAGAAGAATTTATATTCTGCAGTTGTTAGATAGAATGCTCTGTAAATGTCTGTTGGGTCTATTTGGTCTAAAGTACAATAGTCTAGTAATATTTGTTTTATGAATCTGGGTGCTCCAGTGTTGGCTAAATATATACTTAGGATTATTATGTCTTCTTGTCATTATATAATGACCTTCTTTGTCTTTTTTTTGTTTTTTTTTTTTACTGTTTCTGATTTAAAATCTGTTTTATCTAATATAAGTATAGCTACTTCTGCTTACTTTTGGTTTCCATTTGTGTGGAATATCTTTTCCCATCCTATTACCTTCAGTCTGTAAGTGTCTTTATGAGTAAGGTGAGTTTCTTACAAGCCACCTATAGTTGATTCATGTTTTTATATCCATTCTGCCAAACTGAATGTTTTAAATAGAGCGGTTTATCCATTTAAATTCAAGGTTAATATTGGTATGTGAAGTTTTGTCCCTGTCATAATGTTAATTGCTATCTAGTTGCTTTGCAGATTCTTTATTTACTTTTCCTCTCTTTGTCTTGTCTTTGTGGTCTGGTGTTCTGTCATATTGCCATTTGATTTCTTTCTTTTCTTCATTTGTGTAATTGCTGTATAAGACATATGAGTTTTATACTTCCATGTGTTTTTATGATGGTGATTATTGACCTTTTGTTTCCATGTTTAGAACTTTTTGAGCCTTTCTTGTAGGACTGGTGTAGTGGTGACAAATTCCCTCAGTATTTGCTTGTTTGGAAAAGACCATTTCTCCTTCTCTTATGAAGCTTATTCTAGCAGTATATAAAATTTGGGCTTGACAATTTTTTTCTTTAAGTATTTTGAAAATAGAATCTCAATCTTTTCTGGCTTGTAGGGTTTCTGCTGGGAAGTCTGCTGTTAGTCTGATAGGGTTTCCTTTATAGGTGATTAGATGCTTTTCTTTTGCTGATATGAAAAATTTTTCCTTCATGTTGAACTTAGACAGTCTGATGACTAAATGTCATGGTGAAGTCCTTCTTGCAATGTATTTTCCTGGAGTTGTCTGAGGCTTTTATATCTCCGTATCTAGATCTCTTTCTAGACTAGGGAAGTTTTCCTCAATTATATCCTCAAATAGATTTTCCAAACTTCTGGCTTTTTCTTCTCTCTCAGGAATACCTTTGATTTGTAGGTTCAGATGTTTTACATAGTCTCATTGTTCCTGGAAGCCTTGTTCATTTTTAAAAATCCTCTTTTGCTTTATTTTTGTCTGACTGAATTAATTTGAAAGATCTGTTTTCGAGTTCTGAAATTCTTTCTTCTGCTTGGTCTAGTCTACTGTTGAAGGTTTTTGTGTTTTTTTTTTTTTGAGATGGAGTCTTGCTCTGTCACCCAAGCTGCAGTGCAGCAACCTGATCTTGGCTTGCTGCAACTCCTTTCTCCTGGGTTCAAGTGATTCTCCTGCCTTAGCCTCCCAAGTAGCTGGGACTACAGGCATGTGCCACCATGCTCGGCTTATTTTTGTATTTTTAGTAGAGATGGGGTTTCGCTGTGTTGGCCAGGCTGGTCTTGAACACCTGGCCTCAAGTGATCCATCTGCCTCAGCCTCCCAAAGAGTTGGGATTACAGGCGTGAGTCACTGCACCTGGCTTATTGTTGAAGTTTTCAACTATATTTTGTTATTCCTTCTATGAATTTTTCATTTCCAGAAGTACTTTTCTTTTAATCTATCACTTCGGTAAATTTCACATTCATATCCTGAATTGACTTTCTAATTTTTTTTTGTATTGGTTTTCAGGTTTCTCTTGGATCTCACTGATCATCTTTAAAATAAGTATTTTGAAGTCTTTATTTTGTATTTCCAAAATTTCATTTGGAAAAATAAAAAATGAAAAAGTATAAAACAAAACAAAAAATTTTCATTTTGGTTAGAATATACTGTTGGAGAGTTATTGTGATACTTTGTGGGTGCTGTAACATCCTGTTTTTTCATACTTCCAGAATTGTTATGCTGGTTGCTTCTCAGCTGAAGAAATTCATTTCTTGTTATTTTTGAATTTACTGTCATTTGGACATGACTCCTTTTTATTCCCCTTGAGTACGTGACTGCAATGTACATTAAGTAGGGTTGTTTGGCTTTGCTTCTGGGTGCTTTCAGTGGCAAAAATACTGTATAAATTCCTTCTTTATAGATAGCCTCAGTGTGGTGACTTTATCAAATGTTGGTTGTAGTAGTTGTGTACTGGGCATGTGAGCAGGCTCATGACCTCCTGAAGAACTGGAGTTGCAGAGGTTTTGAGAAGCTTATCTCATTCCCAAGCACTGTGCACTTGTGTCAGCGTATTTTGTATTGGATTGTGTAGTTCAACCTCCAGGTCAGTTACTGATACCTGCAGGTAACAGCTATCTGCAGCAGTAGCAGTAGGAACTTTGCTTTGTTAACGGGAAGATCTTTATTTACTGGGAGAAGCTCTCTGATGCTTCTGGTAATGGACTGGTCTGTGAAAGCACAGTGGCCTGGGCTCCATGCTCATCCTCAGGGAGGTGACGGTGAAGCTGGGTAGAGCTGGACCAGGCAGGCCTGCCCTCTGGTCCTCCAATGGTGGGTGCAAGCAGCGGCCCTGACAAAGGTGGCAGAGGAGTCATCGGACCCCTGGTGAAACATTGAGCTCTCTGCAGGGCAGTTAGGGGCTGTCCCAGTACCATGGCCTCAGCATGCATTAATGTGATTTTTTTTTTTTTTTTTGAGACAGAGTCTCGCTCTGTCTCCCAGGCTGGAGTGCAGTGGCGCAATCTCAGCTCACTGCAAGCTCTGCCTCCCGGGTTCACGCCATTCTCCTGCCTCAGCCTCTCCGAGTAGCTGGGACTACAGGCGCCCGCCACCACGCCCGGCTAATTTTTTTTTGTATTTTTAGTAGAGACGGGGTTTCACCGTGGTCGCGATCTCCTGACCTCGTGATCCGCCCGCCTCGGCCTCCCAAAGTGCTGGGATTACAAGCGTGAGCCACCGCGCCCGGCGATTTATTTCTCTGTCATGTTTCCATCCAGATGCTCTGGATATTCAGTTTGGTCAGACACAGCTGTTTATTACTAGGCTGCAATGTAGCCCAGAACTGTAGGCGATGCCTACCTTGTGGCTCAACACTAAGCCTCTGTGCTGTCTGGAAATGGTTGCAGTGCAGTCTTCCCCCAGAGTCCCAAACACACAGCTCCTTGGCCCTCCTATTGTCCTTCACAGTTCTGTGCAGAGAGAGGAAGGGGTTCTGCCTTTCTTGCTAATCTGGGCCCAGAGGTCACATTGCCCGTGGGGATGCAGTCTCCCCTCACAGGCCCAGGCAGGCTGCCCCCTCTGCTTGCTTGTGCTAACTTCTTGTTGGCAGCGACAGTCGCATCAGCAGTTGTGAGCAGAGAGAGAGGAGAAATCTCCTTCTCTATGTCAGGCTCAAGTACTGAGGCTGCTCAGCTGGTGAAATGGGATTTCATTCCTCACTTGCAGAGCCCAGCATAGAGTGTGTCTGTTGGAAGGAGGGCTGCCAATCACAGCCCCAAGCAGAGAGCTTTTGGGTACTGGGAAACATATACTTTGGTTTCCTTTGTCCCAAGAGCTGTCCCATTGGTGTGGTGTACTTTCCCTTCCATTAAGAGCAGCGCTCCACGGAGGGTTAGATTGTGTCCGGAATTGGTGGGTTCTTGGTCTCATTGACTTCAAGAATGAAGCCACGGACCTGCGCGGTGAGTGTTACAGCTCTTAAGGTGGCGCATCTGGAGTTGTTCGTTCCTTCTGATGTTCGGATGTGTTGGGAGTTTCTTCCTTCTGGTGGGTTCGTGGTCTCGCTGGCTCAGGAGTGAAGTTGCAGACCTTCGCAGCGAGTGTTACAGCTCTTAAGGTGGCACGTCTGGGGTTGTTCGTTCCTCCTGGTGGGCTCGTGGTCTCGCTGGCTTCAGGAGTGAAGCTGCAGACCTTCGCGGTGAGTGTTACAGCTCACAAAAGCAGCATGGACCCAAAGAGTGAGCAGTAGCAAGATTTATTGCAAACAGCGAAAGAACAAAGCTTCCACAGTGTGGAAGGGGACCCGAGCAGGTTGCCACTGCTGGCTCGGGCAGCCTGCTTTTATTCTCTTATCTGGCCCCACCCACGTCCTGCTGATTGGTAGAGCCGAGTGGTCTGTTTTGATCGGTGCATTTACCATCCCTGAGCTAGACATAAAAGTCCTCCACGTCCCCATCAGATCAGTTAGATACAGAGATACACACCCACCGAGGTTCTCCAAGGCCCCACTGGAGCAATCAGACACAGAGTGTTGATTGGTGCATCCACAAACCTCGAGCTAGACACGGTGCTGATTGGTGTATTTACAATCCTTGAGCTAGACATAAAGGTTCTCCACATCTCCACCAGACTCAGGAGCCCAGCTGGCTTCACCCAGTGGATCCCGCACCGGGGCTGCAGGTGGAGCTGCCCGCCAGTCCCGCGCCGTGCGCTGGCACTCCTCAGCCCTTGGGTGGTTGAAGGGACTGGGCGCCGTGGAGCAGAGGGTGGCACTTGTCGGGGAGGCTCGGGCCGCACAGGAGCCCATGGAGGGGGTGGGAGGCTCAGGCATGGCGGGCTGCAGGTCCTGAGCCCTGCCCTGCGGGAAGGCAGCTAAGGTCCGGTGAGAAATCCAGCGCAGTGCCAGTGGGTCGGCACTGCTGGGGGACCCAGTACACCCTCCACAGCCGCTGGCCTGGGTGCTAAGCCCCTCATTGCCCAGGGCCGGCAGGGCCGGCCGGCTGCTCCGAGTGGGGGGGGCCCGCCAAGCCCACGCCCACCCGGAACTCCAGCCGGCCCGCAAGCGCCGCGCGCAGCCCCAGTTCCCGCTCGCGCCTCTCCCGCCACACTCCCTGCAAGCTGAGGGAGCCGGCTCCCGCCTTGGCCAGCCCAGAAAGGGGCTCCTACAGGGCAGCGGTGGGCTGAAGGGCCCTCAAGTGCCACCAAAGTGAGAGCCCAGGCAGAGGAGGCACGGAGAGTGAGCGAGGGCTGTGAGGACTGCCAGCATGCTGTCACCTCTCAAGCTGACTGGGAACTCTGAAGCTCCCTTGGGTCCAGACACTACTGTGCCATTATCACCCTCCTAGCGAGTGCTAGCGAATGTCTATGGGAGCTTCCAGGACATGGAAACACAAGGGCTGAGGTTCCTTGGGCAGAATTCAGTCCCCCAACAGCTGCGCCCCTACAATGGTGCCTCGCTGCAGATACTCGAGTCTGGGCAAAAGGCAAGTGCCCCTGCAAAAGATCACTGTCTAGTGTAATGCCCTCAAGAAGTCTCCAAATCACCGCCCTGACTAGTGTCTGGGATCATGAGTGCAGAGGAGCTCTCCTGTTTATATACCAGCAGTCTGCCATAGAGGTGAGGGGAGCCCAAACCCTCCCACTTACCCTTTCCACCCAATGCCAGGTCCCTCAGGGATTCCAGACAATGTCTGATGGCCCGACTTGGCCTCTTCCTTCCTTCTTTTTTTTGGGCCTCAGTTTATTTTTCCCCATGAGCTCTCCATTGGGTTCTAGTACTCTCTCCTTGATATTCTATTCAAGTTATGATAATCTGTTTGTAATTTTGGTTCTTATTTCTGAGGAGAACTGGCAAATAATATTTCTAGTCAGTCATCTTGAATCTGTCTCCAGTTTTTTTTTCTTATGGATCATGCTCTTGATGTAGCTTAAAAAGTTTGAATAGCTCAAAGCCATGCAAATTTTCTTAAAATATTTTATTCCAAGAATTTTTAGTTTATGTTTAATTAGTCTTGTGTTGAGGGCTAAGATAAGTTTTGAGTTAATTTTTGTGTTATTGTGTGAGCTAACAGTCTAAATTCACTGTTTTGTATGTACATTTCAATTGTTAAAAAGATTATCCTTTCCCTATTGAATTGTCTTGGCACCTTTGTCTTAGTTTTAACCAATAGACCAAAAATATTTATGGTTGGACTCTCAACTTAGTTTAATTGACCTAAATGTCTCTCTGCATGCCAACCACACTGCCTGGATTACAGTAGTTTTATAGAGAGTTTTGGAATGCGGTAGTATGAGCTTTGCTTTGTTTTCAAGATTATTTTGCTATACTGAATCCTTTGCATTTTTGCATACATTTTGGGATCAGCTTGTCAACATCTGTAAAATAGCTTGCTGGAATTTTGATAGGGATTGTGTTGAATATTTAGATCAATTTGAGGAGAATAGCCATGTTGATAATCTTGTCTTCCAATTGATAAACATGGCATATCTCTCCATTTATGTAGATATTTAATTTTTTTCAGCAATGTTTTACATTTTGTGTGTACAAGTCTTGCACATCTTTTGTTAAATGTATTCTTTTTTTTGTTTGTTTTTGAGACAGAGCCTCATTCTGTCACCCAGGCTGGAGTGCAGTAGCACAATCTCAGCTCACTGCCACAATCTCAGCTCACTGCAACCCCTGCCTCTTGGGTTCAAGCAATTCTCCCGCCTCAGCCGCCCGAGTTGCTGGGATTCCAGGTGGGCACCATCACGCCCGGCTAATTTTTGTATTTTTAGTAGGAACGGGGTTTCACCATGTTGGTCAGGCTGGCTTCGAACTCCTGGCCTCAAGTGATCTACCCACCTTGGCCTCCCAAAGTGTTGGGATTACAGGCATGAGCCACCATGCCTGGCCAAATGTATTCTTATTTGTTTTTTTATGCCACTGTGAATGGAAGTTTTTAAAAAAATTTATTTTTGGGTTTATAACTAATATTTAGAAGTACAATTAATTTTTGTATATTGAAATTTTGTCCTGCAACTTTGCTGAACTTATTGGTTTTGTTAAATAAAGATTTAACCCAATCTTTATGTATTTTATTTATTCATTCATTCATTTATTTATTTTTTTCTTGCCAGATTACCTGGGCTAGAATTTCCAGTACAATGATAAATAGGAGTGATGAGAGCAGACATCTTTGCCTTATTCCCTATAGTTCAGTAGGGGGAAAGCTTTAGGTTTTTCGTGGATTTCTTTTATCAGAGCAAGGAAGTTTCTTTTTATTTCTTATTTGTTGATAGTTTTCTTTTAAAATCACGGGTGGATCTTGGATTTTGCCAAGTGATGTTCATGCATTTATTAAGAGGATTGTGTGAGTGCATTTTTAATTCTAATTAGTAAGGTATCATACGAATTAATATTTGGATGTTAAACCAATCTTGCATTTGGGTTTAAATACCACTTGGTCATGGTACATTCTCTTTTTTTTGTGTTCTTGGATTTGATTTACTAATATTTTGTTGAAGATTTTGTATGTATATTCATGAAGAATATTGGTCTGTAGTGTTCTCGTGATATTTTTGTCTGGCTTTGCTATGAAAGTAGTATTGACTTCATACAATATGTTGCAAAGTTTCTCCTCTATCTTGAGAAAGAGTTTATGAGGGATTGATATGCTTTCTTCTTTAAATGTCTGGTAGAATTCACCGGTGAGGTTATCTATGCTTGAGCTTTATTTTTGTGGGAAGGTTTTAAACTACAAATTCAATTTCTTTTTTACTGTGGGTATATTCATATTTTCTATTGAGTCAATTTTAGTAATATTTTTCTTTTTTCAAAAAATTTTTTTCCTCTAAGTTATTTCTTTTCTTTTCTTTTTCTTTTTCTTATTTTTATTTTGAGACAGCGTGTTAGTCTGTCTCCTAGTCTGGAGTGCAGTGGTGCAATCCCAGCTCACTGCAACCTCCACCTCCCAGGCTCAAGCAATTCTCATGCCTCAGCCTCCCGAGGAGCTGGGATTACAGGCATGCACCACCACACCCAGCTAATTTTTGTATTTTTGGTGGAGACAGGGTTTCACCATGTTGCCCAGCCTGGTCTTGAACTCGTGGCCTCAAATGATCTACCCACCTTGAATTCCCAAAGTGCTGGGATTACAGTTGTGAGCCACTGCACCTGGTCTAAGTTAATTTGTTGCCATAAAATCATTCACAGTATTTCCCTATCATCATTAGTGATGTCTCCTCTTTCTTTTCTGATTTGGTCATTTGTATCTTCCTTTTTCTTGGTCACTTTTTCTTCTCTTTGACTATGAAGATAGTACCACACAGATTGAACTGTTTGACCTCCTTTTTTATTTTCTAGAAGAATTTTGTTAAGAATTGATGTTGTATTTTATTTTATTTTATTTTTTTTTGAGACGGAGTCTCGCTCTGTTGCCCAGGCTGGAGTGTAGTAGTGCAATCTTGGCTCACTGCAAGCTCCACCTCCCGGGTTCGTGCCATTCTCCTGCCTTAGCCTCCCGAGTAGCTGGGACTACAGGCGCCCGCCACGATGCCTGGCTAATTTTTTGTATTTTTTAGTAGAGACGGGGTTTCACCGTGTTAGGATGGTCTCGATCTCCTGACCTCGTGATCCACCCGCCTCGGCCTCCCAAAGTGCTGGGATTACAAGCGTGAGCCACCGCGCCCGGCCCTTGATGTCGTATTTTAAACGTTTGGTAGAATTTATCAGTGAGGCCTCTTGGACCTGGGCTTTTCATTGTGTAAAGATTTTTAATTACTAGTTCAATTTCCTTACTTCTTAGGTTTATTTAGCTTTTCTACACATTTTAGTTATTCCTGATTTAAGCTGTGATAAATTAAATTATTGTCTCATAAATTGTGATATATAGTGCTTGCTTTCCTTCCCTCCTTCCTTTCTTTCCTTATTTTCCTTTCCTCCCCCCCTCCCCCCCCTCCCCCTTCCCCCTCCTCCCCCTCTTTCCCTCCCTCCCTACTTCCTTTCTTCCATTCTTTCTTTCTCTCTTTCTCTCTTTCCTTTCTTTCTCTCCTTTTATTTCTTTTGATTTCTTTCTTTCTTCTCACTCTGTTGCTCAGGCTAGAGTGCAGTCATGTGATCATGGCTCACTGCAGCCTCACCTTCCCAGGCTCAAACAATCTTCCCACCTCAGCCTCCTGAGTTGCTGGGACTGCAGGTGTAAGCCACCATGCCTGGCTAATTTTTTAATTTTTTGTGGAGTTGGAGTCTCACTATGTTGCCAGGGCTGGTCTCAAACTCCTGGGCTCTAGTGATCCTCCCACCTCAGCCTCTCAAAGTGCTGGGATTACAGGCAAGAGCCACCATGCCTGCCCAGGTTTTCATTTTTATTTAGCTCAAAATATTTTCTAATTTCTCTTGTGGTTTCTTCTTTGATTCATAGGTTATTCAGAGGTACATTTTAAAATTTCTAAATATCTGTAGATTTCCCATATTTTCTCCTGTTTTTGACTTACTTAACTCCCTTATGGTCAGATAATATATTTTGTATGATATCAATTTTTTCTATTCTTATTTTTATTTTTACAGATGATGTCTTGCTGAATTGCCCAGGCTGGAGTGCAATGGCTGTTCATAGGTACGATCATCATAGTGCACTACAGCCTTGAACTTCTGGTCTCAAGTGATCCTCCCACATCAGTCTCTTGAGTAGCTGGGACTACAGGTGTGTGCCACTGTGCCTGGCTGATATCAATTCTTTTAAATTAACTGAGACTTGCTTTGTGAACTAACATATGGTCTGTCCTGGGAAATGTTCCATGTGCGCTTGAGCATTATTCTGCTGTTGTTGGCTGGAGTTTGCTGTAAATGTCAGGTCAAGATTGTTGGCAGTATTATCCTGATCTTCTATATTCATGTTGATTTTTCTATCTAGTTGCTCTATCCATTTTTGAATGGGATTTTGAGTCCTCCATTATTACTTTTGAAGTGTCTCTTTCTCCCTTTAATTCTTTAAATTCATATACTTTGGGGCTCAGTTGTTAGATGTGTATGTTTATAATTGTTATATCTTTCTGATGAATTCATGCTTTTATCATTATAAAATGCGACTCTTTGTCTTCAGTAATACCTTTTGTCTTAAATTCTGTTCTGTGTGGTATTAGCATACCCACTCCACTTCTCTTGTGGCTATTAATCGTATAGCATGTATAGCATCTTTTTCATCCTTTTACTTTTTTTTTTTGAGATGGAGTTTGACTCTGTTGTCCAGGCTGGAGTGCAGTGGCACAGTCTCCACTCACTGCAACCTCCACCTCCTGGGTTAAATCATTTCTCCTGCCTCAGCCTCCCGAGCAACTGGGATTACCAGTATGCGCCACCACACCCAACTATTTTTTTTTTTTTTTTTTTTTGGTATTTTTAATAGAGATGGGGTTTCACCAGGTTGGCCAGACTGGTCTCGAATTCCTGGCCTCAGGTGATCCACCCGCCTAGGCCACCCAAAGTGCTGGAATTACAGGCATGAGCCACTTTGCCAGGTCCATCCTTTTACTTTTAACCTGTTTGCGTCTTTAAATCTAAAATGTGTCCCTTATAGGCAGCATACAATTGGATCTCTCTCTCTCTCTCTCTGTCATTTTGTACCATTGCAATGTTGGTTAACTTTTGTTTATAAAGTGCAGAAATTATTAATTTCGAAGAGTCATTGTGAAGACTAAATTGAATTGTTTTCTAGAAGGCTTGTTAAAACAGTGATTGCTGGGCTTCACCTCCAGCATTTCAGATTGAGTAAGTCTGAGAATTTTCATTTCTAACAAGTAGCCTGCTGATTATGTAGGTGCACTAGTAGCCACACTTTGAGGATCATGGAAATAAGATGATACATTAAAATATCTAATGCAGTTCTAGGTACCTCATAATTGTTGCTTCTATTCTATTGCTTCTATTCTATTACTCAAAAGTCATTCATTCTTTGAAAAACATACTCTGTTGTCATAGTTTTGGTGTTGGCGCTAATGTTTATATTGATATTTTTGAGGTTTATTAAAAACAAGCCTGTGTATAAAGAAATTAGAAACACAACAATTGCAAAAGATAAAATTTATAAAAGATCAATTTTTATCCTTTCTGGTATAAGACATTCATGTAACTTGAGCTCTATATAAGAACATATAACTAAAATTAATGTTCTTATAGTAGATAAATCTAAATCAATTAATCATAAAATAGGGAAACATTTTAATTGAAGGGAAAATATTGATAGCAAATACAACATAGATTGGTGCTAAATTGTTTCAATGGTGTTAATATGCAGATTTGATACTTTTACTTTGAAAATACATTGAAATTCATATTATTTAATGTTTGATGTAATTAATTCACATTCATAGGATGATACATTTATATAAACTTGAACTTTTATCACCCAGAGCTGGGGAATTTCCAAACTTTTACATGCAAGCTGTTTTTAAAGAAAAAGATAAATCTCCCTTTAATCCAATGTCTTTGAAAGGTTATAAGGGGTTCACGACTTAAAAAAACCAGTTTAAAAAATAAATAAATGAAGATCTTCGATTAAATACATTATTTTCTTGTTACAAGTTGGTGCAGAGCCTTTTCATATTTTTTGTTTCATTTTAAATATTAATATATAGAAACAGTGATTCTGCAAGAGGGCATTTTTTTGCTGGTTGGTTTCTCAAATGTGAAAATGAATCTAAAACATAATATCAGTGTCTACAATGTATGTTAGTGATATTTGTTATTTTAAAGTAGAATTTATCCAAAATTGGGTTATAATAATTAGTTCTACTGTATACACTTAAGAAGCAGTCATGTGTTGCTGAATGACAGGGATACATCCTGAGAATTGTGTTGTTAGGTGATTTTGTCATGTGGACATCAATCATAGGGTGTACTTACACGAACTTTGATGGCATAGTCCATTACACACCTAGGCTACATGGCATAGCCTATTGCTCCTAGGCTACAAATCTGTACAGTATGTCACTGAACTGAATACTATAGGCAATGATAACATAATGGTAAGTATTTGTGTATCTAAACACAGAAAGGGTACAGTAAAAATATGATATAAAAGTTTAAAGATGGTAGAACTGTATAGGGCACTTACCATAAATGGAGCTTACTAGACTGGAAGTTGCTGGGTGTGTTAGGCCATTATTGCATTGCCATAAAGAAATACCTGAGGCAGGGCGCAGTGGCTTATGGCTGTAATCTCAGCACTTTGGGAGGCCAAGGCAGGTAGATCACCTGACGTCGGGAATTCGAGACCAGCTTGGCCAACATGGTGAAACCCTGTCTCTACTAAAAATACAAAAAATTGGCTGGGTGCGGTGGCTCACGCCTGTAATCCCAGCACTTTGGGGGGCTGAGGCAGGTGGATCACGAGGTCAGGAGATCGAGACCATCCTGGCTAACACAGTGAAACCCTGTCTCTACTAAAAGTACAAAAAAATTAGCTGGGTGTGGTGGCGGGCGCCTGTAGTCCCAGCTACTCGGGAGGCTGAGGTAGGAGAATGGCGTGAACCTGGGAGGCAGAGCTTACAGTGAGCCGAGATTGCACCATTGCACTCCAGCCTGGGCGACAGAGCAAGACGCCATCTCCCCCCCAAAAAATACAAAAAGTTAACTGGATGTGGTGGCATGTGTCTGTAATCCCAGCTACTTGGGAGGCTGAGGCAGGTGAATTGCTGGAACCTGGAAGGCTGAGGTTGCAGTGAGCTGAGATCACGCCACTGCACTCCAGCCTGGGCGACAGAGGGAAACTCCATCTCAAAACAAAACAAAACAAAATAAAACAAAACAACCCCCAAAATCTGAGACTGGGTAATTTATAAAGAAAAGAGGTTTAATTGGCTCTCAGTTCTGCAGGCTATACAGGAAGCATGGTGCCGGGCATCTGCTTGGCTTTGGGTGAGGCCTCAGGAAGCTTACAATCATGGTGGAAGGCAAAGAGGGAGCCAGTGTATTATATGGCAAGAGTGGGAGCAAGAGACAGTGGTGGGGGGTGGGGGGAAAATGTGCCACACACTTTTTATGTTTTTTACATTTTATTTATTTATTTATTTTGAGACAGGGTCTTGCTTGGTTGCCCAGGCTGAAGTGCAGTGGGATGATCTTGGCTCACTGAAGTCATGAACTTCCAGGCTCAAATAATCCTCCCACCTCAGCCTCCTGAGTAGCTGGGACTACAGGTGTGCAGCACCAAGACCGGCTATTTTGTTTTATTTTTGTAGAAACAAGGTATTGCCATGTTGCTCAGGCTGGTATCAAACTCCTGAGCTCAAGCCATCTGCCCAACTCAGCCTCCCAAAGTGTTGCAATTACAGGCGTCAGCCATAGCTCCCTGCAGCCACACACTTTTCAACAACCAGATCTCATGAAAACTCACTCACTATTGTGAGGACAGCACCACATCATGAGAGATCTGCCTCCAAGATCCAATCACTTCCTACCAGGCCTCACCTCCAACATTGGGGATTACAATTCAACATGAGATTTAGAGGGGAAAACATCCAGATTGTATCACTGGGTGAGTCAGTGAGTGAGTGGTGTGTGAATGTAAGGGCCTAGGACATCACTGTACATTAGCATAGACTTTAGAAACACTGTACACCTAAGCTACGCTAAATTTGTAAAACTAGTAACTGTGCTACAACTTTATGACAGCTAGACGTCACTAGGTGATAGGAATTTTTCAGCTCCATTATAATCTTATGAGACCACTGTCGTATATGCGGTTCATCATTGACTGAAATGTCATTCTGTAGCCAGTGACTGCATTTCTGTATCAGATTCTTATTACTATTCCTGTATTACTAATATTATTTTCAAGAGACTCAGCGGTGAAGCACACAGATTTATGAGTTAGGATTACTGGCTAAAACCTTACTCTACCATTTCCTAATTGTGTGGCTTTGGGCAGTTAACCTCTCTCTGTGCCTCATTTTCCTATATGTAAAATAAGGATAAAATAGAACCCACGTTGTAAGGTTGTTGTAAGGATTAAATGAACTAATTTAGGTATGTATACCACTTAAAACTGTATCTATATTTTTTTGTAAGCACTCTCTAAGTCCCAGCTATTATTGCTGCTGCAAAAACAGCAATACGGTAGTTCCCCCTCTGTGCGGTTTTGCTTTCTGCTATTTGTTATCTGTGATCAATTGCAGTCTGAAAATATTAAATGAAAAATTGTAGAAATAATAAATTCTTTGGTCTTCAATTGCACACTGTTCTGAATAGTGTGATGAAATCTTTTGCTATCCTGCTATCTCCCTCCCAGGATGTGAATCATTCCTTTCTCCAGCATATCCACACTGCAGATGCGATCGGCTGCCTGCCTGTTATTTGCTTTAGCCCTCTCAGTTAGCAGATTGACTGACACAGTATCACAGTTGTTGTATTCAAGCAACTCTTATTTTGCTTAATAATGGCCCTGCAGTGCAGGAGAAGTGATGCTGGAATATTATTAGAATTGTTCTATTTTATTATTAGTTATTGTTAATCTCTTACTGTGTCTAATTTAGATATTAAACTTTTTCATAGGTATGTATGCATAGGAAAAACATGGTCTATATAGGATTCAGTACTATCTATGGTTTCAGGCATCCACCGGGAGTCTTGGAATATATCCTCCATGAAGAAGTGGGTACTACTCTACTAATACTGCTACCATGTTTGTGTAGTGCTTTAGACATTGCATAAGGCTCTCATACTTGAGGCCTAAAGAAATCCTGTGGTGTAGGGGCCCCAATGTGGGACACCTTTCCTAATTCACCATAAGGGTAACAGCTGAAACTCCTATAACAAAAGACAGGTTAACAAGGGAAAAGCATAACACATTTACTTTATCAAAGTTTTATGTGACACAGGTGCCTTCAGAAATGAAGACCCAAAGACCCAGGGAAAACTGTTTATTTCTATGGTTAGGTTTGATGAAGAATAAACAGCAGTGTAGAAATGTGATTGGATAAAAGGGTATGATTTAATGGTAATAGATTGAGCACGGGAAACTCAGGAAGGCCTGTCTGTTCAGAATCTTCTTGGCCTCTCTGTGTAGGATTCCTTTCCCTAAAGTATGGGGCAGGCAGGTCGAGGCTGCAGTGAGCTGTGATGGCACCATTGCACTCTAGAGTGAGACCCTGTCTTAAAAAAAAAAAAAAAGTATGGGGCAGGCAGGTTGAGGCTGCAGTGAGCTGTGATGGCACCATTGCACTCTAGAGTGAGACCCTGTCTTAAAAAAAAAAAAAAAGTATGGGGCAGGACCTCCCTGGAAGGAGGGTCTTATGACCTTCTTTCACAGAAGGTAGGTCAGAGAATTTCTTTTCTTTTCTTTTCTTTATGGCCAGCTCTCACACAGAAAGGTAGGGGAAGGTCAGGGTGACCATCTTGCTTCTGAGGCCCTCCCAATCTCTTTCAGCTCAAAGTTGTTGGGGTAGTATTTTCTGAGCCCCAGCTAATACTAAATACTAAAATAATTTGTAGCTATGTGTATAAAATGCATTTGTGTTATGTTACAGCATTTTGCGATGGCTGCTTGCATAGGAGAGTGCTGAAATGGCCAAAGTAGAGCAATCCCTCCCATTCCCAATGTCACAGAGCAACTCCATTCACTCCTTCCCGCCCTCCCTTCCTCTTTCCTTCTCTTTTCATCCTTCAACATCTTATATACTTGGGGGATCTCATCGTGAACTAAGGGTATGCAGGCCTTGAACTCATGAGCATAGTCTAGCTATATGACAACCATGTGCTGTGTGCTCACTTTTCTTTTTTCTTTTCTTTCTTTTTTTTTTTTTTTGAGATGTTGTCTTACTCTGTCACCCAGGCTGGAGTGCAGTAGTGCCATCTGGGCTCACTGTAACCTCTGCCTCCCGGGTTCAAGGGATTCTCCTGCCTCAGCCTCCCTAGTAGCTGAGACTACAGGCATGCATCACCATGCACAGCTAATTTTTGTATTTTTTGGTACAGAGGGGGTTTCACCACGTTGGCCAGGCTGGTCTCAAACTCCTGACCTCAAGTGATCTGCCCGCCTCAGCCTCCCAAAGTGCTGGGATTACAGGCATGAGCCACTGCACCTGGCCCTGTGTGCTCATTTTCATTATCACTCCATCAGCTACAGAAACATTGACTTTCTGGTGCAGAGGATGTTTCTTGGATGCTGAAGAAAACACAAGCTCTGGCAGTTCATCACTTTTTTCCTACTACCTACAAAAACCCTACTTAACCTAAGTATTTTATAGTCTTTTTTTCCTGCTTTTTTTTTTAACTTTTTCTTTCTGAAGGTGAAAGAAATGAAAAAAAAAAAACTCTAAAATTAATTCCCAAGAAATAGCCTAATTTTATTTTTAATGTGTTTATTTATAATGCTATTTAGTTTTCATAATAATAGATATTTTAGTAAATTTCACCTAGTTTCATAATCACATAATCATTTTTCTTTTGTTGTTTAGGTTGTTTCTAATTTCTTACTTTATAATGCTGTGAGCAATATTTTGATGTTTACAGCATTCTCTCTAATTTTCTTTCTGTTGGGACAAATTTCCAAGACAACAATTCTTAAGAAAAAGTGTATGAATATTTTCATAGCTTGAGACCATCACCTTTTTTCAAAGTATACCTTTGCTAACATTATAGTCATTATAACTAAATTTTGCTAATTTTAATTGTCCTAAAGTCTTGTTTCTAGGAATTCTTTTGCTCTATGAAGATGACCTTTCCAAGACCCTAATGTGCAGGCTTACCACTGTAAACTTTTTGACTATTTTTATTGTCTTTTCTTTTTTTTTTTGAGACGGAGTCTTGCTCTGTCACCCAGGCTGGAGTGCAGTGGCGCGATCTCAGCTCACTGCAAGCTCCACCTCCTGGGTTCACGCCATTTCCATTCTCCTGCCTCAGCCTCCCGAGTAGCTGGGACTACAGGCACCCGCCACCGTGCCCGGCTAATTTTTTGTATTTTTAGTAGAGACGAGGTTTCACCGTGGTCTCGATCTCCTGACCTCGTGATCTGCCCGCTTCAGCCTCCCAAAGTGCTGGGATTACAGGCGTGAGCCACCGCGCCCAGCCCTTTTATTGTCTTTTCTAAGGTAAATTGAATATTCAGAAAGTTTGAAATCATTAAAAAACCTATTTCTGCTTTTTTTTTGGTAAGGAGTTGTGAAAATTAGCTAGAATGTTTGCTAAATTTAATTTTTTTTTTTTTTTTTTTTTTTTTTTTTGAGATGTAGTCTTGCTCTGTCACCCAGGCTGGAGTGCAGTGGAGCAATCTCGGCTTACTGCAACCTCTGCCTTCTGGGTTCAAGCGATTCTCCTGCCTCAGCCTCACAAGTAGCTGGGATTACAGGCGCCTGCCACCACACCTGGCTAATTTTTGTATTTTTAGTAGAGACAGTGTTTCACCATGTTGGTTAAGCTAGTCTCGAACTCCTGACCTCAGGCGATCTGCCCTCCTTGGCCTCCCAAAGTGCTGGGATTACAGGCATGAGCCACCGCGCCTGGCTGCTAAATTTAAAGAGATAAAAGTACTATTCATTTAGTTTACTGTATGTCCCTAAGGTCAGGAATAACGTATTTTTTTAGAAATGGTAGATTAACAGCAAATTTTGTTAAACACAAATATTACCTTAAACATTCACTGAGTCTTTCCATTAAATTTTCTCATTTATTCATTTATTTCAGAAAGATGTGGAAGATTATGTGCAAAGGGATATTATTATAAGGGAACAAAGAGCTTTCCCTTTAAGAAATACTATTGTGCACTTAAAAGCCATTGCAAAATTTTTAGAGTGAGGTGTCTTTTAGGAAGTAGAAGAGAGATTTCCAAATTTACGAAAGTCTCATGGAACAATGTATAGGTGATTATTTATCTACCTTGGAAATAAACAAGAGGGTTTCCAAATAAATAAGTGTCTTATTTCAAATTTTCTCAAGTCATTAAGACATTAACTTTGGGAGTATATAATTTTCTTCATGGGTTTACAGATTATTTAAGGGTCTTTCCTCCACATTTTGAACAATAAATGGTTAGATACTAAGTTATGTGTGAACTGTAAAATTCACACGTATCACAGGTACATGACCATTTTAGTTCCTCAGTTTAACCTACAACTAGTCTCTATTACTTTGACCACTGGATTATTATGTAAGAATTTTAATTTACAGTGTTACTTGATGTCCACTAGAGGGGACCAAACCACGAACAGAATATATGCTTCTATTATTCCTCCAAGTGGTGAAAAACCCAAGCCATTTCATATGGCCCACTTGAAATCACAAGTTAGTCTTCAGTGTTTCCTATTTCTAAAAGGCTAACTCTATCAGGATATACAAGCAAATGTATGAAAACATTGGGGAGTCAATATTAGACATAATATTTTAGAGTAAAGCTAAAGCTTGCCAAGAGTCTTTGATAACTTGAAAGTTTATCAATTCTTACAAAAACAATAAACTATTTTGAGATTGCTCAACTTTTAATAAATACCACATTTATATGTTTTTAAAAAACACTTGACTTATTTGACAAGAAGATGAAGGTGAATTTTGAAATATGACTCCATAATGTAGTATATGAATGTATTTGGGGTCATGATAACTATACATGAGATTTTATTGGAACAATGTTGTTTATTGGGACAATTTTATCAGTGAATAACTTAAAATTAATAAAGCCTACAACATTTTTGTAATTCTGTAATTTAAAATGCCATGGTTTGAAAATATTGTTTTCCAAAATAAAGTTCATGTGTATCTTAGGACTCTGTGAATTTCAAGTTCACTATCTCTGTTATTACTTGAAATCTCTGATTTGTAAGATTTTCATGATATGAAGCAGTACATTTTGCGTAGTTCACAAAATGTTCTAACAAATGTGAAAGCATTTTCATATTTTGTGAAAATATTCTAAGAAAAATAAAAAGATTTTATGTCATGTAAGTATAATTTAAGAAACTTAGATTGCAATAATTTTCAAAATAAAAAGTAAGCACACAGAAAAGTATCACTGTGTAGAACTATAGGTCCTAAACAATTTATTTTTATATGAGCAGCTTGAATTTTACTGCCAAATTAGTTTAAAAATATCAGACTTAATGTGGAAAATAAAAACATGACTTGTTTAAAACAACAAAAACAATCACAACAAAACCATTAAACCACAAAGATCTATCATGTGTCCGATCTATTTCTCTGCAAAATACAGAAAAATATTGCAGAAACTAAATGTCCACTAGATGCCACACTTCCTTTGCTGAGTTAAGCAGTACTTTGACTCCTGACAAGCTTTATGCAGATGCTACTGTATCTGGTAACAGGACCCCAACTCAATTGTCTTTTCCCTTACATTCTTTCGCTCCTACTATGATATGCCTAATCATCCAAAATTTGCTTAGTAGTGGTACGTTATAAAGTTCTGCTGAGATTCTTAGGCACAAGTACAGAGAGTTATATTTGCTGACTTTAAAGATCAAGTCAGAGTTAACATCCCTCATTTTGGAGCACTGTGTGTGTGTGTGTGTGTGTGTGTGTGCTGTGATGACAGCTAAAGACTTTTTTCTTCCCACCATTTCATTTTTAAATTTACATTTTTTTTCATTTTGTATATATATTCTCTGTTTCCTCTCTCAAGAAAAACATAGAAAGGCCAATTTTTAAAAAATATAATAAGGAGAAGTAACTTAACTTTTTGGAAAACTACGTTGAATGAAACTGACTAAATTGTCTTTAGAGACACTGACATTTATTTTTTCAGATTAATGTCAGTGGCTAATTTTTTTGTATTTTTAGTAGAGATGGGGTTTCACCATGTTAGCCAGGATGGTCTCGATCTCCTGACCTCGTGATCCACCTGCTTTGGCCTCCCAAAGTGCTGAGATTACAGCACTTGTAACCTGAAGTTTTCAGAGATCATTAAAATGGAAAAAAAATGACAGAAATAGGAGAAGTACAAGGCATTATCCCACAAGCTCCCACTCCATGTTATGAAACAAGGCTAACAGGACTACTAAGTATTGAGAATATTTACAGTGAACTTGAACCACAAGTATTTGATGTAGCTGTGAATTGTCATTTATGACATCTCCATGGAAATGTAATCTGAGATTAGCATTTGATAATATAAAATAAATAATGTATCTTAATCATGTGATAGTGTGAGGCCAGTTCTCTGTCTTCCTCCAGATTACCAGTCACCTAAGCAATTTTTCCCTAGAAGAATTACAACTTTATGGCACTGTGTTTTCCCTACTTCCAAAATCTTTTGAGGATTTGATCACTATATCTAATCACTAAGAAATCTGCAGTGAATTTAAAAAACTGCACCTAATCTGATTTCAGTTGTTGAAGTAGCTAGTGAATTTTACCTCTTAGTGTGTATTTTTTTCTTTTTCTTTTTTTTTTTTTTTTGAGGCGGAGTCTCGCGCTCTCACCCAGTCTGGAGTGCAGTGGCGCGATCTCGGCTCACTGCAAGCTCCGCCTCCCGGGTTCACCCCATTCTCCTGCCTCAGCCTCTCCTAGTAGCTGGGACTACAGGCGCCCGCCACCACGCCCGGCTAATTTTTTGTATTTTTAGTAGAGACGGGGTTTCACTGTGGTCTCGATCTCCTGACCTCGTGATCCGCCTGCCTCGGCCTCCCAAAGTGCTGGGATTACAAGCGTGAGCCACCTCGCCTGGCCAGTGTGTATTTTTTTCTAAATTAATGTTTTGAAAATTAATTTTCAGATCAACCCCTTTCTTTGTAACCTGTATGGAAGACTCTTCTTCGCCCCTGTTTCTCTCTGTAACTGACATAAACTAAACTAAACTATTGGCCAATCAATTCTAGAGAGGAGGAAAATATCAAACAGATCTTCAATCTAAAACAACAATGACAACAGCAAACAAAAAACAAACAAATCAATGCAATTACTTTGATTAGTAAATCTAGATAATCTGTATATATACAACAGGAGGTTATCAAAATAAATTACTGTTTTTCATTCCTAGTAATTTTTTCCCACAAATGTAGCATCTATTGTTAAATACTTCATTAAGTGGGAAAGTTAAACAATTTGTGATAATTTTCCCAAGGAAACTTGAAGAAATATATTAATCCAAACATGGCTCTGTTTAAAGGGCTCAAGTAAACAAAGCGAGATAATTCTGACACCTCCTAAAAGCTGATCTAAGAACAGATTTTGTCTGTAAATTCTAGCGTCTCTATGAGTATCTTTAATAGTATACACTATTAACTATTTAATAGTATACACTATTAACTATTTAATAGTATACACTATTAACTATTTAATAGTATACACTATTAACTATTTAATAGTATACACTAAAAAGCCCAAAGGGCCATTTAGAAATGAAGAAATCTTGGGGACTTGGAGTCCTCAAAAAACACTTTTTCCCCTCATCTGAAAGATGAAAGTGTGGTAGAGATACTATAATTTGTCCTATAACTTATTTCCATTGAATTCTAAGAGTTAAGTGGATTCTGCCTTACTGATAGACTTTACCTTTAACCCTCTCATTTTCTAGGAAATGTATCTGTATCAGAAATCATCCAGAAAAAAAATTGCTGGCAGTCAATGTAACTGAGCAGCAAGAATATGGTTTGCATCATTCTAGGCATTGAGGAGAATAATAAATGAAGTCCTCACAATTCTTTTTAAAAGTTAGAGGTAAGATACACTGCTGCACGTTGATGAAAGTTAGAATGTGTTTAGATCTGGATCCTGCTAAAAAATTAGGTCAAGGGTGCAGGGCAGCAGCCTGGTGTATGTCTTGTCAGGGGGGATGCTCTCCTTAAGCAATCAGTAATATCTTAAAAATTTAAAACCCTGGCCGGGCGCGGTGGCTCACGCCTGTAATCCCAGCACTTTGGGAGGCCGAGGCGGGTGGATCACGAGGTCAGGAGTTCAAAATCAGCTGGGCGTAGTGGTGGGTGCCTGTAATCCCAGCTACTCGGGAGGCTGAGGCAGAGAATTGCTTGAACCTGGGAGGCGGAGGTTGCAGTGAGCCGAGATGGCGCCACTGCACTCCAGCCTGGGCTACAGAGCAAAACTCCGTCTAAAAAAAAAAAAAAAAAAAAAAAAATAGAAAACCCTAATAGTAGAACACTTCACTGTTCAACTCTTCTAACAATACAGAAGTATTAATAGGATATTTAAGTAAGGTCTCAAGTTGGAGTACAGTAAGTTAGTGTTGATACTTTTTCTATAGGTATGTGTATATTATAGAAGAGTGATTTGAATAATTATATTTTTTATAATAATAATATTCATTACCTCCTTACTATGTATACACATCTCCTCCAGGTCTTTGAGTACAAAAGGAGGACTTAGAAAGTCATAAAGTTCTTTACATCTTTCTTAAAGACAAGAAGGGCCTAGATCTTGGGCACTCAAATTGCCTTTTTGGTTTCCCTGGGTCAGGAAATACTATTATCTGTATTTGCTCTTCTGTGCCTATTGTCCCTCGCCACTACCCTGCCCAACAGTCAGCAGACTCAACCAACTATCTATAAAAATGGTGAGAAAATAGAAGTTAAATCTTTAGCAGGTTACCTGTTAGGTTTAAGATTTGGCTGGTCCTCAAAATTACCCTAAAGGAAAAATTACTCTTCCTTCCAAGATCATCACTAAACTGATGGCAAACAAGTTTGAGCTTAGTTGTTTCCCAGAACATATTTGTCCCAAACAATGTCTTGTTGTGAGTTGGCATTCTCACCGGGTTCTCCAAGAAGTATATAGATGAACCCAAATTTGTGTGAAATGCTCCACTTTCATTATGGGATCACCATTAATTCCTTCAAGTCCATTCTGTCTCTCTCCATCCCAGTTCTAATGCTTAAATTCTTCTGAGACCTTGTATGAGGTGAACAGTTCACATACAATAAAAGGCTGGAGTCTGATGCCAAATGAATATGGTAATATAAGTGCAAGGTAGAAATAGTCTGAAAAAGATATAAGCTCTGTGGATTTAAAATTGGCCTAATGCATCTAGAGACATATGAATGTAGCAAGGACAGGATCATACCTCCAAAATTTTGGCCAAGTCATATCTATAAGGCATCAGACCCAATATATTCCAAAAGAGTACAAAATTGATTGAGAGCTCAAAGTAAAAATAATTTATTAGTGAATATTAAATGCTAAAATTAATATTTAAAGTCATTGATTATTGTTGATTTTATCACTGATTTTTTTTTTGTGAAAAATTTTGCAATGTGAAAACAAGGCCCTCTAGACAATAAAGTCTTATAGCACTATGAAAATAAAATGGTGGGATATTGGTACAAGGACAGGTATACACATTTATGGAATTGAATAGGTAGCCTATAAAATGGGAAGAATACATGATCATTACTTTGTCTCTTTCTCTTATCACTACTTACTTATTTCATTTATCTTTTTTTTTTTTTTTTTTTTTTTTTTTTTTTTTTTGAGACAGAGTCTCGCTGTCGCCCAGGCTGGAGTGCAGTGGCGCGATCTCGGCTCACTGCAGGCTCCGCCTCCCAGGTTCACGCCATTCTCCTGCCTCAGCCTCCCGCGTAGCTGGGACTACAGGCGCCCACCACCACGCCCGGCTAATTTTTTGTATTTTTAGTAGAGACGGGGTTTCACCGTGTTAGCCAGGATGGTCTCGATCTCCTGACCTCGTGATCCGCCCGCCTCGGCCTCCCAAAGTGCTGGGATTACAGGCGTGAGCCACTGCGCCCGGCCTTATTTCATTTATCTTTATTATTTTTCTATCCCTCTTTTATCTATCTAATCTATATATTTGTCATGTTTCTTCTTTTTTATTTGAGATGAGCACAGAGAAAACATATATGTAAAATCAAGAACTAAAGCCAGCACTATAAAAATATGAATAAGAATTTAAGAATAGAGAGGAATTTTCCTCCACCATATACAGACAAAAAAGGTCCATTTAGACCTTTGGCTTTGAGCTTCAAGGCAGCCAAAGGGAAAAGAGATAAAGTCCATTATATATTTCTAGTGTAAGAGAGAAAAAAAATCTTATTTTTTCAGGAAAAGCAAGACGTCTCCTAGTAAGCTTTACAAGAAATTTCTCACATAGAGCTCCATAAAGGGACAACAGAATATAGTTTGGGCAATCTTTTTCTTATTGCAACAAAACATAAAGAAACAGTGTTTTTTTTTTTTGAGATGGAGTCTTACTCTGCCAGGCTAGAGTGCAGTGGTGCCATCTCAGCTCACTGCAACCCTTGCCTCCCAGGTTCAAGCAATTTTCCTGCCTCAGCCTCCCAAATAGCTGGGACTACAGGCATGTGCCACCACACTTGGCTAATTTTTTTGTATTTTTAGTAGAGATGGGGTTTCACCATGTTAGCCAGGATGGTCTCAATCTCCTAACCTCGTGACCTGCTTCGGCCTCCCAAAGTGCTGAGATTACAGGCGTAAGCCACTGCACCTGTCCCAAGAAACAGTTTTTTTTTTTTTTTTTTGAGACGGAGTCTCGCTCTGTTGCCCAGGCTGGAGTGCAGTAGCGCGATCTCGGCTCACTGCAAGCTCCGCCTCCCGGGTTCACGCCATTCTCCTGCCTCAGTCTCTCCGAGTAGCTGGGACTACAGGCGCCCGCCACCACGCCCGGCTAATTTTTTGTATTTTTAGTAGAGACGGGGTTTCACCGTGGTCTCGATCTGCTGACCTCATGATCCACCCGCCTCAGCCTCCCAAAGTGCTGGGATTATAGGTGTGAGCCACCGCACCCGGCCAAGAAACAGTTTTTTAAAAGACTGTATCTTAGATTAGGCCAGGCATGGTGGCTCATGCCTGTAATCCCAGCACTTTGGGAGGCCAAGGCAGGTGGATCACCTGAGGTCAGGAGTTCGAGACCAGCCTGACCAACATGGTGAGACCCCATCTCTATTAAAAATACAAAAATTAGCCAGATGTGGTGGCACGTGCCTGTATCCCAGCTACTCGGGAGGCTGAGGCAGGAGAATTACTTGAACCAGGGAGGTTGCAGTTAGCAGAGATCGTGCCATTGCACTCCAGCCTGGGAGACAAGAGTGAAACTCCATCTCAAGGGGAAAAAAAAAGACTGTATCTTTTTTAGACTGTATCTTAGATCATTTTTCACTAAAAGCTAATGACAAAACAGAAGAATAGAAATTCTTATACAAGAGAATTATAAACTAGTGTTTGCCATATGTGGTAGGCAGGATTCTAAGATGTCCTTCAAGATTCCCATCTTCTGGTGCACACGTTCTGAATAATCCCTCTGCTTGCCTGAGGCTGGGACTCAGGATATAATGAGGATATAATGGGATGTCACTCCTTGATTGTGGATATAATGGGATGTCACTCCTTGATTATGTTTTGTTACCCGGCAAAAGGGATTTTGCAGATGTAATCAAGGTCCCTAGTCAGTTGATTGAGGGTAGGCCTGACCTAATGAAGTTAAGTGCTTAAATAAGGTGGAGAGATTTTTCTCCTGGCCTTACAGGAGCATGCTGTCATGGTGTGGAGAGGGCCACGTGACAGGTAACTGTGGGATGCCTCTGAAAGCTGAGAAGGAGGCCAGGCGTGGTGGCTCGTGCCTGTAATCCCAGCACTTTGGGAGGCTGAGATGGGTGGATCACGAGGTCAGGAGTTCAAGACCAGCCTGGCCAAGATAGTGAAACCCCATCTCTACTAAAAATACAAAAATTAGCCAGGTGTGGTGGTAGGCACCTGTAATCCCAGCTATTTGGGAGGCTAAGGCAGGAGAATCACTTGAACCTCAGAGGTGGAGGTTGCAGTGAGCCGAGATCGTGCCGCTGCACTCCAGCCTGGGTGACAGCTGAGAAGGGCCACCACTTGGCAGCCTCCAAGAAAGGAGAACCTCAGGCTTACAACTGCAAGGAACTGAATTCTGCTAGTAACAAGTGAGCTTAGTAAAGGAGCCTGAAACTTGGGTAAGATTGCAGTCCGATTAATGCCTTGACTTCAGCCTTGTAGGACACTGAACAGAGAACCAGCAGTGCCATGCTGGACTTCTAAACTACGGATTCAGGTAAGAAAAATGGGTGTTTTAAGTTGTTAAATTTGTACTAATACATAACATAGCAAGAGATAACAAATATACTGTGCTTGGAAAACCTACACAGACCAATAAATCTCCTCAAAATATTTGTCCCAACTTTCTACATTGACAAGTAAGGAAATAATCCACAGTAACAACTATTATAGAAGTTGAAAACTGGTGCCCGTGGCCTGAATTCAGCACTAGATGTATACTGTTTAGCTTGCACTGTTAAAAACATGTTTAAAAAATTCAGTTTTCAGTATCTTAAAATTGAGAAATTATTCCTGGCACAAAAAATGTCTACTTCTGGTTTCTCTTTTTTTTTTTTTGAGCTGGAGTTTTGCTCTTGTTGCCCAGGCTGGAGTGTGACGGCAGGATCTCGTCTCATTGCAACCTCTGCCTCCCAGGTTCAAGTGATTCTCCTGCCTCAGCCTCCTGAGTAGCTGGGATTACAGGTGCGCACCACCACGCCCGGCTAATTTTGTATTTTTAGTAGAGATGGGGTTTCTCCAAGTTGGTCAGGCTGGTCTCCAACTCCCAACCACAGGTGATCCACCCGCTTCGGCCTCCCAAAGTTCTGGGATTACAGGTGTGAGTCACCTTGCCCGGCTCTGGCTACTCTTTAAAAACAAAAAGGAACAATGAGCCTTGATTCTATTTGGAAATAATGACCTAGACCAAGGACTTAGTTTCTTCCTTTAAATGAAACTTCTGCTTCCATTTTGCTATATCCCCCTACGCTGTTTTTAAAAATTGCACCAAGATACTTCTCTCATTTCACTCATTTGCATTATCTGCCTGATGGCTGTATAACAAGTGAGATAAATTATAAGCACCATATAAAAAGAAACATATGTTATATATGCAATATACATAAATTTTTGTATGTGTAGATATATGGTACTTGTATACTTATACATTATTTATAAATATAATCCAATCCATTTCACTTTACGAAAAACTCCCTTTTTAGCATTTTTTTCCTTTCATGTTGCAAAGAACTTTCTAATTGGGGAAGCAATTATTGTTGTGTTGCCCTCAGTTATGAGCCTGGGGTCCCTGAGCCTTTTGGGGCCCCTTTAGATCACACTGTAAACTACATAAAAAATGCTACTCAGTGTACATATCCTGGTTTTGAATATATTTTCATACTTAGTCTTAACAGAAGTTAAAAGAAGAAAGATGATGTTAAGATCATAATTGCAAACTTAACCCTTGTCCAGTTCCCACATAAGGGGTCCAAACAAACTCATCAAATGGAATAACCAGTTTTGGGACAAGTTAACTAGCTACATTGTTTACTTATTATTTAGAGCAGTATAGCCACAGACAGATTATGTTATGGACTGAATGTTTGTGTTTCTCTTAAACTCGTACGTTGAAATATGTGGAAATCACCCACAATGTGATGGAATGAGGAGGTGGGGCCTTTGGAAGGTGAGTACATCAGGAGGATGGAGGCCTTATGAATGGGATTAGTGCCATCACAAGAAGAAACAGGAGAGCTTCCCCCCTCTCTCTGTTCCCCACTGTGTGAGAATACAACAAAAAGAAGGCCATTTGCAAATCCGAAAAGGGACCCCCACCAGAATCTGACCATACTGGCACCATGATTTTGGACTTTCCAGCCTCCAGAACTGTGATAAATTAATTTCTGTTGTCTGAACTAGCCAATCTGTGGTATTCTATTATAGCAGCTGGAACTGGCTGAAGTGAACTATAATTGCTGTTATTTAAATTCTGTTACTCACATGGGTGTTTTGACATAGAGCTTGTAGATGAACATAGAAATCCTGATTTTAGGGCGGGAAATGATCTTGTAGTAGATTACAAAAATGGCTACAAATTCTTTCCATCCATTTATATACTCTCCCCCGCTTTTTTTTATACTCTCCCCCCACCTTTTTTTTTAGAGTGTAACGTTGCATTTCCTCCCACAAAGAGTGGAATCTATTTCTTAATGACTTGAATCTGGGCCATGTGACTTGCTTTGAACTGTAGGAGAGTAGCAAATGTAATAGAGATAGGGAACTTGGCTTTTGGGGGCTTGCCTCTCTTGCTGGTCTTGTGAATCCTATATCTACTACAATATCAATGAGCCTGGCAAGCCTGGCAGGGTGATCAGGTTCATGGCTCACTTACCATGTTGTTTCAGTAGACAACCAACTGATCTCCCTACATGAGAGTAAAACTTTGAATACCAGCTGATCAGAGACACATGTAGGGTGTCCAACTCATCTTCATTTGGCAGGAAAACTGAGATGGTCAATTACCCCAGACACATGATTGAGCCCAGCCAAGACTAGCACAAGAGCCATTGTCTGAGTTCAACCCAGTTTTCTTACCCCCAAATCATGAGTGAATACATACATAAGTTTTTTTTTTTCTAGCATAGTTTGTTATGATGTAGAAGCTAACTGATACAGACTTTTAGAGACCTATCCAGTTCATTTACCTTGTTTTGGAGATCAGAGAGATATTGAAATTCAGAGATAAAATGATACCCAAGGTCACTTATCAGGTAAGTATTAAGTTTGTCAAGTAAATCAAAGCCAATGTTAACAAATGCCAGGGGAAATCTTCCAAGGGAAAATATTTGGATAGTAGTATATAAAAAATCCACAGGTGATGACTACCCAATTATGTACATATGGAGAAGCTGTATAATACAGCATACAAAAGCAAGGGTTTTGAAGTTAGGAAGATGTGAATTCAAATTCTACTTGATCATTTCAGATCTTAGACAATTTACCCAGCCTGCTTAATCAGTAGTTTCCTCAGTGTGAAATGGGCATATTTATATATACACCAATAGGTTTTATAATGTGTGAATTAATTTAATACAATAATCTAAAGTATTATATATAATGCCTGGCACATAGGAAAAACTTCATAAATGGTAGCGATTGTTTTTATGAATATGCATGTTATAGAGTCATTAAAACACTTGTTTATGGTGTTTTAGTATTTGGTTTTGGACAATCCTAGTAGTGGCCTTGGACTGTCATTTGCATCGCTAGTCCCAGATAGAATATAGACTAAGAAGCAGAGAGCCTAATTTTAGTTATTTTATGCCTCGTTTTTTTTCCAATTTCTGTAACTATCATAAACATTTACAGCTGCAATATTAGGAAGCTATCTGTGGTTAATTCTGTTTTTAATAATCTCTTTTCTGTTTATAGCCAATTTGAAAAGAAAATTTTCCTACACATAGACCCTAGTTAAAATTTACTCAATCATTTTTGTTTGCAAGTATTAGTTATTATATGGGTTTCAGATAATTATAAAGGAATATTACTAAGACATTAAAGAACAAAATATTCACATTAGCAAAACTAGCCTTAAAACTGTTTGAAGAGTAAAAGGTAACTCAGAAGCCAGAAGACACTAAAATATTCTGATTGGACTTATTGCCGCAATGAATGGCAAGCTGGTACAGTTAAACGGAAAGCCATTCAGGTAACCAAAACACAAACAAAAAAAAGACACCAGCTGTAAATCTCCAGCTGCAGATGGAAGAAAGAAACATTACAGAAAAAGCATCTTAAACTTCTCCGTACTGTAGTTTTTGTGAATGACCATTGTAATGTCTCTGGTATGGGAGCACATTAAGAAGAAAAGGCAAGATCAACACCGTGACCACACCACAAGCCTCAGGAAAGGCATTGTCAGTTTATTGTTGAAGGCACATTGTTTAACATTTCACCGAGGAAAATATCCCTTGGTATTTCAGGGGCAAAGTTGCATCTGCAAAGCTTTCTCTGTTTACAGTTGTCTTCTCATAAATTCCATGGTAAACAACCTACTCTCCATAAGGTGATTTCTCTATAGGCATCTAATTTAAATAATAATTATAGTCTCTGAATTTGACATTAGCATATTTTTATACTGTGGAATAAGATTGTATTAAAAAATTCTAGATGTGAGGTCAATCTCAGGAAATAAAATTTTACTGGATGATACTGTGATTATGTTTTAGAGTACAAATTAAGGTCTTCATTATATAATTAATATCTTAAAAAATTGTTACCAAGCAGATTAAAAAAATAAAGGAGCTCACATACATTTTTATTTAGGCAACCATAAAATAATATTGCTTTAAGCCTATGTATGCAGAGCGAATTATTTGGTATTTTAAAGGTGCTTAAGTGTGTACTTGTACAGAGGAAGCTCTCTATCTATAGGACAGGTTTAAGGCACAATAGCAGCATTACTAGCTTCTCCAAGTATTCCCACCAGGGAGCCTTCATCTATCCCTGGTGAGACCAGAATGAGTTGGTAGTTCAAATTCCATAGCCCATTCAGTCTCCTGAGACTTCAAACGAGGGAGCCAATTATGATGGTGGGTGCTGGGTTGTAGACTTGTGTCCATGATTAATCAGACTGGGTCTGCCTCCAGTTCACATTATAAACTCCAGCGAGTGACACTCAGGTGATGTAGCTTTCACTCAGGCCCACATAGACTGGGTTTAAACTGATGAACTGACATTCTGCAAGAGAAGCTTCTTATTAGTCCCTTGAGTTTATCAAAAGCCATCAATTACTTCCTTGGTGGACTACCTTATGCAGCAGCTAGCATTCACTTTTATATCACCTTTTAAAGAGCAGGGCCTGATATTTATAAAAAATAATATGAAATTTGGCATGACACCTAAGAAATTTAACATAGACAGCTAAATAATAGCATGTTTTCTTCTGTAAGAGATAATACTATTTGATTAGATAAGATGAATAAATAAAAACTCTCTGAAGTTTTAATTTTTAACAGTTTTACTTTAAAAAACATATTTATTTGGTTTATCCAGGTGAAGTGTTAATGTTTAGAAATGACTGCACATTTAGAAATACATATCCAAGCAAAGGAAAATTGTAAATTTAGGGACATAAGAGAAATTACATTTCAATAAAGGATAATGTATATGATAAACACTGTTATTATAATGCTTCTTGGTGTTGCTGAACAAACAATTTTATGAATTAGGTTTTACCCAGAGATACTGGATACCATAGAAGAGCATTATTAAGTATCGAGTCAATAACTTTCCTTTTAGAAGGACTAGAATAAGAAAAGGATCTCATTCTAAACTCCTCCAATAGTTTGTATGAAAACTTTTTAACTTTAAATTGATTTTAAATGGGAAAAAAGGAAATACTTGAGCTCACAGTCTAAATTATAAAATAGCTATTTATAATTTTTAACATGTTATTCTTTAAAGGCCTAATCAGTGATCAAAAGGTTGCGATGGTTTGTTTTACTTCTACTCTAGAGTATGTATATGCATTTTATGTACTGATGACTCTTTTAATCTTGTAAGAACCAGATCCAGCAATGAATCACATTCTTTGAGTGAATAATTCAGTCCTTGACGCCAACCTCTGAGGGGGAATATTGTGGTCATGCTGTCTGAACAGTGTGGTAGCTATGGCTACCTATATAATTCTTCCCAATGAAAAAAAAAGTGACAATGACATTAAATTTAATCAGGTTCCCCTTTTCTGTGGTTCCCACTGGGATGAGCCACTAGTGTCTTGCCTTAAATATTCAAAGGCCTTCCTGAGTAGTTTGCATGTGTTCATATACTGGGACAATGTCCTGCTAATACAGAACAATAGATCTGTCATGTATTTCTCCTGAAAGTGGATGTGAGTCTAAAGTTACTGAGTATAAGGTTTAAGGGCTGTTTTCCCCTCAGTGACTGTCTTTACTTAAGTCTAAACAAATGGGAGTAAGGAAATGTACATAGATACTAAAGTGTAGTGAACTTGATTATCTGAATTGGAAACTCAAGTAGGATAAAGAATTCTGATTGCTAAATAATCATAAAGCTGCCCAGCATTTTCAGTCACAGTTCATCTGATATGGAAGACACAGTACAGAATATCACATGGTTGAAAACATTTGCAAAACATACTCAACAAATATTTAGGGACAGTAACCTATATCCATACCCTTGTACTTCTGCAGAATATTCAGGTGGATATAACTTCTTAAAAAATCATAGTTGAGAAATTATAAGATATGTTTTGTGTCCATTGTACATACCTGGGAGGATGGTAAGCTAACTTTTAGCCTTCAGAGGATGAAAAACACAAAAGGATGGTCATTATAATAATCTGTAAATGTCTGTAACAGATCTGTGCT
Organism: Hylobates moloch; assembly: GCF_009828535.3. Lineage (NCBI taxonomy): Eukaryota > Metazoa > Chordata > Mammalia > Primates > Hylobatidae > Hylobates > Hylobates moloch. The sequence goes on from NW_026652277.1 coordinate 38,592,431, forward strand.
ATTCATTTAAAATCTCTGCTCATGACTTTGATATTAGGAGAAACTGAAGAAAGGGAAATACAAATTAATTCCTTTTGTCTGTTTTTTTTTTTTTTTTTTCAGAAAGGCAAAACCAAACAGGCAAATAAACAAAAAACTAGCAAACAAAACTCATTATTTCTAGGAAAGAAGTGCACTTTGAAAGTAATTAAGGATTGTACATGATACTTTCTACTATCTAAACAGAGTAAGCCTGCCTTGGGTTACATTTAATTCCCTAATATCTGATATTAAAAACTGATCCTGAAAATCTTCGAATGGCATTAATTAATCTATTTGTGTGATATATTATAAACCTAAGAACAATATTTAAATGGTATATAATAGACATAATATCATAAATGGTAAACTTCACAATTCTTTCAGACTTTTGAAGATGCTTGCATAATACTACCTGCTAACTTTCTTCTATCATGCATAAATAAAATAGAAGCGAAATGTCGGACATTCTTTATTTTTCTTCTACTTTATTGCCTCTCTTATTGGGTCTGAACTTCTATTGAAATCTTAGTGTTCTTTGTGTAGTAGATACGCATGTTTAACTCCTACTAACATCAATTTCATTGCATGAAAATTGTTAGTTCATTACACAATTGAAAGGAAGATTGATCCCTTTATAGGTTTATGTTTTAATTTACTAGGTAGGTGTTTAAAGATGGACAACTTAAAATTGTTTCTAATGTCAAGATCTTAGTCTAAGAAATGAGCTTATCACAAACCTATAAGAAATTTCTTCTTTAATGGCATATTATTGACCTCCGAGTCATGGAGGAGTTCAAGGTCAACCAGTGAGACACTCACAGTGGTCAACTATTTTTGACTGACTGACATTTTTTTTTAGCCTTTGAAAATGTGATTTCATGTTTATCAAACTTTGACATAAAGCATTGTGTGCAATATAAAAATAAGGACCTTATGCTGTGGCTTTCTAATATAAATTTGACAGGCAATATATTGCCATCCTTTTTAGGACAGATCAGTGTCAAGGGGCCAGGAGGTCAGGAATGAACAATCTTACTGAATAAGTTTCAGTCAGAGAAGACAGGTTCCACAGGAAAAATGCCTTTCCAAATGGTCTCATCTGTAGACCTAAGACATTGCAACTCAACTCTCTACTCTTCCTATTGTCTGGCAACAGGGAGATAGAACAAATCAGTAACTTATGCACATATACCAAAGATAACATGAGATCATCGTTAAGTGTACAGTGGAAAGGAGTTTAGGGAGGGTTTTATGTAAATACCAGGACTGAACCTAGGAAAAAAGCGTGGTAGGTAAAGTTTATCTTTATGACTTTTTATGCCTCAGCACTCTTCCATATGGTTTCCCTTCTTGAATATTTCTTGCCCTTTAGGAGTAAAATGTTAGCTGATAAATGGTTAGTGTCTGACCTATTCCAAAATATCTTAAAGGGTGTTTAAATCTATGATTTCAGCCATCCTAACCTGCATAGTACATAACTGGCTGTTCACTCTCTCATTTCTGTCTTTCCTACTTAGTTCTTGTTTGGACTACAGAAACCAAAGTTAGAAGAAACCATATAAGTTTTGAAAATCACATTCTTGCCAATGGATTTGTTTGTATGCAATCCTTAAATCTGAAAGAATTGATGAATAAAATATTGGAATGCTACTTCAAAAATGTATTATTCTTTGCATTAGGCTTGGTGATTCTTTTGTGCTTATTGTATTTCAAAGAAATCACATTAAAAATATTTCCTTTTGAAAAAGCAACCTTTTGTAAAAGATCCCCTTAAATAATACATTTTATTTGGAGGCAAAATAACCAAAATCATAAAATTATTTTAATGTCTGTAATCCCATTACATAGACATTTCCACTAACGACATTTGGACTGTAACCATTATTTTTGTATTATAAGTATTAATGTGATTAATGCCTCGTATTGGAATCTCATGTTGTTGCTTTTGCTGCTGAACCTTTTGAAAGTAAGTTGCAGATATCATGATATTTCATTCTCAACTATTTTGGCCTGTGTCTCCTAAAAGCAAAGAAACTCTTCTACAAAATCTTAATGCTATTTTTAAAAGAATTCAACAGTAACATAATAATAGTTATAGATATATAGTCCATATTCAGATTTCTTCAGTTGTCCCCCAAATGCCTTTTATGTAGCTATAACTTCCTTTCTTCCCTCTTTCTTTCTTCCCTCCCCCTCCCTCTTTTCCATCCTTTCTTTCCCCTTTTCCTTCTCCCTTTTTCCTCTCCCCTCCCGTTCTCCCTCCTTTCCTTCCTTCTCCTTCCTTCCTTCCTTCCTTCCCCTCCTTCCCTCCCTCTCTTTCTCCCTTCCTTCTTTCCTTCCTTCCTTCCTTCCTTCCTTCCTTCCTTCCTTCCTTCCTTCCTTCCTTCCTCCTTCCTTCCTTCCTTCCTTCCTTCCTTCCTTCCTTCCTTCCTTCCTCCCTTCTTTCCTTTCTTCCTTCCTTCCTTCTTTCCTATCCAAGGTCCAATCAAGGATAGTGCATTGCATATAGTTAGGTTAAAGGACACTACTTGGTCTCCTCTAGTCTAGAATATTCCTGCTCCCACTATTTATTGTTTTATCATGATCTTTGTGTTTATGAAGGGTCCAGTCAATTGTCTTATGTAAAGTTACACAATCTGGGTTTTTTCTGATTATCTCATAATTAAATTCAGGTTAATTATTTTTGGTAATAATACTACATAAATGATTTGGAGAGATTCACATTGAATTTATTCTTTTTGAGTTATATATAACAGGCACATATTCACCTATTTTGAATTACTTATTCAGAGCTAAAAATATACTTTGCCAATTAGAAATATTTTAATTTATATTTCATGATTATTGATAAAGTCAAATATAATTAATTTTTTATTAGGTTTTTTTTTTTTTTTTTTTTTTTTGAGACAGAGTCTTGCTCTGTCACCCAGGCTGGAGTGCAGTGGTGTGATCTTGGCTCACTGCAACCTCTGCTTCCCGAGTTCAAGCAATTCTCCTGTCTCAGCCTCTCGAGTAGCTGGGATTACAGGCATGTGCAACCACGCCTGGCTAATTTTTGTATTTTTAGTAGAGATAGGGTTTCACCATATTGGCCAGGCTTGTCTCAAACTCCTGAGCTCAGGCGATCCACCCACTTCGGCCTCCCAAAGTGCTGGGATTACAGGCATGAGCCACCGTGCCCAGCCTGTTAGTATATTTAAATAGATTTGTTGGTTATTTATTTTGCCCATCAAATAAGTTAGTTTAATAATGTACTTACACCAATGACACTGTGGAAACTGAAGGGGTCAGTTTTCCCTCTCTTTGGTGCAGTCCAGGGATAGCCATGTGATTTAGACCTGACCAATTACAGACTTTCTCTCAGGACTTTTGAGTATTGAGTGAAAGATACAAAGGATTGCAGAAGTTTATTCATTACATCTGTGGCAATATGCTGGTCACATTCTCCTTGCTTAAGGGTTCTTGTGGCTTTACTCTTAGGAGTCCTTGCCCCTCTTTTTAAGAAAACTAATTCTCCAGCCTTCTGTCACTTCTGTGACCCTTATGATATGCTTTCAATATGTTATCTTCTGCTAAAGTTAATCACAGTTGCTTTCTAAGGCATGTAGCAAAGAATCCTCATTGTGATTTCTATAAAATTATAACTTTATGCTAGATCAAGAGCTAGTCTCTGAAAACATTTCTACTGGAGAAAATGGAAAAAGTTAAAGCTTTAAGTTCATATGACAATCTGAGGATGTAATGCTCAACTTTAAGGTTTTAGTTGATTTTAAATGAAGAGGGTTAAAGCAAGAAAGAGATATCAAATTTTAGCCTATCAAATTTGCAAGGATGAAAAAGATGAAACTTACATGGAGAGAAGGGCAATCTCTCTTATGAACTGTTGGTGGGATATAAACTGATAATAGTAATTTATACTGCAGTTTGGTAGTGTAAATCAACATTTAAAATGAGCATATCCTTTGATTTAGTAATCCTACTTCAAGCACTGACTTCTGAAAAGATAATTACACTTGTTAGAAAAGGTGTATGTATAAGGATGTTCACTGAAGCAGTTTAAAGAGCACAACATTGGCGAACACCCAATTCCATCAATAAAAAATTGTGTAAATAGTGCATACGTACAATAGTGCGTTTTGTAGTTGTTAAAAGAAATAGCAATATCTATTTGTTGACAGAAAAAACATTAATAATAAATTATTTAACAAATAATAATAAAATATTTTACAAATAATAGATTATTTTACAAATAAAACTTTTGTTTTAGAATACTTTTGTTTTAGAATACTTTTAGATTTATAAAAAATTGTGCTAAAATTCTTATGGAATTTCAGGGACTCTGAATAATCAAAAAATTCTTGAAAAAAAAAAGAACAAAATTAGATGTCTCACACTTCCTGATTTGAAAACTTATTACAAAGCAAAAGTAATCAAAACAGTGTGGTACTGGCATAAAGACAAGGCATATAGACCAATGGAATAGAATAGAGAGCCCAGAAATACACCCTCGCATGTATGATCAAATGATTTTTAACCCAGATACCAAGACCGTTCAAGCAGGAAAGGACAGTCTCCTCAACAAATGGATCCCTGGCTCCTTTTATTGACAAGTAGTAGTAGAAACCAAATTCTGGGTACTGGATATGTTTGTTGCAACTGGGGTGTCATTGTTTCTAGGCCCTCTTCAGTGAACAGAACTGGAAAATGTGTATATGTATACTAATCTGTGTATACATACATATCTATAATTATTTATCCTGTTAACTTAAGACGAGTTCATACTGATGTCTTCAAATCTAACCTAGTACCATGTAGTTCATTCTTGCCTTTGCCTCTTGCATTTTTATTTCCTTCTTTTCTAACAAGCAGAAGCTTGGCTTCTACTGTCAGCTACTTTTTACTTATTTGTTCAACCAGTATACATATGGAGCAGTTCAGAATTATTAACCCGTATTCCCGTGAGAAATGACTTTACCATCTAGGTGTAATGTTTATGTACGGTTCTTTTGACTTTAGTTTTACAGTAGCCAGTCAATCTAGTCAACAATATATAAAATTGTTTAAAAAGTTTCAAGAAAATACTTTTATTTTTAAAGTTATATGAATATTTTACGGCTACATTATTTATTTCTTTATTTATGTGAGACAGAGTCTCACCCAGTCATCCAGGCTAGAGTGAAGTGGTGTGATCTCAGCTCACCGCAGCCTCTGCCTCCTGGGCTCAAGTGATTCTCAAGCCTCAGCTTCTTAAGTAGCTGGGACTACAGACGTGCGCCAGCATGCTCAGCTATTTTTTTTTTTTTTTGTATTTTTAATAGAGACAGGGTTTCACCATGTTGGCCAGGCTGTCTCGAAATCCTGACTCTCAGTAATCTGCCTACCTTGGTCTCCCAAACTGCTGGGATTACAGGTGTGAGCCACCGCACCCAGCTCAACTACATTATTATTGTTAAAGTTTGAAACAATGTAGATGATAGCATGAAACACAGCTAAAAATTTGGTTTAGATCCTTCTAATCCACTTACAAATATACATATGTGTGTGTATGTGTGTGTGTGTATGCATGTGTGTGCATGTTTGTGTATAATCCATATATATGAATAGGTATATATATATATACACACACACACATGCACACACAGATATATGCAAGTAGTGTATATATATTTGTCTGATTTATATGTGTTTTTCAGTGGCTTGCCTTTTTTGAAAATAATTAAGTGCTATGATTGCTGTGCCTGCATGTTGGTCTACTTTTAAGGGTGTTATTTTTTGGTATAATTGTACCATTGTGTATTTACTTGTTTCCTTATACAGTAAGTGACTGTATTCATTTTCTAGGGTTGTTGTAACAAAATACCATACACTGAATCACTTCAAACAGAGAAATTTGTCACGTACTCTGGAGGCTAGAAGCCTGAAATCCTGGTGCCCAATGGATCATGGTCTCTCTGACAGGTCTAGGGGAGAATTCTTCCTTGTCTCTTCTAGCTTCTGGTGTTTGCCAGTAATCCTTTGTTTTCCTTGGGTTGTAGATGCATCACTCTAGTCACATGACCATCTTCTCAGTGTGTATCTTCACATTGTCATCCCTCTGTGCATGCCTGTGTTTACAAGGTATTCTCTTTTATAAGGATACCAGCCATATTGGATTAAGGACCCATCCTACTCTAGTATGACCTTATCTGAACTACTCTGCAATGAGCCTATTTCCAACCAAGGACCCATTTTGAAGTACTATGGGTTAGGGTTTTGACACATCTTTTTTGGGGGACACACATTAGCCTATAACAGTGCCTTTCTCAGTTTTTGCTACTTTAGGCATTAACACAATGAAAATACTTATGTGTACATCTTTGTGTATGGGTATGACAGTCTTCAGGTAGAGGCTCCTAGGAGGAATTGTTCGGTCAGATAGTAAGTACCTTAAATGTTTTAGAATATTCTGCTAAATGGTCTTCCCAAAAACATTCATTTACCATGTTCCCAACATTGCATGGGAGTTTGTTTCCTTACATTCCTGTGAACACTTACTGTTACAATTGTTAAAAATTGTCCTTCTGTTGGAAAAAGAGTCAGATAGAATATATTTCTTTTTGCCTTAAAGTAGCTTTAATTGTATTCTAAATCTTTTAAAGCAAATTTTGATAATTTCTTTCTGGAAGCCCACTCCACAGAGGGCAAAAACACCTAGCCTTTGAGTCTCAGTAGGAGACAGACTGAACCCTTCCTTTTTGTCTCCTCATCTGTTCCCTGGGCTTTGCTCCAATATCAAACTCTATGTTTCTATTAACAACAACAACAACAACAACCAAAAAGGAAATAACCTCCTAGACACATCAATTGATTTAAGTAGGTTTTGGGGATGGAGGTTGAAAAATACTATTTTTACTAATAATCCCTGGTGTCAGTTAATCTGGTAAAAGGTCCATTGTGCACCTCCTACTTTTCTATTTAAATTTTTGTGGACTCCTGCAGAAGTGTCCATTATAGTCAAAGAATTCATCTTCAGAGTTTGGGGCTGCATGGCGGGGTAACAGGGCATGTGTGTGCTGTGACACTTTGTCAAAGGGCAGTGACTCCCACATATGATTTACCATCTCTTCTGAGGCTTCATGGTTCCTGTACCTGCACTTAGTATCTAGAACTCCAGACACATGTGATCAGAGCATGAATAAAGGGAACTTTTAACATCTCAGTCACCCACATTAATTCCTTCTCCCCTTCTAACAGGTGAATATTTCCTCCTGTTTTAGAGGTAGGATATCCCTTTCTTCCCCCTGGGTGGCTCAGCCTTTACAAAGGTGGTAATAGAGTGTTTCAGAGATGAGAATGGGTCGGGATATCCCTGGTTGCTGGGTTGTCTGGTCCTTACTCTCTGAGTCAGTTTCAAAGAAGATCAGGAATAAAGCCTTGGATTCTGTCCCAGAATTCTTTCTCTTCATCTAGCTATGATACCTATGCACTGGACTAAGGAATGGAGAGGGAGCTTTTTTCAACAGGTAACTTCTGGCTTTAATTATTTCAGCCAGTTGCCTTGATTTGTTTTGTTCACTTTTGGCCTGTGTTTTATATACATGTAGTGACCATTTTCAGTCATCAGTGTCCTTCCTGCAACTCTAGAAAATTGCCTTCCAGACTGCCTTAATGCCCGCTGCCTTAGTGGTTATAATTTATTTCTTAGAAGGTTATCCAAATATTCACATTCCTCATTTACTCCAATGGGACATTTCTGTTTTCCTTATAAATTTTTAAAAATAGAGGCCAAATCCAGTGGGATCATTTATCATTGTGTTATAGATTTGTATCTGAAATATTAATGCTGATTCCATTGAATCTTCCCTCAATTTTTCTAATAAAGTTTGTTCTTGACTATCTGTTTATAAAGAAAATAAAACTATGGGCACAGTAACTCAGGGAATGCACTGCATTGAATGCTGATATGCAATAATGAAGAAAAAAATTACCTCTTCATAATCAAAAGAATTATGTTAAGTATTGTTGAGGGTTGGATTTTGTCCTCTAAAAAGACATGTTGATGTCCTAACATGTTTTCTCTGTGACTGTGACTTTGTTTGGAAATAGCATCTTTGAGATGTAAGCGAGGCCATCCTCAATTAGAGTGGGCCCTAATCCAGTATAACTGGGGTGCTTATTACAAAAAGAAAACAGGCTGGGCACCGTGGCTCACTCTTGTAATCCCAGTACTTTGGGAGGTTGAGACAGGTGAATCACTTGAGGTCAGGACTTCGAGACCAGCCTGGCCAGCACAGTGAAACCCCGTCTCTACTAAGAATACAAAATGTAGTTGGGTGTGGTGGTAGGCACCTGTAATCCCAGTTACTTGGTGGGAGGCTGAGGCAGGAGAATTGCTTGAACTGGGAGGTGGAGGTTGCAGTGAGCTGAGATCGTGCCACTGAACTCTGGCCTGGGTGACAGAGCAAGACCCTGTTTCAAAAAACAAAACAAAACAAAACAAAAACCAAAAGAGATTACAGACACACTGGAAGGAGAAGAACACCATGTGAGGACAGAGACACAGGGAATATGGCCATGTGAAGATGGAGGCTGAGAGTGGGACTCTGCTGCTGCAAGGAAAGAAATACCTGAAGCTATCAGAAGATGAGAGTCAGGGAAGACTCCTTCCCTAGAGCATTTAGAACAAGCTTGGTCCTGCCAACATGATGATTTTGATCAAGCCTCCAGAACAGTGGGAGAATGAACTTCTTTGGTTTTAAACCACTCAGTCTGTGGTACTTTGTTACAGCAGCCATAAGAAATTACCAGAGGTATTCTTAAAAAGTAGATTTTAATAACCAAAGGAATCTATAATATATATTATACTTCCATGAACAAATCTCTTGAATCCTTTAGATATTTTCAATATCTTCTAAACAAACACTGCAAATCCTGTATGTTTTTTCATATGAATATCTGAATCTATATTCAGATGTGTATTTTCCCTCATATACTGTGACTCTTCTTGCTTTCAAAATATATACCTCATCAGTTTTCAAACATGTAATATCAATCTTCTGAAGTTGGTTTACATGTGAATACAAGAGCCTTTCTCTCCTGTGGGTTCCAAAACAAACAATTCTTGGAAATCTATATGTGGGGGATGTAGGGTTGTACTCAGTATAAAAGAAAACCCGTGAAACTGCTGTGTTAGAACTAAGTGCCATAGTCACCAACTTCTACTTGGTAGTCAAGCCCTCTCATTTCTTCCTGCATGGAAGACTTAAGTAAACAACAAAAAGTATGTGCCAAAATTTCTGGATTTTTGGTCTTATTTCAACAATAGTTACTTGATGATTTTGTTATTGACTTAAAAAAATAAAGCAGGAACAAGTTTTTCATTTGCTATGACATTGCTGGCTATCCTAGCCAGCTGCTTCCTTCAAAAAAAATTCTGCTAAAAACAATAAGTCTTATATTAGGTTTACTGTTCTTTCTCCGGATGTTATAATTCTCAGAAAAATGAGACAGTAGTCTTGTGGCAAAGCTAGTTGTTTCCATTGCCCTTGCATAGGAAAAGTATCTCATAAATCATTAGTAGTTTATGCCAGCCTGGAAACAGAATCCTAGTTTCCCTTGAGAGGAGATTTTAGAAACTACAGGAACCTTTGCATGTTGTCATATGGTCCTTGGCAAGGGGCAAGTCCTTTAAGTGACAAACTGCTATGGGGTACTAGTCATCTAGGTAGAGAGGGTATGTGATATTACCAAACAAATACCTACATGTATCTCACGTATTTATCCTTAAGCTTATTAAATCTCAATATTTTCAGTTTGAAAACCTGAATATGTATCTTATTATTAAGAAAACTGAAAGAGATCTCTTTTGATCTTATCTACCATTATCATAAGCAGCAGGCATTCATTACCACCTTTCATGTGTAGGAGCTAAAGAGTAGCAATATATTCTTCCTCTCACTAGTAGGCCATACAACTTGAGATGATGCAATTATCTTTCCATATAATTAAAATAGACATTTTTTTCCTTTTCCTAATTATAGCACTATATGGGGGTTTGGGTACTCCTTCTTAGAGATTCATTTCTTTCCTTCTGGATGGGTAATAGATGGTATCTTTAAAATCCCATTAGTAAGAATAAACATAAAATTATATCATTTTGAAATAAACTCTATAGTTTATTTTACAACACTGTACAGTGTTTTTCCCACCTTTGATCAAGATGTATAAATAGGGACTGGATACTTCCTTCTGCTGGAAGTAATTAAAATAAAAATCCCAAATAGACAAATACATGAAACGATGATTTGCAAGACATTGGACATAAGGCCACAAAAGACAATGATACCTGAGGGAACAAGAGGTAAGCCCTAGGACTGCTTCAGCTTATTGCTGTGAGAGAATTGCCAGGCTGTGGCACAGGATGGGAGAACTCAGGTGGTACCTAGCATGTTCCTAGAGTTAAGGAAATGGAATTAAAAGGTCAGAGAGATCGAAGTGGCTAGTTTGCAGGAGAGAAATCTGACCAGATTAAAGCTGCACAGTGACCTCCAGATATCTGCAGAGGGTCATTCTAAAATCCTCAGCTGAGTATTGATCAGCACAGGCATGTGAGGAAACTGCCTGAAGCTGGGGAAATAATCTATCAAAAGGATTAGAGGTAACAATACCCAGGGCTCACGTAAGGGTAGGAATAGGGCCTGCTACCTCAGTGAGACTAGGAAAGCTCCTAATTTATAGGGTCTTGGATAAAGTAGTTTAGTTCTAGATTACACATAGCTCTAGCCCCACCTAACAAATTTAAAAGCAAGACCCAAAAGTTTAAATAAAACTAAAAATGTTTATAAGAACACAAAAAATATCGAGTGACCAATAAGATAAATTTCACAGTGCTGGGGCTGAATAAAAAATTACCAGGCACACCAAGAAGCAAGAAAATATCATGCATAATGAGGAGAAAGATCAATCAAAACTCATCCAGAATGACACAGCTATTAGCATTAGCAGCTAAGGACAGTTATTAGAACTATATGCCATAAATTAAAAAAGCTAAAGGAAAGATAGGATGTGTTGTGACATAAAAGAGATGAAAATTTCTCCAAATTTTGAGAGAAGAAAATTATAATTTCTAAGACAAAAAATACACTGGAAGCAGCAAGCAGTGGGAAGGGGGGGCAGAGCTGGGAATAATGGAAGACTGAGTGTTGTAGAAGAGCTTCAAACAGAAGTGAAGAGATGTTAATCACTATAAAATCATATAAAAGTATAAAACTCAGTGGTAGAAGTAAACTCATAATCAAGTTCAGAATAATCCATTACTTTAATGATAGTATATAATCTTTCAAATCTCTAGAGTGAAGGTTAAGTGTTAAAGTGGTCATTGATAACCATAGCTACAATAAATTGTTACGGAATATACAATATGAGAAGATATAAACTAAGATAACAAAATTACAAATTGTGGGGAAGAGAGTAAAAGTCTAGAATATTTGTATGTGACCAAAGTTCAATTGTTATCAGCTTAAAGTAGTCTTTTATTACTATAAGATTTTTTTGTAAACCCCAGAGTACCCACAAGGAAAAAATTTACAGCAGATACACAAATGAGAAAGAGAAAGGAATCAAAGCTTATCACTATAGAAACAAACCAAACCACAAAGGTAAACAAGAGAGGAAGAAAGAAACAAAAGATCTACAAAATAACCAGAAAAAAATTAACAGAATTGTAGGAATAAGTCTGTCTTTATCAATAATAGCCTTAAATGTAAATGAATTAAATTCTGCAGTTAAAATAGAGTGGCTGAATGGATTTACAAAAAAAAAACCCACCCAAGTATATGTTGCCTACAAGAGACTTACTTCACCTGTAAGGACATACATAGACTGAAAGTAAAGGGATGGAAAATAATATTCTATGAAGATGGAAGCCAAAAGGAGCAGGAGTAGCTATATTTATGTTACATAAAATAAACTTTAAGTCAAAAACTGTAAAAAGCCTGGGCAATGGAGTGAGACCTTGTCTCAAAAAAATAAAAAAATTAAAAAATTTAAAAAAAGTAAAGAAAGAAAAAAAAGAAAAAAGAAACAAATAAGCTGCACCCAACACCAGAGCACTAAAATATGTAAAGTAAATATCATTAGATCTAAAGAGAGACATAGACTTCAATCTAATAGTAGGGAAATTCACCACCTCACTTTCAGCAATGGACAGATCAGCCAGACAGAAAATCACCAAACAAACAGTGGATTTAAATTGCACTCTAGCAGGAGAATCACTGGAACCCAGGAGGCAGAGGCTACAGCGAGCTGAGATCATGCGACTGCACTCCAGTCTGTGTGACAGAGCAAGACTCTGTCTCAAAAAAAAAAAAAAAAATTGCATTTTAGATAAAATGGTTCTAACAGTCATTTACAGAACATTCCATCCAACAGCTGCACAATACACATTCCACTCATCAATACATTAAACTTTCTCTAAGATAGATAACATGTTAGGTACAAAACAAGTCTCAACAAATTTACAAAAATAGAAATTATGTCAAGCATCTTTTCTGGCCATAATGGACTGAAAGTAGAAATCAATAGCAGAAATAACTTTGGAAACTCTACTCCTATTAAACATAGTATTGGAAATCCTGGTCAGGGCAGTCAGGCAAGAGAAAGAAATAAAGGGCATCCAAATAGGAAGAGCGGACGTCAAACTATCCCTGTTTGCAGACGACATGATCTTATATCTAGAAAACCCCATAGTCTAAGCCCAAAAGATCCTTAAGTTGATAAACAACTTGAGAAAAGTCTCAGGATACAAAATCAATGGCAAAAATCACTAACATTCCTATACACCAGCAACAATCAAGCTGAAAGCCAAATCAGGGACACTATCCCATTCGCAACTGCCATAAAAAGAATAAAATACTTAGGAACACAGCTAACCAAGGAGGTGAAAGATCTCTACAAAGAGAACTACAAAACATTGCTCAAAGAAGTCAGAGATGACATAAACAAATGGAAAAACTTTCTATGCTCTTGGAGAGGAAGAATCAATATCATTAAGATGGTTGTACTGCCCTAAGCAATTTATAGATTCAAGGGTATTCCTATTAAACTACCAATGACATTCTTCACAGAACTAGAAAAAAACTACTTTAAAATTATATGAAAGAACAACCAAAAAATCCTGAATAGCCAAGGAAATCCTAAGCAAAAAGAACAAAGCTGGGGCATCACACTACCCAATTTTAAACTATACTACAGCTACAGTAACCAAAACACCATGGTACCAGTACAAAAACAGACATACAGACGGATGGAACAGAATAGAGGGCCCAGAAATAAGGCCACACACCTACAACTATCTGATCTTCCACAAAGCTGACAAAAACAAGCAACAGGGAAAGGACTCCCTATTCAATAAATGGTGCTGGGATAACTGGCTAGCCATACACAGAAGATTGAAACGGTACCTCTTTCTTACACCATCTACAAAAATTAACTTAAAATGGATTAAAGACTTAAATGTAAAACTAAAAACCTGGAAGACAATGTAGGCAATACCATTCTGGACATAGGAATAGGCCAAGATTTCATGATGAAAACGCCAAAAGCAATCACAATAAAAGCAAAAGTTGACAAACGGGATTTAATGAAACTGAAGAGTTTCTGCACAGCGAAAGAAACTATCGACAGAGTAAACAGACAACCTATAGAATAGGAGAAAACATTTGCAAACTATGCATCTGACAAAGGTCTAATATCCAGCATTTATAAGGAACTTAAACAAATTTATAGGAAAAATCCCACAACCCCATTAAAAAGTGGGAAAAATACATGAACAGACACTTTTCAAAAGAAGACATATGTGTGGCCAGCAATCATATGAAAAAAGCTCAACCTCACTGATCAGTAGAGAAATGCAAATGAAAACTGCAATGAGATACCATCTCACACCATTCAGAATGGCTATTACTAAAAAGCCAAAAAGTAACTTGCTGGTGAGGTTGTAGAGAAAAAGAAATGCTTATATGCTGTTGGTTGGGGTATAAATTAGTTCAACCATTGTGGAAGACACTGTGGCAATTCCTCAAAGACTAAAAACAGAACTACTATTCAATCCAGCAGTCCTATTACTGGGTATATACTCAAAGGAATAGAAACCAATCTATCATAAAGACACACACATGTGTATGTTTATTGCAGCACTATTCACAATGGCAAAGACATGGAATCAACCTAAATGCCCATCAATAGTAAACTGGATAAAGAAAATGGGGTACATATACACCATGGAATACTATGTTGCCATAAAAAAGAACAAGATCATGTCCTTTGCAGAAACATGGATGTAGTTGTAGGTCATTATCTTTAGCAAAATAACGCAGGAACAGAAAACCAAACACTGCATATTCTCACTTATAAGTGGGAGCTAAAACATGAGAACGTATGTACACATAGAGGGAAATGAAACACAGGTTTATTGGAGGGTAAAGGGTGGGAGGAGGGAGAGGATCAGGAAAAATAACTAATGGGTACTGGGCTTAATACTTGGGTGATGAAATAATCTGTACAACAAACCCCCATGATGTAAGTTTACCTATACAACAAACCTGCACATGTACCCCAAACTTAAAATAAAAGTTAAACAAATGTTTATAATCTTGAAGATATACCATATTCTTTAAAGATTTCTGAGATTAAAAGCAATGTCTTGAGACAAATGAAAGTGAAAAAAACAACATACCAAAATTTATGGGATACAGCAAAAGTCGTCTTAAGAGGAGAGTTTATAACAATAAATGCCTCCTTCAAAGAATTAGAAAGATCTCAGCCTAATATTGCACCTTAAGAAATTAGAGAAATGAGAATAAATGAAACCCAAAAGTAGTAGAAGGAAATAAAAATGATCAGAGCAGAAAAAAACCAAAATAGAGATTAAAGAAACAGTATAAAAGGCCAAAGAAAAAGAGTTGAGTTTTTGAAATGATAAATAAACCTGACAAACACTTAGCTAGATTAAGAAAAAAGAAAGAGGATCCAAATAAATAAAATCAGAGATGAAAAAGGCAACATTACAACTAATACTACAAAAATCAAAAGGATCATTATGATAGACTATTTTGAACAACTGTACACCAATAAATTGGAAAACCTAGAAGAAATGGATAAGTTCCTGGGCACATACCACCTACCAAAATTGAATCATGAAGTACTAGAAAATTTAAACAGACCAATAATGACTAATAAGATTGAATCAGTAATAAGAAGTCTCCCACCGAAGAAAAGCCCAGGACCTGATGGCTTCATTGCTGAATTCTAACAAACATTTAATGAAAAGCTAATATGAATCTTTTGCAAACTATTCTAAAAATTGGAGAGGAGGGAATTTTTCCAAATTCATTCTACAAGGCCAACATTACCCTTATACCAAAACCAGACAGGGACACAACAAAAAATCTACAGGTCAATATCTGTGGTGAACATGGATATAAAATACTAGCAAAACAAATTCAACAGCATATTAAAAAGATCATTCACCATGATCAAATGGGATTCATCCCAAGTAGGCAAGGATGGTTCAACATATGCAAATTAATGTATATGATACATTACATTAACAGAATTTAGGGCAAAAACCATATTACCATTTGAATAGATACAGAAAAAGCATTTGATAAAATTCAACATCTCTCCATGATAAAAGCTTAACAAATTAGGCATAGAAGGAAGGCATCTCCACACAATAAAGGTCCTATATGACAAACCCATAGCTAAAATGATACTGAATGGGAGAAAATGGAAAGATTTTCCTCCAAGATCTAAGTCCTAGCCAAAGCAATAAGGCAAGAGAAAGAAATAGAGCATCCAAATTGGAAAGGACAAGGTCAAATTGTCCCTGTTTGCAGATGGTGTGATGTCTATGTGTAAAACCCTATTGATTCCACCAAAAAACCTGTTAGTACTAATAAACAAATTTAGTCAAGTTTTAGGATACAAAATCAACATACAAGCAATCAGTGGCATTTCTTTAACAAATTTAAAAAGAAATTTCAATAGCTTTATGGGTACAAGTGTTTTTTGGTTACAGGGATGAATTATATAATGGCGAATTCTGGGATTTTAGTGTACCTGTCACCTGAGTAGTGTACATTATACATTAATAGATTGTTTTTCATTCTTCAACACCCTCCTACCCTCCCTCCTTCTGAGTCTCCAATGTCCAATATACCTGTCTTAGCTTAGTTCTCACTTATGAGTGAGAACATGTGGTATTCGGTTTTCCATTCCTGAGTTACTTTACTTAGAATAATGAGCTCCAGTTCCATTGAAGTTTCTGCAAAAGACATATTTCCATTTGTTTGTGTCATCTATGATTTCTTTTAACAGTGTGTTATAGTTCTCCTTGTAGAGATATCTTACCTCCTTGGTTAAGTGTATTTGTAAGTATTTTATTTTTTTTTGGCGCTATTGTAAAAGGGATTGAGTTATTGATTTGATTCACAGATCGGTCATTGTTGTATAGCAGTGCTACTTATTTGTGTACATTGATTTTATAACCTGATACTGTACTGAATTCATTCACAAAATCTAGGAGTCTTTAGGATTTTCTAGGTATAAGGTCATATCATCAACAGACAGAGGTAGTTTGACTTCCTTTTTTCCAATATGGATGCTGATATGGTTTGGCAATGACCCACCCAAATCTCATCTTGAATTCTCATGTGTTGTGGGAGGCACCTGGTGGGAGGTAATTGAATCATGGGGGCGGGTCTTTCCTGTGCTGTTCTTGTGAGAGTAAGTCTCATGAGATCTGATGGTTATTATAAGGGGGCGTTTTCCTGCACAAGCTCTCTTCTCTTGTCTGCTGCCATGTGAGATGGGCCTTTCACTTTCTGCCATGACTGTGAGGCCTCCCCGGCCAAGTGAAACTGTGAGTCTAGTAATCCTCTTTCTTTTGTAAATTGCCCAGTCTTGGGTATGTCTTTATCGGCAGCATGAAAATGGACTAATACAGTAAATCGATACCACTAGAGTGCGGTGTTCCTGAAAAGATAGCTGAAAATGTGAAAGTGACTTTGGAAATGGGTAACAGGGAGATGTTGGAACAGTTTGGAGGGCTCAGAGGAAGAGAGAAAAATGTGGGAAACTTTGGAACTCAATAGATACTTGTTGAATGACTTTGATCAAAAGCCTGGTAGTGATATGGACAATAAGGTCCAGGCTGAAGTGGTCCCAGATGGAGATGAGGAACTTGTTGGGAACTGGAGCAAAGGTGACTCATGGTATGTTTTAGCAAAGAGACTGGTGGCATTTTGCCCCTGCCCTAGAGATTTGTGGAACTTTGAACTGAGAGAGATGATTTAGGGTAACTGGTGGAAGAAATTTCTGAGCAGCAAAACATTCAAGATGTGACTTGGGTGCTGTTAAAGGCATTCAGTTTTATAAGGGAAGCAGAGAATAAAAGTTCAAAAAATTTGCAGGCTGACACTGTGACAGAAAAGAAAAAATCATTTTCTAAGGAGAAATTCAAGCTGGCTGCAGAAATTTGCATAAGTAACAAGGAGCTGAATGTTCATCCCCAAGACAATGGGGAAATGTCTCCAGGGCATGTCAGAGGTCTTCACGGCAGCCCCTCCCATCACAGACCCAGAGGCCTAGGAGAAAATGGTTTTGTGGGAAGGGCCCAGAGTCCCCATGCTGTTTGCAGTCTAGGGACTTGTACCCTGCATCTCAGCCACTCCACTCGTGACTAAAAGGGGCCAAGGTACAGCTCAGTCTGTTGCTTCAGTGGGTGCAATCCTCAAGCCTTGGCAGCTTCCAAGTGGTGTTGAGCATGCAGGTGCATAGAAGTCAAGAATTGGGGTTTGGGAACCTCTGCCTAGATTTCAGAAGATGTATGAAAACACCTGGATGCCTGGACAAAAGTTTGCTGCAGGGGTGGGGTCCTCATGGAGAACCTCTGCTAGGGCAGTGTGGAAGGAAAATGTGGGCTCAGAGCCCCTACACAGAGTCCTTATGGGGGCACCACCTAGTGGAGCTGTGAGAAGAGGGCCACCATCCTTCAGACCCCAGAATGGTAGATCCACTGACAGTTTGCACCATTCGTCTGGAAAAACCACAGGCACTCAATGCCAGGCTGTGAAAGCAGCCGGATGGGGGCTATACCCTGCAAAGCCACAGGGGCAGAGCTGCCCAAGACCATGGGAAGCCACCACTTGCATCAGCCTGACCTGGATGACAGACATGGACTCAAAGGAGATCATTTTGGAGTTTTAAGATTTGACTGCCCCACTGGGTTTTGGACTTGCAAGCCCCTTTGTTTTGGCCAATGTCTCCCATTTGGAATAGCTGTATTTATTCAATGCCTGTATGCCTATTGTATCTAGGAAGTAACTAACTTGCTTGGAATTTACAGGCTCATAGGGAGAAGGGACTTGCTTTGTCTCAGATGAGACTTTGGACTGTGGACTTTTGAGCTAATGCTGGAATGTGTTAAGACTTTGGGGGATGGTTGGGAAGTCATGATTGGTTTTGAAATGTGAGGACATGTGATTTGGGAGGGTCCAGGAGTGGAATTATGTAGTTTGGCTATGTCCCCACCCAAATCTCATTTTGAATTCCCATGTGTTGTGGGAGGGACCTGGTGGGAGGTAATTGAATCATGGGGGCAGGTCTTTCCTATGTTGTTCTCGTGATAGTGAGTAAGTCTCACAAGATCTGATGGTTATTTTAAGGGGGAGTTTTCCTGCACAAGCTCTCTCTCTCTCATTTTTTTTTTTTTTTTTTTGAGATGGAGTCTTGCTCTGTCACCCAGGCTGGAGTGCAGTGGTGTGGTCTCAGCTCACTGCAACCTCTGCCTCCTGGGTTCAGGTGATTCTTTTGCCTGAGCCTCCCAAGTAACTGGGACTACAAGTATGCGCCACCATGCCTGTCTAATTTTTGTATTTTCAGTAGAGATGGGGTTTCACTTATGTTGGCCAGGCTGGAGAAGCTGTCTTCTCTTGTCTGCTGCCATGTGGGACATGCCTTTCACCTTCTGCCATGATGAAGGCCTTCCCAGCCACATGGAACTGAGTCCAATAAATCTCTTTATTTTGTAAATTGCTCAGTCTAGGGTATGCCTTTATCAGCAGCATGAAAATGGACTAATACAGATGCCCTTTATTTCTTTCTCTTGCCTGATTGTTCTGGCTAGGACTTCCAGTACTATAATGAATAGAAGTGGTATTCTATTGTTCCAGTTTTTAGGGGAAATGCTTTCAACTTTTTCTTATTCAGTGTGACATTGGCTGTGGGTTTGTCATATATGGCTTCTATAATTTTGAGGTAGTTTCTTCTATGCCTAGTTTGTATAAGGTTTTTATTGTGAAGGGATGCTGGATTTTATCAAATGCTTTTCTGCATCTATTGAGATTATGGATATGGTTTGGCTGTGTCCCCACCCAAATTTTGTCTTTAATTATGGTTCCCATAAACTCCACATGTTGTGGGAGGGACCTGGTGAGAGGTAATTGAATCATGGGGTGGGCTTTTTCCCATAATGTTCTCAGGATAGTGAGTAAGTCTCATGAGATCTGATGGTTTTATAAAAGGGCAGTTCCCCTGCAAAAGCTCTCTTGCCTGCCACCATGTAAGATGTGCCTTTGCTCCTTCTTTGCTTTCCTCTATAATTGTGAGGCCTCCTCAGCCATGTGGAACTGTGAGTCCATTAAACCTCTTTTCTTTATAAATTACCCAGACTTGGGTATGTCCTTATAGTAGCATGAGAATGAACTAATACAGTACATTGGTACTGGTAAAGGGTAGAGTGGAGTGCTGCTGTAAAGATACCCAAAAATGTGGAAATGACTTTGGAACTGGGTGATAGGCAGAGGTTTGAACAACTTGGAGGGTTCAGAAAAAGAGAAAAATGTGGGAAAGATTAGAACTTCCTAGAGACTTGTTGAACAGCTTTGACCAAAATGCTGATAATGATATGAACAATAAGGTCCAGGCTGAGGTGGTTTCAGATGGAGATGAGGAACTTTTTGGGAACTGGAGTAAATGTCACTCTTGCTATGCAAAGAGACTGGCAGCATTTTGCCCCAGCCCTAGACATTTGTTGAACTTTGACTTCAGAGAGATGATTTAGGGTATCTGGGGAAGAAATTTCTAAGTGGTGAAGTGTTCAAGAGGAAGGAGTACATATAAGTTTGGAAAATATGCAGCCTGACAATGCAATAGAAATGAAAACCCCATTTTCTGAGGAGAAATTCAAGCTGGCTGCATAAATTTACATAAGTAATGAGGAGCCAAATGTTAATCACCAAGACAATGGGGAAAATGTCTCCAGGGCATGTCAGGGACCTTCATAGCAGCCCCTCCCATTACAGGTCTGGAGGCCTAGGAGGGAAAAATTCCTGGGCATGGCCCAGGGACCCCCTGCTCTATGCAGCCTCAGGACATGGTGCCCGGCATCCCAGCTGCTTCAGCTCCAGCTGTGGCTAAAAGGGGCCAATGTACAGCTCAGGCTATTGCTTCAGAGGGTGCAAGCCCCAAGCCTTGATGGCTTACACGTGATGTTGCACCTGTGGGTGCACAGAAGTCAAAAATTAAAGTTTGGGAACCTCCACCTACATTTTAGATAATGTAGAGAAATGCCTGGATGTCCAGGCAGAAGTTTGCTGCAGGGGTGGAGCCTTCAAGGAGAACCTCTACTAGGGCAGCGTGGAAGGGAAATGTGGGGTTGAAGCCCTCACACAGAGTCCCAAATGGGACTCCACCTAATGGAGCTGTGAGAAGAGGGCCATCGTCCTCCAGATCCCAGAATGGTAGATACACTGACAGCTTGCACGGTGCTCCTGGAAAATCTGAAGACACTCAATGCCAGTCTGTGAAAGCAGCCAGGAGGAGGGGTGTGTTCTGCAAAGCCACAGAGGCAGAGCTGCTCAAAACCATGGGAACCCACCTCTTGTATCAGCGTGACCATAATGTGAGACATGGAGTCAAAGGAGATTATTTTGAAGCTTTAAAATTTTACTACCCACTGGATTTTGGACTTGCATGGGGCCTGTAGCCCCTTTGTTTTGGTAATTTCCCTCATTTGGAATGGCTGTATTTACACAATGCCTCTACCCTCATTGTATCTAGGAAGTAACTAACTTGTTTTTGATTTTATAGGCTCATAGGTGGAAGGGACTTGCCTTGTCTCAGATAAGACGTTGGACTGTGGACTTTTGAGTTAATACCGGAATGAGTTAAGACTTTGGGGGGCTGTTGGGAAGGCATGATTTTTTTGAAATGTGAGGATTTGAGATTTGGTAGGGGCTAGGGGTGGAATCATATGGTTTGGTTATGTCCCCACCCAGCTAATGGGCAAAAATAATGGAAAAATATTCTTTGTTCATGTATTAGTAGAATTAATATTGTTAAAATGTCCATACTACCCAAAATAACTACAGATTCAATGTAATCTCTATCAAAATGCCAATGACATTCTTCACAGAAATAGAGAAAACAATCCTAAATTTTGTATGAAACCATAAAAATAGCTAAAGCAATTTTCAGCAATTGGAATAAAGTTGGAAGCATCACACTACCTGACTTCAAAATATATTACAAAACAATAGCAACCAAAACAGCATGGTATTGACATAAAAATAGACATGTAGACCAATGGAACAGAATAGAGAACACAAGAATAAATCCATGCACTTATAGCCAACTTATTAGTAAGAAAGGCACCTAGAACACACATGAGGTAAAGGACTGCCTCCTTAATAAATGGTGCTGGGGAAACCAGATATCCACATGTAGAAGGATGAAACTAGATCCCTATCTCTCACCATATTTAAAAATCAACTCAAAATGAATTAAAGACTTAAATGTAAAAGCCCAAACTGTAAAACTATTAGAAGAAAACATAGGGGAAGTACTTAATGGCATTTGTTTGAGCAAGGATTTTTTGTATACGAACTCTAAAGCACAGACAACAAAAGCAAAAATAACCAAATGGAACTACATCAAACTAAAATGCTTCTGCATAAGAAAGGAAACAATCAACAGAATGATGAGAAAACCTATAGTATGGGAGAAAATATTTGCAAACTGTGCATTTGCCAAGGGGTTAATATCTAGAATATGTGAGAACAAACAACTTTATTCTGTTATACAGAAGAAAAAAATCAATAGCAAAAAAAATCAATAATCTGATTTAAAAATGGGCAAAAGACCTAAATAAACATTTCTCCAAAAAGGACATACAAATGGCTAACAGATATATTAGACAATGCCAAACATTACTAATCATCAGGGTAATACAATTCAAAACCACAATGATGTATCACCCCTTACCCCATTGGAATGGTTATTATCAAAAAGACAAAAAATAACAAATGCTGGTGTGGATGTGGAGAAATCTGAACCTTTATATACTGTTGGTGGGAATGTAAACTAGTATAGCCATTATAGAAAACTATGATAGTTCCTCAAAAAATTAAAAATAGAATGGCCATATGATCTAGCAATCTCACTACTGGGTATTTATTCAAAGAAAATGAAAACCATCTGTCAAAGAGATATCTGCTTTCTCATGTTTACAGTGGCACTATTTGCAATAACCAAGGTATGGAACCAACCTAAGCGTCCATCAACAGGTGAATGGATAAAAATAATTGATATATATCCACAGTAGAATATTATTCAGCCATAAAATAATAAAATCTTGTTATTTGTGGCAATGTGGATAAACCTACAGGACATTTTGATAAGTAGAATAAACCAGACACAGAAAGACAAATATTGCACTATCTCACTCATTTGTGGAATCTACAAAAGCTGATTTCATAGAAGTACAGAGTAGAATAGTGTTTACCAGAGGCTAAGGAGGATAGTGGGGAGGAGAGGATGGGAAGAAATTGGTTAATGGGTCCAAATTACAGTTAGATAGGACAAATAAGTTCTGGTGTGGTAGTGCCTAGTAGGGTGACTATAATTAACAATATAATATACTTCAAAATAACTACAAGAAAAAATTTTGAATGTTCTCACCACGAAGAAATGATAAATATTTCAGATGATGAATATGCTAAACACTTTTGTTTGATCGTTATACAATGCATACATGTTTTAAAACATCATACTGTATCCCATAAGTTTGTACAATTACTATATGTCAATTAAAGATAAAATACAACTTTAAAAAATTGTCCAAAATGAAACATACAGAAAATACTTTAAGAAAAAGTAAAAGAGCATCAATGAGTCAGTGAGTTATGGGACAACTTCAAGACACCTAATATACACGTAATTTAAGTCCCTGAAGAAAAGGGGTGTATAAAAATATTTGAAAAAATAATGGATGAAATTTTAAATATTTGATAAAAACCATAAAACTGTAGATCTAAGAAGCTCAATAATCCTAATCACAAGAAACATGAAGAAAATGACTCAAAGGCGCATTATCGAATTGCTGAAAACCAGTGATAAAATCTTAAAAGCAGCCAGAATAAAAAGACATTATAGACAGAGAAAAAAAATGAGTGATAGCAGATTTCTTTTCAAAAAACAATGCCAGGAAGAATACAGTTAAGAACACTTTTGAGGTACTGGAAGACAAAATTAGAATTCTGTACCTAGCAAAAATGTCTTTCAAACATGACAGTGAGTTAGTTTTTCAGATACACAAAAGCTGAAACTATTTATTATCACTAGATTGCAGTGCAAGAAATGCTAAAGGAGTACTTTATAAAGAAGGAAAATGTGGTAAAACCACAAGATTAACAAGAAATAGCAAAAAAGAATGTAAATTATGAGAATAAAAATGTAAAAAATAAAAAACAAAAAAGAAGGAAAATGACACTAGACAGAAATATGGAATGGAAATGCCAATTGCAGAGGTAAATATATAAGACTTTTTTCTTATTACTTAAATTTTAAAAACATAATCGTCTAAACAAAAAATACTAATGTAGTGTGGGGATTATATGTCTATAGAATTAATGTGTATACCAAAAATAGCACAAAGGCTGGAAGGGGAGAAATGGTAGTACACTGTATGTCAAGTAGCATAATATTGCTTGAGGGCAAAATGTGGTAAGTTTAAGATAGATTCTATAAGCCCTTATGCTACTACTAAAATAATAAGACAAGGATGTATAGCTAATAAGCTCACAAAACAAAAAAGAAAAAAACGGAATCATAGAAAATAATTATCCAAAAGAAGTCAGAGAAAAAGAGAACAAAGAATAAAGGGGACAAATAGAAAACAAACTTAAAGTTGGTAATTTAAACCTAATCCTACCAATAATCACATGAAATATAAATGGTCTAAGGTAATACAGGGCATTATACGGGTGCAGGTATTTGTCACTGATATCCTTTATCCCTTTCTTACAAAATAGAACTCCTAAGTTTTACCTGTGTACATGATTGCCAAACAGAGACTACATTTCCCAGCCACCCTTGTAGCCAAGTGTAGCCATGTGATTAGGTCCTTACCAAAGATCCAGGAGTGTTATGTACCATTTCTAGGATGGGCTGTGCACTTAAAAGAAATTGTCTTGGGGGCTCTGCTTTTCTTCCTTTTCCACAGTTTGGGAGCTGGTGAGAAGTGGACCGGTCAACTTGGGCCATCCTGTAATTGGGTACAGAAGCTACAGGTCAAGAATGGCAGAGCCACCCTATTAGCCTTTGACTATATGCCTCTGAACTGTTCAAAGAATGAGTAATATGCTTCTATCACATTTAAGCTGTTTTTCTTGATTTGGGTTACCTGTAAAGCATACTTTGAGGCAAGGACTTGCATGCAGTTAGTTTTTGGGGGAAGTCATCTTACGAAGCAAAGGCAGGAGAGATAAGGTAATAAAGAATGCAGTAATGTGTGGGTAACTGCTATGGTCACATCCCATTGTGGATCCTCCAAGAAGCTCCTCTTAAAATCACCCATCAGTAGGCGGGGATGTGGAGACATTTATCAACTGACTCTTACCCACTGGATGAGGGTGTCTCCTCCTCAGGGTATTTGCTACCTAAAATTGTCAGCATTCTGGAAACTATCATCATGTGCTGCTGCAGGTGAAGTAGTCAGTGTTATGGGTGGCATAAATGGTGCTTTAGTAATAGCATATTATTCTTGGAAGTATGTTTTCTCAAGTAAAAATAGCGCAGCTATTGTAATTAAAATTGACTGCTTCTAATAAGGAAATTATAATTTTTATTGTTTTGTTCCTGAGATATGGGACTCCATCTTTTTTTTCTTTTTTTTTTTTTTGAGACGGAGTCTCGCTATAGCCCAGGCTGGAGTGCAGTGGCGCGATCTCGGCTCACTGCAGGCTCCGCCCCCCGGGGTTCACACCATTCTCCTGCCTCAGCCTTCCGAGTAGCTGGGACTACAGGCGCCCGCCACGGGACTCCATCTTTTTAAGGTATGTACAGAATGAAGAATACTACTTTATGGAATAAGAATAAGCATAGTAGTTTTTTAGCCACAAAGTCTTGATTTATTTACATTAACTTCAAAAATTTAATGTGAAAACTTTGACTCATGGCTGTAATTAAGTAATTAACAATTGTTTCATTATTTGGTTAAATTTTCAAGGTCTAGTTGATGATTTCTTCCACTGTTTATTTTGGACATTCTGGCCTCATGGATTAGCTAATTGTACCATAAATTCTCTGTTTTATTTTTTTAAATTTTTTGTTTTTTTGGTCATACTGCAAATTCCCAGGCATCATACCTCAAATATTTGTCCTAGTAAACATAAAATCTGTTTCATGTTGGAGTAAAAGTTATGTGCTCAGTATGTGGCCTTTGACTTCTCATTTAAGGGCACAGTAGGTGTAAATTAATATATCACAGCACAGCTTTTCTGAGGGCTATAACTAGACTGTGCCCACTGCTGGTTTGCAGTGGAGAAAATTGTCTCCTAAAAGAGCAACAACTTTGTGCTTGCATCCAAAATTTAAAGATGTCTTTCTCGGACGTAGCATATGTTTAACAGCTTCTACTCTGTAGAGCTTTTAAGAGAGGTATTGGAGAAGTTCAAGAATTTCAGGTAAGAAATTATTTATCCTTACATTGCTAACAATTAGGAGGCTAATTTTTTCTTACTAACACTTGAAAAATACACATTTTGGGAGATATTAGTAAAAGATCTGGTAAACATCGCAAAGTTATTTCAGAGGGACATGAGGAAATGCCAAAAATATTTTGAAATTATTTTTAGAAAAAAGGATATAAATGGAAACCAAAGAATCCCATTAAAAATGAATGACCGCTTTCTTATTTTTTTGAAAAGAATTCTCTGATTACTGCATTTGGAAGTACCATCAGAACTAGTTTTAACATACCACCTAAGATTCTGGAAACTAGATTATATAGTTATTTCCTCCATTACAATGGGAGTGACAAAATCCGTTACTACTAGATTTTGTAGCTAATGCCCAAGCCATGCCTTAATGCCCATTATTCCTTAAATATTGAACATTTAAATATCAACTATATAACTAAGGTAAACACTTCTAATGGCAAGAATAACATGGAAGAATACATGATCAAAGTGTGATAGCTAACTCTAAATAAAATGGTGTTGGTGTTTGCTTTCAGCATAAATACTTTATAACTATAGAATATCCTGCAAGATAAAGTTGTGGGAAGAGTTATTTCTATACACTGTTTATGGGAGTATCAGTTGGTGTAAATTTACATATAGAGTAATTTGGTAATATCTCTCAAAATTAAAATAAAATGTATTTGGCCCAGCAATCTGCAACTTTATCCTACTTGAATCAATAATACAAAATATTACAAAACATTGTATTACAAAAAAGTACAAAAATGTTTGTACATGGATGCTCATTTCAGCAAATTATAATATGAAAACTTGAAGCAACTCAAGTATACATCAGTAGGAAACTGTTGAGTAAATTATGGTAAAACCATACGTGCAATAACATTTCACCATTGCAAAGAATGAAGTCTAGTTTTTTGTGCCAACATGAAAGGCTTTCCAATATGTATTTTTAAGGGAGAAAAGATGATGCAGAACAACAAGCACGTTATATTTCCACATGTATAAAATAAGTATATGTGTGTTTGTGAGTCTGCATATTTGTAATTTGTATATGTACCCAACATTTCTGTAATGAGACCCAAGAAACTATTAATATTCAGAGACTGAGACTGGAGGTTGAAGTAGAGTGAGCTCTTTATTTTTATTTTGCTGCCTTCAGTCTATTTGAATTTATTTTTAAAAAATCATGTGCATTAAAAAAATAAACAGTTACATGTTTTGAAAAACAGCTATTTTTATAGACCACCAACTTATTAATAAAGGGAATATGGAGAAACACAGAAACAGAAGCTCATTGATACACTAATATTATTTAACTTCCCTAAGAAAAGACTTAGGTAAACCTATACTTGATAATTTTCTATTCTTTCTAATTTTATTTCTTTTCATTCGGTTTGGTTTGATTATTTAGTTTTGTTTTGTAGAGATTTGTCCTGATCCTTTCTTTATAAAATTATACTATTTTACTAAAGAAGTCTTATATAAAATATAACCAAATTTAGCAGAAATGTGTTTGCATTTTTCCATTATGTTAAGTTGTTATAAAACAGTAAATAACAAAAAAAAGCCACAGGCAAATTCCATTCTGGCATATTCTCCATTGTGAGTACAACGATAGGGGGGCCATAGAGTTACCTTGCGATTTGTTGACAGTGGTCTTGGTGGGCATGATGGGCTTCTGTCTTTCCTTATTGTACTTAGGCTCTGAAGATGTAGCCTAACAATAATGTAAGTAAATTGTCTCAGAAAATTCCTCACCAAGAAGGGTCCTGCTTTGCCATCCAAGTTACGTGGGTCCTTTGAGAACCACTTCTAGTCTAGAAGAAGCTTATTTGTTTTATGAAATTTCTATTAGAGAAATATTTTAAAATACTTCTATTGTAATTTATATTTTGGAAAGTGCTGAAAAGCATAAGGGAGCAAAAGGCAATCCTGTTCATCAATCTTAGTCAAATACAATCCTACCATCCAGAGGCAAGTGTTACTATTTCATGATATAACCATTCAGTATTTTAGTGCATTTTTAAAAATCCTATATTACATGCATCATCTTAGTGCTTAAATTATCATATGCATTCCTATTATTGTTAAAATCTTTTTCCTACACATTTTTCATGGATTTTTACTATTTCACTATGAATTTATCATAATTTGGGTAATCATTCATCTAAATTTGGATATTTAAATCAATTTCATTTAAAACAATTTAGCCATTATAAAGAATGCCACCACAAGCCCTTTTTATTAATAATTTTTATTTATAATCCTGATTATCATTTTTATTTATTTTGCTTACCTTTTTTAATTTTGAAAAGAATGTTTAGTAGTTTTAGTTTTAGAATAACTAGGGTTAAAGTGCATGAGCATTTGAAATGGTCTGAATATATATATATGTATATATTTATACATTATGTATCTATATCAGTGGTTCTCAACCAGAGACAATTTTGCTCCTCTGTCCTCCCCTCCTCCCCAAGAGGCATGTGGCATTACCTGGAGACATTTTTGATTGTCATGACTTGGGGGTTCTACTGCTGCTCCTGCCTAATGGGTCGAAGCCAGGGAAGCTACTAACCACTCAGCTTCCCACAACAAAGAATTATCCACTCCAGAAATAGCGATGGTGCTGAGTTCGAGAAACTCTAAGATAAATACCTATAAATCTGTATATATCTGTCTCTATATACACACCTCAATATCAAAATATATAAATCAAATAAATAAACAGCATCTGCCTCTGTATATGTATCTGTCTTCTGTCTACAAATTCACTCCCAATATAAATGTATTAATGTATTAATTTACCAATGAAATTATCAATAATGGTTTTGTTAAATGTATAAGCAGAAATGTTATTTTTCATTTTAATAAGATTAATCTTTAAAAAAACAATTAATTTTTAAATTATATTTATTCTCTTAATCTAGTCTTTCTGATTTCATCCCCTGATGAATGTAGGGAAATCAGTTGTTCTTTTTTAGTCACCAGTGACTTATAAAAGGCAGAGTTGGAAGAAAAGTGGTATCTTCAGCTTTTAAATTCCTGGGTCACACAATCTTTCCCTCAGATGGAAAATGAACAAATAAGAGGAAAAGTCATAACACCACCTCAAGTGGTGTTATGGCATTTAGAGCTATTATAATTAGATATTAAGAGCCATTAAAAATTATATTGGGACTAATATATAAAGAGCAAATTTGGAATCAATTTTAAGTTAAATGGATGGTCCTTTGAGTTACACAGATGACTGTTACACCCTCAACAAAAGAGAGAGAGGCCATCTATACTTTTATTTTTTATTTTCTTTTTAATTTTTATTTGTTTGTTTTTTTTTGAGATGGAGTCTCATTCTATCGCCCAGGCTGGAGAGCAGTGGCGCTATCTCTGTCTCCTGGATTCAAGCGATTCTCCTGCCTCAGCTTCCCACCTAGCTGGGAATACGGGTGTGTGCCACCATGCCCAGCTAATTTTTGTGTTTTTAGTAGAGATGGGGTTTCACCACGTTGGCCAGGCTGGTCTTGAGCTCCTGACCTCAGGTGATCCGCCCACTTCGGGTTCCCAAAGTGCTGGGATTACAGGCATGAGCCACCGCACCCAGCCTATACTTTTATTAAAACCAATATTAGCAGCTCTTTGGCTTTTTAGGAAGCTTATATTTTATAATTGGTACTTCTGTAATACTCAAAATTTGGCAAGCCTTGTGACATTATCTTTAATTTCTGTTGTTAGTGTTTTACTCACTTTTTTTCTTTCTTTCTTTTTTTTTTTGTTTTACTCACTTTAAAAAAGAGTTTGGGCCGGGCGCGGTGGCTCACGCTTGTAATCCCAGCACTTTGGGAGGCCGAGGCGGGCGGATCACGAGGTCAGGAGATCGAGACCACGGTGAAACCCCATCTCTATTAAGAATACAAAAAGTTAGCCGGGCGTGGTGGCGGGCGCCTGTAGTCCCAGCTACTTGGAGAGGCTGAGGCAGGAGAATGGCGTGAACCCGGGAGGCGGAGCTTGCAGTGAGCCGAGATTGCGCCACTGCACTCCAACCTGGGCGACAGAGCGAGACTCCGTCTCAAAAAAAAAAAAAAAAGAGTTTGATACTAACAGTCTTAGTCCTACCCATTTTGGAATTAAACCTTCATTTATTTATTGTTCATTGAACATCTAAAGTATAATATTACATCTTACCTTTCAAATGTCATTTCCATGAGAGTTGGCCGGTATTTTAAAGACATGTTAGAATCACCACACATCTTTAAACTGAACTGCACAATTTCCTGCTTTCCCCTTACCCTCAATCATATCTCCTGTGGATAAGGAGATTATGTAGAACAGGGCTTGGTTCTGCCTATATAGAGTTACTGCTATTTCCTTTAGTTTTCTTTTTCATTAAAAACAAATGAACAAACAAATCCATTTATTACTTATTTTAAACACAATTTTAACACAATATGTTCTAGTTTTCTACAGAAAAATATAAAATATAGACAGGCAGAAAGAAAAATCATTCATTATTACATCACCTGCAGGTAAATACACTTAAAGTTTAATACTACTTATCATTCTGTTTTTATATGACGGTATATATGTTTTGTGAACATCTGTTCTTATCAATATACCATTCCGTTGTATATAAATGCCATGGCTTAGTTAAACAGTTCCTTAATATTAGGTAATTTAGGTAGTGACCGATTTTTATAAATTATTTCACAACAATGAACCTTATATGTCCATGTCTTTACATATATCAGATTCTTTCCTCAGGATAAATGCCTCATGCTAACATTGGTCATTGGACTGAAGATTTTAAAGACCTTAGATTCATGTTGTCAAACTGCTTCTGGAACAGTTACACAAATTTACTTTCCTTATAACATAGCTTCTTTATAATATTTTCTTTAATTTTAATAATTGAATCTCAAATTATATACTTAAAAAGTTTAATAATGAATTATATGTAGATCCTCTAAAAACAAACCATGATTTCTTTCACAGCAAGGTGAAACCAGTTTCTCCTTGATGGCTAGATATTATGTAGTCAATCAGAAATGAATAACATTGCAATACAGGGATTGAAGCTTGTGAAAGAAGTATCAAGTGAAATAAAAATTAAGAATACTTCTTTACCATTATGTAAAAATTTACTTTTGACACCAAGTGCATTTATCAGAGGTATGCATAATGAATTCTGAATTTTGTTCCTTAAAGTTCCTCAATGCTTCAGCAGTTCTTAGAATGTTTTCTTTTAACAAAATTTTTTAGCTTACTTAAAAATTATAAAAGAGACACAAATTCATGTATGCTATAAATTGTTTAACACTAATAGCTACAATGTGTGAATTGTGCTGCTAAGTTAACTTTTTTGTGCATATTATGGATTAAAGCTGCCAGGGAAGATTTTATTATGATTATGATTATGAAAAGTTTCATACATGTGCTCAAATAGGTAGACTAGCCATCTCAGCTTAATTGAGTACTCAGAGATTTCAAGGGTAACTTGAACTGGTAGCATTTGCAGCTGTGCCTATATAGCTTTAAATAATGAAGATAAAATGCAGGGAAAAAATGGATGCTGATGACTATACGTGAGAAATGGACTACAGTACTCATGTATAGTCATCAGTTCATCAAAATTCTCATTAATTAGCTTCATAAACCAAAAACCTTAAGTATAATCCAATAAATTCTTCCGCTTCAGGTTTCGCTTGATATAAGGGCTCTATTCCTTAAAATATTTGAAGGACCATTAAAAAGGGGATATGACTGGCAAATGACACCATCAAGGGTTAATATAGAAGCATAAGTAGGTCCTATTTGTGTTACTTTCCTCACAAGTCAGAAAGAAAATATGTTTTTAAAAAGGAGAAGGGAGTCCTTACTCAATTTTTGCACAACTAGATTCTCCCCTTTGTATACAGGCAGTCTTTGTTTTACACAGGAGTATGGGGGCAATAAAAATAACTGTGCAAAATGATTTTAATAATCAATAGGAAAAACGAAAATTGTTCTGTCATCTTTATTTTCCTCAAAACATTAAAAACTGTCTTACTATTGGTTATATATGTATATATAGGGTTATGATGCATAAAGTTATATATATACATGGTTATACATGTATAGGGAAATTAAAAAAGAGTAAAACTAATATTTTGTGCACTGAAGCTTAAAACATTAAAAATACTGAGAATCAATTATTTGTTTGTAAAAGCTTCTCATGTGTTTGTAGTTGACCAGTGCTTGTCCTCTTGTTGCATAACTTACAGTTGCCTTGGCAAATTTCCAAACACCTTTTTTAAGTAGATGGTTCAGCTTTCAACATTTTATTCTATTCACTTTTGATGTCGTAAATTATCTCTGAGAATTCCTTTCATGTGAAACTTTTTGCTGGAGTGACTTCCTCTGGGATATGAACATCTTCATCCTTTTCACTACAATCGTTTTTCTCATTTGTTTGCCTTCACTAAGGCCTCTTGCTAGAGTCTCTCTAATGGCAACTGTCTACACACACAATTAACTGTTTCTTCTATAACTCCATTATGTGTGATTCTAATTTCACTTCCAGCTTTATGGTTTTGTTTTTTAAATAATTCCAGCACTTGCATCTTTGTTGGCTAATTCCTTCTTTTGATTATCCATTTTTGTAAAGAGTCACCTGTTTGTCGCTGTGAGACAAGGACACGACATGATTGTGTGTGACCTGAATAACAAATGCTCAGTGATCGATCACCAACGGACTTTGAAAGAAGTGATGTGATTGTTCACTGATCATGGTACACATCTGTTATTTATGTAGTGATTTGTGGACTGAAGAGCTGGCAGCGAAGTTTATACTTTATGCAATTACTCACATTTAATATACCGTGGTAACTGAAATTTGAATCATGTTGTTGGGGGACAGTTGTTATTTAACTAATCCATGGTAACTGAAGTTCATGTATATGGGAACCATGCTGAGTCAGGAATGCCTGTATTCCCTGCTTAAACTGGAATACCACAATTCCCTCTGAGTTTGAGACTGGAGTGAAATGAATGAAGAATGATCACAAAACAAAGAGAATGTCTAAATATGTGTTTAATTTGTACATGCATGCAATTTTTGACACAATATCAGGGCCCAACATTTTTATTTGTTTGTAAGCTATTTACAGTTTCTATTTCCTGCATCACTGCTGTTATTATTTTGTAAATTTTAAGTATCAAACACATAACTTTCAGAAATATTCAAACAGTACCAAGACATTTTAATACTTTCACTACATACATCTTTAGTTAAAGCAACATAGAGTATTTAAAAAAACATTTGTTTTGAAATAATTATAGATTCATAATCTACAGGAAATTGAAAAGGATAGAACAGAGAGGGCTTGTGTACCTTTCACCCAGTTTCCTCTATCGTTTACTTCTTATATACTTATAATACAATATAAAAACTGGGAAAATGGCATTGGTACTACATATGTGTATAGTTCTGTTACTTTAATCACATGTGTAGATTTGTGCAAGCAATCAAGATGCAGAACTATTCCATCATCACAGAGATCTCCTTCTTGCTACTCCTTTACAGCTTCACCCTTTATCCTTTATCCCTAGCCCTTGGCAACTGCTAATCTGTAATTTTATCTTTTCAAAAATGACCAGAAGTTTGTTCCTTTTGATGGCTGAATAATATTATGTGGTTAGTGTTGCTTTTATGTGCGTATTAAAAGTTTGTATCTCTCCTGGAGTCTCCTTTCTAAGAAAGAAAAAGTTTATATGTTGTATTATACTATTTTATTCTCTTGCAACTTTTAGAAAACTCAATGTTAAGTTTTTGATAGTTGTTACCTATTTCATAAATAGCATCTAGTTGTAAACATTCAATCTGAGAATTCTTTAGCTCCTTATTTAAGTCTTATTACCATAACTGAAGTATTTTTATTAATTTATACTATTTTATATTTAATTTTTCATTTACTTTTTTCTTGCTTGTTTCTCTCCTCCTGCTTTGGATTTTTGAATAATTGGATATTTTTATTTCCTTTTTTCTCCTTTATTTTGTGGTTATATTTTTTTCATTCTAACGAATACCTCAACTTTTAAATATTCATACATGTTTAAAAAATCTTTAAGTTAATAAGCATCTTTACATTTCTTGTAAGAAACTTTCAGAATTTTAGCATACATTATTTGCGTCACCCCTCAAACTTCCAAGTGAATGTTTTATTTCCATCTTTGTTTTCCCTACTACCTTCTAGTAGTCATTACTGTCATTGCTGATATTTTACATTTACTAATTTTTTTGTTCTCCATTGTTTCCTGAGTTCAGTTTCCTTCTTACCAAAGTTCACTTATTAATAAATCTATTGGTGCAGTTTGTAACTGGCAAAAAGCTGTCTCAATCTTTGAATGAGAATATCTTTACATCACACTTTCTCTTACATTTTTTTATTATGAGGATGTTCAAACATATAGAAGAGTAGAAAAAATTAGAACCATGTACACCCGTGGTTGTATTATCTAGATTCAGACTGTTGAGTCTAGATTTTAACAACAATTTGAGTCTAGATAATAGACTCAGATTACTTGACTTTTTGCCATGCATGCATTCTCTATAGACACAAACACACACACCCTTTAACTAAAACACTTAAAAATAGGCCGGGCACGGTGGGTCATGCCTGTAATCCCAGCACTTTGAGAGGCTGAGGCGGGTGGGTCACCTGAGGTCAGGAGTTTGAGACTAGCCTAGCTAGCATGGTGAAACCCCATCTCTACCAAAAAACCCCCATAAAAATTAGCTGGGCGTGATGGCACATGTCTGTAACCCAGAAACTGGGGAGGCTGAGGCAGGAGAATGGCTTGAACCTGGGAGACAGAGGTTGCAGTGAGCCGAGATCACACCACTGCACTCCAGCCTGGGAGACAGTGCGAGACTGTCTCATAATAAATAAAGAAATAAATAAATGTACAGCTATCATGCTGCCATACCCTGAAATGAAAACAGTTCAATGTGCCTCTATAAACTTGGGATAGTTCTAATTTTATTATAAAATATAAGCAACAATTCTCTAATATCAACTAACACTCACTATATATTCATATTTTAAATTGTTCCAAAATAGTTTTTTAACCTCTTTTTTAAAACCGGGATCCAACCAAAACTACACACTATCTTTATTTGTTATATATCAGAAATTTTTTAAATCCAGCAAAAGATCTTCCCTCTATTATTTTCATGACATTGAGTTCTTGAAGATATCAGACCAGTTGTTTTGAAAATGATCCATTTACTGGATTTGTTTGATTACTTCTTCATAGAATCTTTTAAGCTATTCTTTGTGTTTCCTGTAACTTTTTCATCTTACCTTTGAATGATATTTTAACTAGTTACAGAATTCTAAGTTGACAGTGTTTTTTCTTGAGCATTATTCTCTGACCTCTATTTTTGACTGATTATGAGTCTATTGAGAGACTAATTATTGTTCCTTTGCAGACTATCTATCTTTTCACTCTGATTGTTTTTAATATTTTATTTCTAGTCTTGGTATTTTGTAGTTGCAGCAAAAGGTGTTTGGAGTAGATTTATGTTTGTTAGTATGCCTTGGTCTTTTCCAAAGGGAAGATAACAATAATAAACTTTAAACCAGGATTCTTATGATTCATCAATTATAAAAATTATCAAACATTGTCACACTGAATATGTTTCTACTCTATTCTTTCTATTATTTCCTTTTGGAGCTCCTATATTCTATATGTTGGACATTTTCATTTTCCGTGATTCTTCTCTTCCAAATTTCCCATCCCTTCACTTCTCTCACTACATTTTTCCTGGATAATTTCCTCAGAACTATCTTCCAATTCTTTGATCTAAACCCCCTAGAGCTCCATCCACTCTGCTATTTAACTCATCCTTTATGTTTTTAATTTGAATATTGAATCCTCACATTTTTCTTTTTCCTGAAGTTCAGTTTTCTGTCTTGATTTTAAAAATAATATCTGTTCTTTCCTTATAGTTTTTGTCTCAATAGTTTAAAATTTACCTGTTTTATAGTTTCTTTCATATTGTCCTATTATCTGAAGCTTTTGGGTTCTAATTACCCTGTTGTTATATTGCTTATTATCATTCATTCATTTTGGAGTATTTCCTCTTTTGATTTGCACTTTTTGAAGATCAGATCAGCTTTATTGATGACTGTGTGTGTGTATGTGTGTGTGTGTGTGTGTGTCTAAATCCAGATAATAATGCTGAAGGAAAATAATTGTCAATTTAGACCTCTATATACGAATGCAGGGTAGTCCTACATTTTCTTCTACCATGTATTTCAAAAATTGAATAGTTGGGAATGAATTTTTGTGCTAACTTTCTGGCTTAGGGATTTGTATGCCATAAAACAACACAGGCTGAATCTTTACTAAAATTTTTGTTTTTTAAAAACCTTGGAAAGTGTTCTTGGAAAGACAATTTCCTTTTGTGTCTTTTGAACTAGTGGATGGAGTCCTTATCTCTCCCTAAGAGGCAGCCTGTTTAGGATCTTAACTTCATGAAAGGGTCTCATTTCTACCCCTTTAGGGTGCATGAGGTCAAGGCCACATCTCTTGTCTCTGTATGGAAATTAAAACCTTGGCCTCTGGCCTCTATCTAGGTCATATAACTTGCCCACATTTCTCTGACTGATTCAGGTTATCTTGTAAGCTGCCTGCTTTGGCTCCTCTTTGACCCCTGAATGTTTTTCTTTCTTTCACTGGACATCAGCTATATATTGTCTTCCTGCTATATTTGTTCTTAGCATTTAATATATTTTTAAGTTATATTTTATTTTAGAAAAAGTTTTTGTATAGGTCACTATGTAGCAAAATCAGCGGAATGTCAGTTCTAAATATATGAAAACTTTGACATTGTCAAAATGTTTATTTTTCATTAACATACTTGGCATTTCAGAATAAAAAATTCAAGGAATGATACAAAACACTGTTTCATAAATACTGTAAAGTGAGCAAAGAAGGGAATACAAAAAATGGGGAAAACAAGGGCCATGGATATTAAAACCAAGATGCTGAATTCACCGACACATGATTCTTGATATTGTATAATAATTCCAATAAATTAAAAAATGATTAAATAATACATTCCCACTGTAAATCAATCCTAATTTGTATAATCGAAGGTTGTTTTGGAAGGTGGAAGGGAATGATGGGGAGGAAGTTAGTTATAGGTAGCTTGTCAAAACTTTGAATTTGAGTTAGATTTCTTCCAGCAACAATGAAGACAATACTTTTTCTTCGGTGCTAGAGATGCATGTCCAGCGGAAAGAAATTTTTCTACTTCTCCCTTCCTGTGGAGGCCCAGGTGCATAAGGAAGGGGCAAGAGCACAATGTATGTGAAAAACCTTATTTCTAAAGAGAAGTGAGTTCAGACTAAAGAAGTGGCTTCATCAACAAGGACAATATTTTAGCCTTGTCACTACATAATAGGATGGGTCTAGAGAAACAAGAGATAAACTCAATCTCTTAAGAATCCTGTTGAAAAAATTGTGTGATTTTTTTCAAAGAAAATACGGTAAGAAAATATTTACTGGTGCTAAAATACCTACAAACTTTTAACTTCAAAATATGGTGTAGCTAAGAACTTAACAGCATTTGTTTTTATATTAGAATCACTCGGTTTGAATCTGAGCTCTACTGCCTATTAGCTCTGTTGCCTTTGAGCAAATCATTTAAATTCACTTACCCTCAGTTCGCTTACTCATAAAATGATAATAATAAAAAAATTCCATGAGTCTAGTGAGAATAAAAATGAAACAACCATATATACTCTATAAAGCACTTAGCATGGTGCCTGCATATAATGATCACTAATATGTAATAGCTACTATTATGAAATCAACACAGAGTTTTATAGAAATCACTTGAAGAGAAAAAGGCTTCAAAAGACTGGAAATGTAAAAAATTCATCTCTTTGAACTAACTAGTCCAAATTCTGGGATTTCTAAAGTACAAAAAAAAAATGGAGGAAATAATATTATCCTTATAGCTTAAAAATATTGTGGTAGGTGTTTTTATATTATGTGATCCTCAATTTACAGAAAACTAAGCATTGTTTGAAAAGGAAAGAGAAACATTACTTTTTATGAATTAGTCTCCATGGTTGCCTTGTTAATGTGTTTGCCCTAGTAAAAATACTTTTAATACAGAAATACTTTTACCTATTCACAAAAAAGATTGCAATAGGAGAAAGTTTTCAGGCAATGATACATCTTCTTTCTTTCATTTGGACAGAATTTACAGGTCCAGATAATTTTTGTAATGATTAAAAGTATATTTCTTATTAATAAAAATTTATATTTTTTGCTATTAATTTGCCTATCCATTTTTTTTCTAAGCGAATTTACATCTGTGCTAGGAAGAAAATTATAATGATTATTCTATCCTTTTGAAAAGGCAATGGTTACACTGAATCACCTGAGTTCCATCTCTGGGCAACAGTGACAAATGGTCACTTGCAGTGCAAAGATCAAGTACTGAGAGTGTGAGGTCAGCTGCTTTACATGACACCTAATGGGACTGTCATTTCTCAGGGTCCCCAGCCAAAGGCAGGGTGGCGACATGGTGTACCCATCACTAAGGTGCCATGTCTGGCATTTAAATGGGGCTCAGTAATTCCAGCGGAGCTGAGTTATTAGAGATCTAATTGCCATTGTCTAATAAATTCTTTTGAGGTCTTTGTGTATTGGTTCACTTAAGTATTCAATGTATGAAGGCTAGAAGCAGTTATTAAAAATGTAATTGTTTTGTAAATTTTTATTTTTCAATTCCAAAACACTCTCATGAATTAATAAACAGCATTCAGATAAAATAAGAATATTCATCAATAATGCAAGATTTTCTGTGTCATTGTGGGGTGGGGATATAACCTTACTGCATTGTCGATCACAAACTCTGGGGAAATAACATTTCTTCTGTAATACACTTCCATGTTGGATATTCTAGACCATGTTTAGCTGGATAATTTTTATTTTGAACAAAATGTTTTTATTTTTATGTTCTTTCCAATAGAGATTATTTGAACTCATCATCATCCTAAGTTTATTTCAAGTTATTACTTTCTGGATTGACTTTCCAAAGCTAGCTATGAATACATAGTGGACTTTAAAATAGCAAGGCTATTTTTGTTTAAAGTGAGCAAGGATGGTGTTGTCCCCAAGTACGGAAATATAACAGAGCTTTCCTAAGGCATTTAGATGTTCCTCAAAACACTGACGCATAGTCAGCAAATGGCAAAATATAAAAACTCCAAAGGGGTTAGTGCTTCCTTAGATGACCTGATTGACAGCTCTAGGCTTGCCCAGTGACACTGTCATTTGAGGGAACCTACACTTTTTTTTTCCCAGGTTTTCTGAAGTCTCTTTGGTGTCACAAGGGGACAAACCCCTGTGGTACTGCCAGGCCCTTCTCTGTCAGAGGGCTAAGACCTGGACTAATTCATTGCACTGCAGTTTAATTAAACTGCACTGGAGTTGTTTCCCTGGTAAAATAAGTGTGGGAAGAGAATGTGTGTCAAAAGGGACATGCCCCTTACTGTGTGTACTTTATTGTTACACCACAGCTAATATATTGTGGGAATTCCATGGAGTCAATGATAAACTGTATTATCGAGCTCCATAAAATAGGCATTCTACTAGTGCAGGTTACTGTAGCTCACAATTCTATTAATCCTTCTAATTTATTATATTATGGCTGTATGTGAGGTCTCATAAATTTATTATACCCCTTTCATCTAAAAAAAACCCCACATGCTTGTTTCTCCTTTCAAATAAAACCTCTTATTATTTGTTGTGTCTGTCTCTAAAAATGTAATAGCCACTCGTAAGAAAATATAATTACTGTCTGAGAAATGTAAACTGATTTGACATGTCTTCTACCCTAAAATAAAAAAAATCTATTAAACCTTGCTGTATGAGTACAAATACTAGTGTATGAAGACCCATTGGATTTTTATTTCCAGTTTTCTGGCAAGAAGTTCACATCTTTATGATTATCATTCTTTTCATCATTTTTATTATGACAAAAGAATTTACTTATAGTACCCTTTCTCTTTTATCATTCAGAGAAGAGGCCAATAGGAGGGCAGAGATAACATCAGCTTTGTTCGTTTCTGTATCTTTAGTGCCAAGTTCAATGCCTGACACATATTAGAGGCTCTATAAATATGTGTCAAATAAATAGGAAGGCAAATGCAATCAAATATTTTGATATTTGCTTGTATAAACTTTGATATAATTTTTTTCTTCATAGGCATTAACACGTTTATTAATACAGCTTTATTTTTTTATCAGCTATAATTGCATAAACATTTAGTTTATTGTTTAAAAAGATGACACCTAAACACATGCAGGAATAATTGAATTAAGTTATGAAATTTTGGTTGCTGTTTGTAGGTTGCAATTCCACTTAGTTTTAGAAACCAAGACACTTCAAAGTAAATGACACTTTGGAGATTAAGAATAAGCTGAAGATTCTGTGGGCTGGCCCTCATGTGATAAGAGGAAATGTAAATTGAGTTGCACTTCTTAACTGTTTTGGATCAGAATGATAACTGTGTTATTTGTAAATGAGTTGAGACAATCTTTGACATTTTTGAATTTCAATGAGTCACCCTAGTTCTGTTTATCCTGAAGTATACAGGCAAGTGGTGAATGATACAGGAAGACTGGACACAGACTAGGAATCTATCTACTTTATTATCTCAAATGCCAGTAAATAGTAAAAATGACCAGTCTTTTTAGTAACTCTTGCTTTAGAGCACTTTGTTTGAAGGAAATTATTTGTTATAGTACATGTGGTGAGGAATGACAAGATAGATGAAGACAATTGATATTGTAAACATAGAAACTTGAGAGAGTAAGTCAAGCTTGGAAACAAAATTTCTGTTTCATTTAAAAATCATTTCTGTCTTCACAATTGGGGTGAAAAGAATGAAGCTGAATAATTTTCTGGTATTAGCTAAATTTCCCTTGTTTCTGTTTTGTAAATGAAGACAGATCTTCCCTTTGATGTAATTTTTTTCTCCATCATAAGAAAGAAAAAATAAAAGTCTTAAAATAGCTTCCATAAATGTGTCCAGAGCTGACAACATTGGCAGTCCCAATGCCACCTCCTGTCTCATTTGGTCTTCAATGCCGTGATAGTATCTTGTCATGTGACAGATGCAAGTTGTTCAGTTATTACTGGGGAGTTAAGTGGCATAGTGGAAAAAGCCTGGTTTTGGAATTCATCACATCTGACTTTGAATCCCAGTTCTACCTTTTAATAACTGCGAATTAAAAAAAAATTACTTAGTTTTTTTGAGCCTTCATCGTAGGATTTTAATGAAAATTGTACTAGATAATGTATGCCAAGTGATTAACATAGTTCCTGAGACATAGTAACTTCACAATAAATAGTTGCAATTATTTACCATTACTATCTTCACTCCCAAGTATAAAGAATAAAATGCCAAATCCTCCCACAGAAACGAAATTTGAATAAAACAAGTTTCCTACTCTTGGGTTATTATTTGTTTACTTGAATTTATATAGTATATCTCCAAAGAACAGTGTAGTAATTGTAGATTACTAGGGGAGCAGTCTTGCCATTAATCTGCTGAGATTTTGACTACTTTCTTTCTCTCTTCACTTGCTACATTATTGAAGTGGGTCAGCTCTATTTCTCCATAAAGCAATAGAGAAAAGCATGTTTTGATTACAACTAGACTTTTAATTTGCATGTATATATTCAGATGCTGCACTAAGGACAGTATGCACTACTAATTTTATGCCTACAGAATTAATATTCCCTGAAAGATAAAAGTGAGTAGCTTTCAGAACTTTACAGCCACAAAGGACTTTGGACTTCATGTTTAATTAGCATCTTCCCTACTTGGGCTATTTATAATTTGTGCTAAGCACTATACCAAGTGTGTGGCACATGGATTATCTTATTAAATCTTTACAATAAGCCTAAGATGAAAGTGCAATGATTAACTCTGACTGATGGTTGAGGGCACTGAATGTTAGAGAGGTTAGGTAACATGCTGTAGATCATATGTATGGCAAACGGTAGAGCAGCGATAGAAAAGGTGGTAGTCACTTCAGGTCTGTGCTTCTGACTACTTTATAGTATCTGCACCCCTCCACCCACCTCAGTACAGGCTCTGTATAGTGTTCTGGACAGTGTCTAGTCAATACCAGCAGGTCGACTCACAGTAGTATAAAGCTTAGGGGAGGCTGATCAGCCTTGGGCATACCGCAGGGGCATCAACTTCTTTAGAACCACTGTTCTAATAGTAACTTGAAGATGAGATTCCTTACTCTTGAAAACACATACATATTTAAATTTTGATTGTAATATGAAATACTATAGATAAAATATATAACATGAGTTATTTCTTATATCTTTTGAAGTGTGGTTTTAATTTTTTAAGAAGAATAGAGTGAAGACTAATAATACATAAATAAGTAAACACTTAAATGGCTTTATAGACAATTAAAAAGTCAGGGATGACACTTAATCTCATAATTTGAAAGCACAAAGACTGTTTCTGTACTGGCAAAACTAACATAGTGTTTATAAAATATCTAGTGTTTTCAGTTTTGGCATAAAAATATAATAAAATAAAAATAAAAGTTTTTCTAATGCTATGTTTCATTTTGATGATAGAAAAATAGAATCCATATGAACATATATTTAAGAATTTTAAAACGTTTTTATGAGCAAACTATGCTGATTATTTAGGAACATAAGTAAGATAAACTTACTTTCTCCCGAAATGAGATAAAGGAGCAATTTTTGGCCCTGTTTGATGCAGTGTCACTGAGAAGTGAACAAAGCATTCTTTGTATTTCGGAGGTATATGAGATTCAGTAGGTATATGTGAAGTGTTACCTGGAATAATTCAAGGAATTTTTTTTCCAATGTGTATGACCAAAATAGCTGCTATTAGAAGTATATTGAAAATAGTTCACCAAAATAGTTTCAAAATAGGACACCTTTTTAAACTTTGAAATGACATAAAATTAATAAATGTCAAATTATTATTTTTCAATTTCAAAACACTTTATGTAACATCAAGGCATAAACTTTGATATGGGAGTGCTTTAAATCATGTGGAATTGTTAGGAGGGAAACAGCATACTATATCACAGTAAAATAGTGCACCATAGAAAGAGTATTGATTCTTAGAAATGAAGGAAAGTTTATATTAGCAGTATTTTCTCATTTGATAAAATAACTATTTTGCTTTCTTTAAATAATGAGTCAATTTAAAAGCACTTGTCACTTTGCTGAATCAAGGAGGCCCACCTTGTTTAATATTTGCCATTCCATTATTTTATGTCTTAGTTTGCCTTTGACTTGCTGTATGTTGCTAGGTTCGTAGGGAACATTACAATTGCAATCTAATTGCCTGCATTCTTAGGACTTTTCCTGTGACTTATATGAAACCTTTGTAAACCCTCCTGCCTTCTTCTGGTACATAACTCAGAGTGAGAGTGAGCATCTCTAGAAGGAGGTCTCAGCAGAAGAGTGACATGATCTTTGACCTGCTTGTGACATACTGTATAAAGATTTTGGGAAATGCTGTCTAGGATAATCCATCATCAAGCAATTTGGTATAACCTTGATGACCCTGCTCTTCCAGAGCAAGTATAAACCTGGTACAGCTACTGTTTTGAAAAATTTGCATTTACTGTGTAAAGACTTATACCCTAAAGAGCAATAAAAATGCAAAATATAAGTTAGTCCTATAAATGAAGGAGGATTTATATGAAAATGTTGCTTTGGGCAAAATTTGCATAATAACTGTTGAAGTGTACAGACATTGAGAACAACTTTTCTAAGCTAATCAACCAGATATTGCAACTTGCAAGTGAGGGCATATGCTGTATATTTCTCTTGGTTGCCAATACACTCTTGTATATCTTTGAATATACTTGTAGCTGCACAATACTTATAATCATTTTCCACTTTAATGTGAAAGACTTTTAAAGAAAATTAAAACAATGAATCTAGGTTGAATTAAGTAAAGGAAAGAAACAAGAATCAAG
Organism: Hylobates moloch; assembly: GCF_009828535.3. NCBI lineage: Eukaryota > Metazoa > Chordata > Mammalia > Primates > Hylobatidae > Hylobates > Hylobates moloch. The sequence continues at coordinate 38,636,524 of NW_026652277.1, forward strand.
CCAAGGAATAAAAAGTTTACTATGTGATAAGTAAACAATGAGATGAGGTAGTTATAATTAAAATTCCAGAAAAAAAGAGAAAGAAAAAAGAGGGAGGGGAGGAAAGGAGGGAGAGAGAGAGAGAGAAAGAGATAGAAATAGAAGGGAGAGTGATCAAGAGTAAAAGTTTTAACTATACAATAAACCCATGTCCTACTCCTGGTCCTTAGAATATTGGTGGTTTAAAATATTTTAGCAGTTTATTTCTACTTGCAAAGAATCCACAAGGAGCAGAAAAATATAATGAAGTGCTACAAAATAGAAAAGAGATAGCTGAAAAATGTCTGCCTTTGTAGTGTTCAAATCTTATTGAAAAGACATCATGAGGACTGGAAAAAGATTTCATAATATATAAAATCTATAATATTATAAAGGAGTGCATATAGAATCTACTATTAGAAATCACACTTTTGTAGTTTTGTACTGATGGCTAAACCTTTAAACATTGTTAATAATAATGAAACTATTTACCTATTGTATGTTAGTCCAACTTATGAGGGATGCTTGGAATGTAAGTGACAGGTCAAGGTATTAGGAAAGAAAAGTCATATTCAGAGGAACGAATATGTTAAGGAGAGAAAGTCACAAAGAGAAAGTCAAGAAACCAATTTCCAGTAGACATAATGCAATGTTCAAGAATGGTGTGGCAAACTCAGAAATGAACCATGATCCAAGGGAGTCACATTCCATTACAAAGCCAAAATTTCCCTCTCACCAATTTGGAACATCGTTATTTTTAGTGACATAATAAATCTATCAATCAATCAACCAACATATATTTGCTGAGCTTTTGTTTTATGGTTAGAATTATAGGAGGCGGAGAAGGAAGACATATACTTACACATATAGAAGTGTTTGGTCTAGGCTGGGCACAGTGACTCACGCCTGCAATCCCAGCACTTTGGGAGGCTGAGGCAGGTGGATCAGTTGAGGTCAAGAGTTCGAGAAAAGCCCGACCAACATGGGGAAACCCCATCTCTACTAAAAATACAAAATTAGCTGGGTGTGGTGGCGCCTGTAATCCCAGCTACTTGGGAGGCTGAGACAGGAGAATTGCTTGAATCCAGGAGGTGGAGGTTGCAGTGAGCCGAGATCACGCCATTGCACTCCAGCCTGGGCATCAAGAGCGAAACTCTGTCTCAAAAAAAAAAAAAAAAAAAAAAGAAATGTATGGTCTAGTTAGTGAGACCTGAGTAGCACATATGAAAGAGCAAGAACACAAGATCAAGTTACATGGTTTAGATAAAGGTAAATTTTTAAAAATATTCTTTTCTTTATTATGAATATTTTCAAATATTGTAGACATTTTTGAGACAAGATATCAATCACACTCTGGTTGCCAGGGAAAGTCTTTCTAAATAAGGTGGAAGTTAAACTGGATCTGGAAGGATGAGAATAGGGAAAGGCCTTCAAGATGGTGAGCGTGACTACAGGAGCAGAGGTAAGACTGAGCAAGACCCAATTACAGTAACAGATAGGGACCTGTACAGAATAGAGTAAAGGATCTTTATCTGGAACCAGTGGGAAATAATTTTGAATGAGTATGGTGTTTAACAAGCAGAGGCTTTAGGTTGGATTCTATAAGTTGGGAAGTGCTAATGATTGACTAGGGAGTGTCACGTAAATAGTGTTAAATTTATTAGTCTAATAGTAGCATGCACCATGATTGGAGAAGGGGGAACCTAGTAAGCTGGGACAGAACACAGGCTGTTATGGGTTTGAAGACCAGTTGGCCTGGTTGATGATGCTGACTAGGTTGTTTAGGTTATTTTATTTTAAACCAGCTGGTGGGAAGTATAAAGGAGATACACAAGATTAAGAATATAAAGTGAGTGAATTCAGTTCCAAGGCCAGAGAAGGATGCACTCACAGGAACTGAGGAGCCCAGAACTCTAAAACTTGAGGCATTACATCAGTATTGATGTGTTCTCTATATTAATGCTTAAAAAAACAGTTGTTGTATTGCAGTTCCATGTTCCACATCCATTTGTTAGTACTTTCAAGGGCCTGCAGTAAGCCTGTCCATGACAAACCACATTTCAGAGAGGCCAGGTGGAAGGCATGCTGCTTCTTTCATATCCTCCTTGATAACTGTATATGAGTGATTCCCATAGATAACGAGTCACCATACTCTGAGAATTCAATCATCCTTCTTTTTTTTTTTTTTTTTCGCGACAGCGTTTCACTCTGTCACCCAGGCTGGAGTGCAGTCGTGTGATCTCGGCTCACTGCAACCTCCACCTCCCTGGTTCAAGTGATTCTCCTGCCTCAGACTCCTGAATAGCTGGGACTACAGGTGTGCACCACCACTCCCAACTAATTTTTTGTATTTTTAGTAGAGACGGGGTTTCACCATGTTGACCAGGCTGGTCTTGAATTCCTGACCTCAGGTGATCCATCTGCCTCAGCCTTCAAGCCTTCTTAATTTTGCATACTTAATCTTTTCCTTTACATTTCCAGTGCAACCACCCAGGCCTAACACATTTTCACATCATATTTTTATCATTTAAAATGCTTCTTACTATACTTTTTCCTTCTGTGGTAGTTGTGAGAGAATTTCATTTGTCTACTTTTTCTAATGACAGGAATATCCTGCATTTGTTACTAGAACTCCAAAAATCATTAATTTTAAGTAGGGATTTGGGTTTAACTTTCTGCAGACAGCAAGCAGAGTGTGAGTGCAGTTCACCAATAGGAAATAAACATTTCTTTACATTCTCCAGTAATATGTTCAGTGATATCTCCAGTGATATGTCCAGGTCTACTGCTCAAAATCAGTGATTTAGATGAAATCATTAATGTTGAGTTTATCAAGTCTGGAGAAGCCTCAAACTTATCATAGCAGGTTGCCAACAAATGAGATCCAGCTACAGGATTAAAAAGGTTAGAACACTTTGTACTAATAGAAATCAACAAGATTTCTCTAAAAAGAGGAAAATAAGATGTTCTTTTTTATGTTAAAGAAAATACAGATGGTCTGAATCAGGCAGGGCCTTTAAATTCGTTTAAGATACAAGTTTCTGAGATTAGAAAGCTGCTCTGAACCAAATTTGTCTTTTGTAAAAATCATAAATCTATTAGTAATTCCTCTGGACTCTCGCCTTTTAAACTTTCCAAAGATGGGGATAAATGCAGATAGGCTTGGGTGATCTTGGTTAGTAGTGGCTAAATAAAAAAAGCTTTCTCTCAGTTGGAGTTATTATTTTTATTGCCCATATTCTCAAGATTCTACCTGTGTTCTAAGTTTTATAAAAAATTTCTCATGTATTGGAAGTGTTTATGCATGTTTGTCTCTCAAACTAGAGTCTTAGCTCGTTCATTTGTGGAAGGTAGATAATATGTCTCATTTATCTCAAAGCTGGGAGGATATTTATTATGAATTCATTTTTAAAAATAGGTAAAGCATTATTCAGGTCTGCAGGTGATGAATTGTTTCAGTTTTTGTATATCTGAAAACATTTATATTTGCCTTCAGTTTTGAAACATAATTTTGCTGGATATGATATGATATGATATTCTAGGCTGACTTTTTTTTCAGTTCTTTAAAGACGTTCTTCCTCCCAGCACTTTGACAGGCCAAGGCGGGCGAATCACGAGGTCGGGAGATCGAGACCATGCTGGCGAACACGGTGAAACCCCGTCTCTACTAAAAAAAAAAAAAAAAAAAAAAAAAAATTAGCCGGGCTTGGTGGCAGGCACCTGTAGTCCCAGCTAACCTGGAGGCTGAGGCAGGAGAATGGCGTGAACTCGGGGGACGGAGCTTGCAGTGAGCCGAGATCACGCCACTGCACTCCAGCCTGGGTGACAGCGAGACTCCATCTCGAAAAAAAAAAAAGACGTTCTTCCGTCTTCTGACTTGCATCCTTTAAGGCAAGAAGTTCATTCCTTCTCTACTTTGTTCCTTTGTATGCAATGTATATTTTCTAGCTACTTAAAAAATTTTTCACCGGGCGCGGTGGCTCACGCCTGTAATCCCAGCACTTTGGGAGGCCGAGGCAGGCGGATCACGAGGTCAGGAGATCGAGACCATCCTGGCTAACACAGTGAAACCCCGTCTCTACTAAAAATACAAAAAATTAGCCGGGCGAAGTGGCGGGCGCCTGTAGTCCCAGCTACTCGGGAGGCTGAGGCAGGAGAATGGCGTGAACCCCGGGGAGGCAGAGCCTGCAGTGAGCCGAGATCGCACCATTGCACTCCAGCCTGGGCGACAGCAAGACTCTGTCTCAAAAAAAAAAAAAAAAAAAAAAAAAAAAAAAAAAATAATAATAATTTTTCTTTTAATCACTAATTTTAAGCAATATGACAAAAAGGTGTTTTGGTGTAGCTTTGTTCATGTCTATTGTATCACAGCCACTGCATTTTTCATTTCTAGAAGTTCAGTTTGGGTCTTTTTAACATTTTTCATATCTCTTTTTAATATGCTCATTGTTTTTCTACCTTTTTGAACAGATGGAATATAGTTATCATAAGTGTGCTCTTCTATTAAAGTTGGTTAATCTGTGTTACAAGCTTTGTTTCTATTTATTGATGTTTTTTCACCATTATGGGTTGTACTTTTCTGCTTATTTACATGCCTGATAATTTTTTTTATTGTGGTAAGAAACGTCTCATAAAAATTTGCCATTTTTCTCATTTTAATTGTATAATTCAATTGCTGTGGAATAGATCTCCAGAACTTTTTAATCTTACAGAACTGAAACTCAATATCCATGAGAAAGCAGCTCTCTTTTGTCCTGCCTCCTCCAATCCCTGGTAACCACTACTGGTTACCTTCCACATTTAAGCATATACCTACTTTAGATACTCATATAAGTGGAATTATATAGTATTTGTCTTTTTGTTACTGGCTTATTTTATGTAATGTAATGTCCCCAAAATTCATCCATGTTGCAGTACATGACAGGATCTCCGTCCTTGTTAAAGCTGCATAGAATTCCATTGTATGTATATACCACATTTTCTTTATTCATTTATCATTTGATGGACATTTGAGTTGCTTCCACCTTTTGGTTGTTGTGAATAATGCTGTTATGAACATAGGTTTACAGATGTCCCTTTGAGATACTGCTTTAAATTGTTTTGAATACATACCCAGAAGTGGGATTGCTGAATCATATGGTAGTTAGTTCTATTTTTAATTTTTTTAAAGAGCTGTCATACCATTTTCCATAGTGGCTGCACCATTTTATGATCACACCAATACTGAACAAGGATTCCAATCTTTTTCTACTTCTCACATAGCATTTGTTATTTTTTGTTTTTTTGATGGTAACCATCCTAATGGGTGTGAGGTACTATCTCATTGTGATTTTTATTTGCACATCTGTAATGATTAGTGATGGTGACCATCTTTCCATATGCTTGTTGGTCATTTCTATATCTTGTTTTTTGTTTTTTTGTTTTTTTGAGACAGGGTCTCACTCTGTCACCCAGGCTGAAGTGCAGTGGCACAATCTTGGCTTACTGCAACCTGCACCTCTCGAGTTCAAGCAATTCTCCCACCTCAGCCTCCCAAGTAGCTGGGAACACAGGCGTGTGCCACCATGCCTAGCTAATTTTTGTATTTTTTTGGTAGAGACAGGGTTTCACCTTGTTGGACAGACTGGGTCTTGAACTCCTGACCTCAAGTGATCTGCCCGCCTCAGCTTCCCAAAGAGCTGGGATTATGGGCATGAGCCACAACGCCTATCTGGTCATTCGTATGTCTTCTTTGGAGAAATGTCTATTTGAGTCTTTTGCCTATTTCTTAACCAGGTTATTTGATCTTCTGTTATTGAGTTGTAGGAGTTCTTTATATATTTTAGATATTAACTCCTTATGAGATACATAATTTGGAAATATATTCTTGCCTTCTGCAGATTGTCTTTTCACTCTGTTGATTGCGTTCTTTGATAAATAAAAGTTTTTAAGTTTTATGTAGTTCTATTTATCTATTTTTGCTTTTGTTTTCTGTGCTTTTGGTGTCATACCCAAGAAATACTGTTAAATACAATGTCATGGACCTAATTATCTATGTTTTCTTCTAAGAGTTTTATAGTTTTTGGCCTTATATTTAGATCTTTAATCCATTTCAAGTTAATTTTTGTATATGGTGTTATATAAGGGTCCAACTTTTTTCTTTTGCATGTGGGTATCTAATTTTCCTCTCACCATTTGTTGAAGAGACTGTCCTTTCTCCATTGAGTGATGTTAGGATCTTTCTTGAAGATCATCTGGCTGTACATGTGAGAATTTATTTTTGGGCTTTCTGTTCTATTCCAGTGGTTGATATGTCTGTGTTTATTCCAGTATCACACTGTTCTGATTACTGTAACTTTGAAATATGTTTTGAAATCAGGAAGTGTGTGATCTCCAACTTTTTAATTTTTTCAAAATGTTTTGGTTATTCAGGGTCTCTTGAGATTCCATGAATTTTAGGGTTTTTTTTTTTTCTATTTCAGTGAAAAAATTGGGATTTCAAGAAGAATTGTATGAAATCTGTAGATTGGTTTGGATAGTATTGACATCTTAATAATATTAAGTCTTCCAATCTACAAACTTGGAATATCTTCCCATTTATTTGTGTTTTCTTTAATTACTTTCAACAATGTTTTGTCATTTTCAGTATACAAGTCTTTCACCTACTTAGGTTTATTTGTAAGTATTTTATTCTTTTTAATGTCATTATAGATATAATTATTTTCCTAATTTTTTAATGATTGTTTATTGTTAGTGTATAGAAATACAACTGAGTTTTGTGTTGATTTTGTACCTTTAACTTTACTGAATTTGTTTATTAGTTCTAACAGGTTTTGTTGTTGTTGTTGTTGTAAAATCCTTAAGAGTTTTCTGCATTTAAGATCATGTCATCTGTGAACAGAGATAATTTTACTTTTTCTTTTTCAGTTCGGATGCCTTTTATTTCTTTTTCTTGCGTAATTGCTTTGACTAGGACTTCCAATACTATGTTGTGTAGAAGTATGCCTGGAAATTTCTGACTGGGTGCTAGCCATTATTAGTTTCACCCTGTTGGGTGCTAGGAATATTTTTATATTTCTTAAATATTGTTGAGCTTTGTTTTGAAATGCAATTAAGTTATTTGGAAACTGTTTGATCATGTTGAGGCTTACTTTGAAACTTTATCATGTTGTCTCAGAGTTGATTTCAGTCTAGGGCTAATTTTTCCCTCCATTGAGGCACTATTCTACTAAGCACTCTGCCTAGTGCTCCATGTATTATAAGGTTTGTTCTAACTTTATCTGGTGGAACATGAGCTATTCCTGGTTCTTAGTGAGCACAGTGACAGTTCCTTTGATCTTCTTTGAAGGTTTTACACTGGTCTTAGGTTCTATATCTGTTAATTAGCACTCAGCTGAAGATTCAAGGGAATTCTGCAGATCTCATATCTGTACTGTGAATTCTAGCTGTCCTAACTTCCCTCAATTCTCAACTCTTTCTCTTCATCTTAGGGAGACAATTGAGTCTATTTGGTTTTCTCCTCCTTGTGTTGTGGCTTGGAAGTTTTCTCCAGCCAGTAAGCTAGTGTAATTGCCAAGCTAATCTTATTTGCTTCACTTTTCTCAGGGATTAACTATCTGGTGCTGTCTTTGGTCCAGTGTCTGAAAATGTTCTTTGTGTTTTATATAGATTTTTAGTTGTTTCAGTTGTTTCTGGTCTCCTTTATTCCATCATGGTTGGAAAAAGAAGTTTCTCATTTATTTCTATATGCTCTATATACCCCTTAGCAATTTTCATATGAAACATATACTTGTTGAAATGAATTTTTTTAACAAATGAAATTTGGGCTTACGATTTTTTGTTGATTATTAATTAAATGTTATGAAAAAGTACAAAAGATTGATTACAAAAATGAGTACAACCCAAGGCAATGTGAGCTCTACAAAGTGGATTATATTGTATGCACACACACACACACACACACACACATTTCAACGGCTGTCTAAAATAAATGGGGCTAACTTTATTCCTTATGGTTCCTTATGTTGCTAGGAGAAAAACCGATGAAACACCATTATAGAGAAGTAGATTTATGATCACTATATGGAAGAATTTTTTTGCAATTTAAAGATATCCTCCAAAAATGGGAGGAGTATGAGAGTTGCCCCATACTGAAAGTGTTCAAGGAGAAGTTTAGCAGACACAAAGTGCAGATCAACTATACTTTGGGAGTGCAGGTGATCATGGTATGCAGGGAAGGAGGGAGAAAGAAGAGCCTTGATTGGAGTATGTGAATGAAATTTTTTCTTAAGCTTTTGTGATTTTACCACTTGAAAATCTTTAGAAAGAATAAATGTTACAGTAGTAATATGAATTTTCAAGATAAAGAAATGCACAAACCAAGTTACTTCACAACAACAAACAGGAAAATTTTAACCCAGAATTTAGAGGTAAGAATATTAGACTAACTATAGCTGTACTTAATTAAAGTCTGGCTTCTATATTCTATTTACATGGAGACCTTGACCTTTTATTTTGAGGAAAATATGATGTAAACTTAGATGTTTAATATTTAAGAAGCCTATATTATGTTTTAAAAGTAAATAATGATGAACAATAGATAAACGACTCAAAATGTGTGGCCCCAATACTTTAAGGAGGTAAAGATTATTTTGTATTGTAATTGTACTCTAAAGCTGTAAAGGATACTTAAGGGCACAAATCCTTGTGTGATTCCATATATATATATAAATATAAATATATATAAAAATATAAATATATGTATAGAGTCATACAAGGATTTGTGCCCTTAGATATCCTTATATATTTCTTTTATATATATCATATGTAATTATATATATATTTATATATATGGGTCATATATATAAATACAAATATATATATTTAATAGGTTTTGAACATCTACATTCAACTTAGATCCCTCTGCTGGGTTCAGACTTATATATTCAATTGCCCCCTGGATAGTGCTACTTGGAAGTCCTACAGATATCTCATACTCAATATGTTTGAAATGGAACTCTTCATTTTCCTTTCCTAACTGGCTCCACCTCCGGCTTTCCATTTCTTAGGTAGTAAATGGCATACTATCCGTCCACCTGCCTAAGCCCAGAGAACTGATTTTCATCCTTAGTTTCTCTCTTTCCCTCACACTTGCCTTTAACAAATTATCAAGGTTTTCTAAATTCTTTTCAAATTCCTTTAGTTTTCTCCACTCACATCTCCATTTCTGCTACTTTAGTTTAATCTACCTTCAAGTCTTACCTGGTTGACTGAAACTATGCTGTCATTGGTATGTTGGACTCCAGTGTGATTCTCCTCCAATTAATTCTCCAGCCTATGAGAAAATTCCTTTTTAAAGGGATAATCTATTATTATTATTATTATTATACTTTAAGTTCTAGGGTACATGTGCACAACGTGCAGATTTGTTACATAGGTATACATTTGTCATGTTGGTTTGCTGCACCCATTAACTCGTCATTTACATTAGCTATTTCTCCTAATGCTATCCCTCCCCCAGCCCTCCACCCCCTGACAGGCCCTGGTGTGAGATATTCCCACCCTGTGTCCAAGTGTTCTCATTGTTCAACTCCCATCTATGAGTGAGAACATGCAGTGTTTGGTTTTCTGTCCTTGTGTTAGTTTGCTCAGAATGATGGTTTACAGCTTCATCCATGTCCCTGCAAAAGACATGAACTCATCCTTTTTTATGGCTGCATAGTATTCCATGGTGTATATGTGCCACATTTTCTTAATCCAGTCTATCACTGATGGACATTTGGGTTGGTTCCAAGTCTTTGCTATTGTGAACAGTGCTACAATAAACATATGTGTGAATGTGTCTTTATAGTAGCATGATTTATAATCCTTTAGGTGTATACTCAGTAATGGGATGGCTGGGTCAAATGGTATTTCTAGTTCTAGATCCTTGAGGAATTGCCACACTGTCTTCCACAATGATTGAACTAGTTTGTACTCCCACCAACAGTGTAAAAGTGCTCCTATTTCTCCATATCCTCTCCAGCATCTGTTGTTTCCTGACTTCTTAATGATTGCCATTCTAACTGATGTGAGATGGTATCTCATTGTGGTTTTGATTTGCATTTCTCTGATGACCACTGATGATGAGCATTTTTTCATGTGTCTGTTGGCTGCATAAATGTCTTCTTTTGAGAAGTGTCTATGTGTGGGAGTCTAGGTCTCTTTGCAGGTCTCTAAGGACTTGCTATTATGAATCTGGGTGCTCCTGTATTGGGTGCATATACATTTAGGGTAGTTTGCTCTTCTTGTTGAATTGATCCCTTTACCATTATGTAGTGGCCTTCTTTGTCTTTTGATCTTTGTTGATTTAAAGTCTGTTTTATCAGAGACTAGGATTGCAACCCCTGCTTTTTTTTTTTTTTTTTGCTTTTCATTTGCTTGGTAGATCTTCCTCCATCCCTTTATTTTGAGCCTATATGTGTCTCTGCATGTGAGATGGGTCTCCTGAATACAGCACACTGATGGGTCTTGACTCTTTACCCAATTTGCCAGTCTATTCTTTTAATTGGGGCATTTAGCCTATTTACATTTAAGGTTAATATTGTTATGTGTGGATTTGATCCTGTCATTATGATGTTAGCTGGTTATTTTGCTCGTTAGTTGATGCAGTTTCTTTCTAGCATTGATGGTCTTTACAATTTGGCACGTTTGTGCAGTGGCTGGTACTGGTTGTTCCTTTCCATGTTTAGTGCTTCCTTCAGGAGCTCTTGTAAGATAGACCTGGTGGTTACAAAATCTCTCAGCATTTGCTTGTCTGTAAAGGATTTTATTTCTCCTTCAATTATGAAACTTAGTTTAGCTGGATATGAAATTCTGTGTTGAAAATTCTTTTCTTTAAGAATGTTGAATATTGGCCCCCACTCTCTTCTGGCTTGTAGAGTTTCTGCTGAGAGATCCTCTGTTAGTCTAATGGGCTTCCCTTTGTGAGTATTGACCTTTCTCTCTGACTACCCTTAACATTTTTTCCTTTGTTTCAACCTTGGTGAATCTGACAATTATGTGTCTTGGGGGTTGCTCTTCTCAAGGAGTATCTTTGTGGTGTTCTCTGTATTTCCTGAATTTGAATGTTGGCCTGCCTTGCTATGTTGGGGAAGTTCTGAATAATATCCTGAAGAGTGTTTTCTAACTTGGTTCCATTCTCCCCATCACTTTCAGGTACACCAATCACATGTAGATTTGGTATTTTCACATAGTCCCATATTTCTTGGAGGCATTGTTTGTTTCTTTTTACTCTTTTTTCTCTAAACTTATCTCTTTATTTCATTAATTTTTTTTTTTTTTTGAGATGGAGTCTCGCTCTGTTGCCCAGGCTGGAGTGCAGTGGCGCGATATTGGCTCACTGCAAGCTCCGCCTCCCAGGTTCACGCCATTCTCCTTCCTCAGCCTCCCGAGTAGCTGGGACTACAGGTGCTCGCCACCACGCCTGGCTAATTTTTGTATTTTTAGTAGAGATGGGGTTTCACCATGTTAGCCAGGATTGTCTCAATATCCTGACCTTGTGATCCGCCCACCTTGGCCTCTGAAAGTGATGGGATTACAGACGTGAGCGACTGCGCCGAGACTATTTCATTAATTTTATCTTCAATCACTGATACTCTTTCTTCCACTTGATCGAATCAGCTACTGAAGCTTGTGCATGCATCACGTAGTTCTCATGTCATGGTTTTCAGCTCCATCAGGTCATTTAAGGTCTTCTCTACACTGTTTATTCTAGTTAGTTATTCATCTAATCTTTTTTCAAGGTTTTTAGCCTCCTTGCGATGGGTTTGAACATCCTCTTTTAGCTCGGAGAAGTTTGTTATTATCGATCTTCTGAAGCCTACTTCTGTCACCTTGTCAAAGTCATTCTCCATCCATCTTTCTTCTGTTGCTGGTGAGGAGCTGTGATACTTTGGAGGAGAAGAGGCACACTAGTGTTTAGAATTTTCAGCTTTCTGCTCTGGTTTCTCCCCATCTTTGTGGTTTTATCTACCTTTGGTCTTTGATGGTGACCTACAGATTGGGTTTTGGTGTGGATGTCCTTTTTGTTGATGTTGACGCTATTCCTTTCTGTTTGTTAGTTTTCCTTCAAACAGTCAGGTCCCTCAGTTGCAGGTCTTTTGGAGTTTGCTGGAGGTCCATTCCAGACCCTGTTTGCCTGGGTATCATTAGTGGAGGCTGCAGAACAGCAAATATTGCTGCCTGATCCTTCCTCTGGAAGCTTCATCCCAGAGGGACACCCACCTGTATGAGGTGTCAGTCGGCCCCTACTGGGAGGTTCTCCCAGTTAGGCTACATAGGGGGTGAGGGACCCACTTGAGGAGGCAGTCTGTCCATTTTCAGAGCTCAAATGCCTTGGTGGGAGAACCACTGCTCACTTCAGAGCTGTCAGACAGGGACGTTTAAGTCTGCAGAAGTTTCTGCTGCCTTTTGTTCAGCTAGGCCCAGCTCCCAGAGTTGGAGTCAACAGAGGCAGTAGGCCTTGCTGACCTGCAGTGGGTTCTGCCCAGTTCCCCAGTTTAAGCTTCCCTGGCTACTTTGTTTACCTACTCAAGCCTCAGCAATGGAGGATGCCCCTCCCCCAGCCAGGCTGCTGCCTCGCAGGTTGATCTCAGACTGCTGCGCTAGCAGTGAGCAAGGCTCCATGGGAGTGGGACCCACTGAGAAAGGCACGGGATATAATCTCCTGGTGTGCCGTTTGCTAACACTGTTGGAAAAGCTCAGTATTTAGGCAGGAGTGTCCCGTTTTTTCCAGGTACAGTAAGTCCCCTGACCCTCGTGCTTCCCGGGTGAAGTGATGCCCTGCCCTGCTTCGTCTCGGCCTCCATGGGCTGCACCCACTGTCCAACCAGTCCCAGTGAGATGAACCAGGTACCTCAGTTGGAAATGCAGAAATCACCCGTCTTCTGCATGGATCATGCTGGGAGCTGCAGACTGGAGCTGTTCCTATTCTGCCATCTTGGAACCTGTTGGCCTTAAAGGGATCATCTTATTCAATCACTTTTCTGCTGTAAAGTCAAAGCAAAACATAACCAAACAAAACTAAACAAACAAAAAAACTTCAGTACTTTACCACTAGCCTATTGATTGAAGTCCCAACTCATGGTTTTCCATGTTAACCACTACAGCTTCAATTTTCACTATTGCTACTTCATGCTCCAGGCATATCAAACTTATTTATTTTATTTTTTTTTTTTTGAGACAGAGTCTCACTCTGTCACCCAGGTGTGATCTCGGCTCACTGCAACCTCTGCCTCCTGGGTTCAAGTGATTTTCCTGCCTCAGCCTCCTGAGTAGCTGTGATTACAGGCACCCAGCACCACACCCAGCTAATTTTTGTATTTTTAGTAGAGATGGGGTTTCACCAGGTTGGCCAGGCTGGTCTCGAACTCCTGACCTCAGGTGATCCACCCTCCTTGGCCTCCCAAAGTGCTGAGATTACAGGTGTGAACCACTGTACCCAGCCATATTAAACTTTTAACCCTTTGAAAGTGCCATGTTTTCTATTTCACTTCTCAGCTTTGCCTTATGTCTCAGCCTCAACATTTTATCCCACCTTCTCATCCTTCTGGTCTCAGACTCACACACTTCCCCAAAAGGTACCCTTGCCTAAAATTCAATTGAGTAGCCCATATTTACTTCCATATGTCTTGTGCAGGAATTATTGTCTCCACAACAGAGAAAACAGAAACTCTGAGAGACTGACTTGCCCAGTGGCTCACAGCTACAAAGTAGCAGAGCTAATTCCTAAATCCCAAACTTCTAGGGCTTATTTCACTATTCTACAACATCCCGTAGTATGCTTAGTTTCATCTGGTCAAATACATGCTCAGATATTATAGAAGTATTTTCTGTTCCTTGAAAGTTCCATGTGGGTTCATTTCTCTGTTTTTCTACATATTCTCTGTTTCTAGATTAACTTTGTCTTCCTGTCTACCTGGGAAACATTTATCTTCAAGACCTAGTCTTAGAATGTGAAGCATTCTCTGGTCCAGCCTCCCTCTTCAGGGTCATTATGCGATATTTTGGTACTTAGTTCTTGCCACTTTTATGAGGTTAATGCTATCTATTGAAACGTCCTATTATATTTTTACCTTTCCTGTTAGACAGTAAGCTTCTTGAACGCAGGTATTTGTCTCCATCACTTCTAGATCCCTGGCACTCAGTACAATGACCAACACATAATAGGTTCTGTATATTTTAAACCAAATCATGGAAGCACGTGTAAATTATAGTTGCATGTTCATTTTTCACATTTCTTTTCTCCATGACAGCATGGACATTGTCCACCTTCTCATCAGGATAAGGTATGTAACCTATCTGCGCAAAAAAGGGCCTTGCATGACTTTTCAAAGTTTCCAGTTCCAAGACCTTGTTACTAGAGCTAGGTATTTATATATGTACTAACTGCTGCATGGGAGTTTAATTTCAGACTTTTCTATTTTCATGTATTCTCAATATGAGATTGTGGAAATTAATGGAGGCTTCTTGTGTTTTTATTACACACACACACATAAACACAAACACACACACACACACACTTATTCACAGCCTTTCCAATATCTCCTTCAAGCTGGAGAATTAAGAGCTGTATGAACAGGGGAGAGTGGTGAAGAATGAGGAAAAGCAATCAAGGTTTTGTGGTTGAGTGACATGACACGAGAACTTCCTTCTCTGTCTGGTACTCCCAATCTCCAGTCTCTGTCTCCATCTAGGCAGTGGAGTGAGAGGGAGCTGCACTGATGGAGAGGCTGCTGTAGGAGCTTTTGTATCAGGTGAAGCACCCATTCTCTGTGTTGTCTGAACACAGACACACACGACTCCCTCATGCTCCATGGTTTGCATTGTGCTGCAGCAGCTTACCTTTTGCACAAATGTAAAATCAAGCAGTCGTTGTGTGTGGTGGTATAAAGATTTGATGGCTTCCAATCCCCAAGTACAGGCATAACTCATTTTATGGTGCTTTGCTTTATTGAATTTGGCAGATACTGACCTTTTTACAAATTGAGGATTCGTGGCAACCCTGCGTTGAGCAAGTCTATTGGCACCATTTTTCCAACAGCTTATCTCACATTGTGTCTGTGTCACATTTTGGTAATTCTTACACTATTTCAAACTTTTTCACTATTATATATCTGTTATGGCTATCTGTAATCAGTGATATGTGATGTTACTATTGTAATTGTTTTGGAGCACCATGAATTCTGTCCATACAGAACAGCAAACTTAACTGATAAATGTGTGTACTCTGACTGCTCCACCAATCAGCTATACCCCAGTTTCTCTCCCTCTTTTGGGGCCTCCATATTCCCTGAGACACAATACTGAAATTAGGCCACTTAATAACTCTATAATGGCCTCTAAGTCTTCAAGTGAAAAAAAGATTCACGCACCTTTCACCTGAAATCAAAAGCTGAAAATGATTTAGCTTAGTGAGGAAGGCATGTTGAAAACTAGGTAGGACCAAAGCTAGGCCCCTTGCACCAAACAAATAGCCATGTTGTAAATGTAAAAGAAGAGTTCTTGAAAGAAATTTAAAGTGCTACTCCAATGAACACACGAATGATAAGAAAATAAAACAGTTTTATTGCTGATATGAAGAAAGTTTGAGTGGTCTGGATAGATGATCTAACCAGCCACAGCATTCCCTTAAGTCAAAATCTAATCCAGAGTAAAGACTGAATTCTTTTCAATTCTAGGAAGGCCGACAGAGATGAGGAAGCTGCGGAAGAAAAGTTAGAAGCTAGCAGAGGTTGGTTCATGAGGTTGAAGGAAAGAAGCCGTCTCCATAACATAAAAGTACAAGGTGAAACAGCAAGAGCTGATGCAGAAGTCATTGCAAGTTATCCAGAAGGTCTAGCTAAGATAATGGATAAAGGTGGTTACACTAAACGAAGAATAGCTATGTAAACAATATAGCCTTCTATCGAAATAAAATGCCATCCATTAGCTTTTATAGCTAGAGAGAAGTCAACATTTAGCTTGAAATCTTCAAAGGATAGGCTGACTCTCTTGTCAGGGGTTAATGTAGCTGGTGACTTTCAGTTGAAGCCAGTGTTCATTTACCATTCTGAAAATCCCAAAACCCATACATATTAAGCTAAATCTACTCTAGTTATGCTCTATAAAGGAAAACAAAGCCTGGGGGGGACAGCAAATCTGTTCATGGCTTGGCTTACTGAACATTTTAAGCCCGCTCTTGATCCACACTCCTCAAAAAAAGATTCTTTTAAAAATATTACTACTCGTTGACAATGCACCTAGTCACCCAAGAGCTCTGATGAAAATATACAGGGTGAGTAATGATGTTTTCATGCTTGCTAACACAGCATCCATTCTGCAGCCCATGATCAAAGAATAATTTTGATTTTCAACTCTTAACATTTAAGAAATACATTTCTTTAGGCTATAGCTGCCATTGATAGCGATTTCTGTTATGGATCTGGGAAAAGTAAATCGAAAACTTTTTGGAAAGGATTTACCATTAAAAACATTCGTGGCCGGGCGCGGTGGCTCACGCTTGTAATCCCAGCACTTTGGGAGGCCGAGGCGGGCGGATCACGAGGTCAGGAGATCGAGACCACGGTGAAACCCTGTCTCTACTAAAAATATAAAAAAAATCAGCCGGGCGTGGTGGCGGGCGCCTGTAGTCCCAGCTACTCGGAGAGGCTGAGGCAGGAGAATGGCGTGAACCCAGGAGGCGGAGCTTGCAGTGAGCCGAGATCGCGCCACTGCACTCCAGCCTGGGCGGCAGAGCGAGACTCCGCCTCAAAAAAAAAAAAAAAATTCGTGATTTATGGGAGGAGGTCAAAATGTCAACATTAGCAGAGATTTGGACAGAGTTGATTCCAACCCCCATGAATGATTTAGAGGGATTCAGTACTTCAGTGGAGGAAGTAACTGAGATGTGGTGAAATAGCAAGAGAACTAAAATTAGAAGTAGAACCTGAAGATGTAACTGAATCGCTGCAATCTCATGATCAACTTGAATGGATGAGAAATTGCTTCTTATAGATGAGCAAAGAAAGTGGTGTCTTGGGATGGAATCTATTCCTGGTGAAGATGCTGTAAACATTGTTGAAATGACAACAAAGGATTTAGAACATTACATCAACTTAGTTGATAAGGCAGTGGCAGAATTTGAGAGGGTTGACTGCAGTTTTCAAAGAAGTCCTACTGTGGGTAAAATGTTATCAAACAGCATCACATGCTGCAGAGAAATCATTTGTTTAAAGAAGAGTCAATGGATGGCACAGACTTCACTGCCTTATTTCAAGAAGCTGCCGTAGCCAGCAACCACCACCCTGATTGGTTAGCTGCCATCATCATCAAGGCAAGATCCTCCATAAGCAAAAACTTTATGACTCGCTGAAGGCTCAATGATCATTATCATTTTCTATCAAAACTGTTTTTAAATTAAGTTATGTACAGACTGGTTTTTTAGACATAATATTATTGTACACTTAATAGACTACAGTATAGTGTAAACGTAACTTTTATATGCACAAACTGAGAAACCAAAAAAATCAGCGTGACTAATTTTTATCACTTTATTGCAATATTTACTTTACTGTGGGGGTTTGGAACTGAATCTTCAATATCTTCAAAGTATACCTATAATCACGAAACTTCTGCTGAAGATTTCTTTTAGTTCTCTCTCCTCTGTCTTCTTCTTTCCCCATTAACCACTGCCAGCGAAGAATAACATACAAATATTTGATCTTTCCTTGGGGTTGCTGGAAATAACATGAATTGGGAGCCAGAGAATCTTAGGTTGGAATTCTTCCTTCATCATTTATTAGTGATGTAAACTTGAATAAACTGCACAATCATTCTGAAGCAGTTTTCTCACCCATAAAATGGACTTAACAGCATGCACCTCGCAGTGGTTCAAAGGACTAAAGGAAACAAAGAAGAGGACAATACTGATGCCTGGTAGGTCTAGCTCAGCAAGTGTTAGTTCCCTTCTCCTTTTCCCTTACTTTGTCCATTCTTCTCTATCTGTTGGTTCAATTGTTAGTGGGCTATGAAATTCTCCAAATATCAGGAGTAAAGGAGAGAAGAAATACAAGGGAGCATACTAGCTCCATTGCTCACTGGGAGTAGAAAGCATATACTTAAAGTACTGAGGAGTATGTTTTGAAATTCTTTATGAAGCTTGTCATCAAATCTTATAATAGGATTTTTCTTTCTGAAAGCTTGTGAAGCTTCGTTGTTCCAGTTTGCTCTCTGTCCTTTGGAAATCATTAACTCCAAGAAGGGCATCCAAGCTCCTCTTTAGGTTCTGATATGGTTTGGCTGTGTCTCCACTCAAATCTCATCTTTAATTGTAATTCCCATAATCCCCATGTGTCATGGGAGGAACCCGGTGGGAGTTAATTTAATCATAGGGGTGATTACTCTCATGCTATTCTCCTGATAGTGAGTTCTCAGATGGTTTTATAAGGAGTTTTTACCCCTTTTGCTTGGCACTTCTCCTGCCTGCCGCCATGTGAGACATGTCTTTGCTTCTCCTTCGTCTTCTGCGATGATTGTGAAGCCTCTCCAGTGATGTGGAACTGTAAGTCCATTAAACCTCTTTCCTTTATAAATTACCCAGTCTTGGGTATGTCTTTATTAGCAGTGTGAGAACACACTACCACAGGTCCTAAATCAGTAGTTCTTAACCCTGGCTGCACGTTTGAATTACCTGGGGCACTTACTGCCATTATTTTTAAAGTTTCTAAAAACATGCAAATGCTGGGGCCCCAGCTTAGACTTATTGAATCAGGATCCCTAGGGATGAGGCCTTGACATTGGTACTAAAACAAAATTCTCTAAGTTATTGCAGTAATGATTGCAAAGTTTGGTCTAAATAATAACGTCACTATGATGTTCATGCAATGTCTGATTGATAGTAATAGTTGTGTAATAACTTTGAAAAGGACATGAACCGGGGGAAAACTAAATGGACAAAATGTAGAAAGAGTATATTATTTTAAAATATTATTTGTAGGCTTTATGGCAAAGCAGAATCCCCAAGGCCAAAAACAATCTGTAAATATGATAAATTCCAATGTGAAGAAGAAAACCACTTTTTTTTTTTTTTTTTTTTAAATGAACCAGATGGAGCAGCATTGGGGAGGTTGCTAATTGGATTCAATGAAGGGTTGAAAAATCCGCATTTTCTTTTTTAATTAAAGAAATCAGGTATAGAGTCAACATTTCCAAGAATAAGAAACTAAAAATAATAAAAATATGGCATACTAAATTCAAGGCAGCAGGTAAAGAGGTGTATTTATTGGTATAACTTGAAATATTAACCCCTTGGAAACAGCAGATATCTCTTTGGTCAGAAATGGAAAAGAGCTATTATCAGATAACAGGGCCAATTCTCCTGGGAGCCTCCTGGATTGTGTCTAGTCCCCAGATAGGGGATAAGACACTCCTCCCAGCCTGAAGGCCATCCTCCTAAGTACTCCCTTGGCAGGCATCCTGGAAAATGGCTGTGTTGTAAGGGCTAAGTTACTCTTCTCAGAGATCTCTATTAGACATGATAAAGAAAAAAAAAGCTCAAAGCACAAACTGTATACAATCCAATGTACATTTTAGAAGATGTACTAGTGAGTATTTTATATAGTGGGTCAGATTTTCATTCTGTGAGATTCAAAAGAAGAAAAGAACTCTTTGAGTTGAGAACCTCGCTTATTGTTTTTAGTGATGGAGTTTAGAGACAAGCGATCCAAGAGGCAATGCATTTGAAGATCGTGATTTTATAAGCAATGGAAGTTTCAGGTGTCAGTAACCCATGTTGCACTGGCTTCAGGTGATTGTTGACAGTTATTTCAAAGTACTTTAGCACTGTTATTTGTAGAAAATAAATCCAGTATAAACTTTTGCTGAAAATGGGCCTTCCTTTTTCTTAATTGCAGCAAGCAAACATCTACTGTCAATACACTGACAACAAAAGGAAAACATAAAAAAAAAAATCAACCCTTTTTCTGGGACCAAGCTGACTGATTTATATCTTCCGAATAAGACTTGCCAAGTAAATATAATTATTAACTTAAAGCTTATTGCAGTTTCTCAAAAAATAATTCCAAATTGTCTCAACAATGAAAACCTTGCTAGATCACAAATCTTGATCAATTTATTTTGGATTATTCTTTTCTTTTTCTTTTTGTATCTTTTTTTTTTTTTTTCCCCGCATAGAAACACCATCACGACTACCGGTTAGGAAAAAAAAAGGCATATTTCCTCAAAGGCTTATTATTTTCCAAATTGGCATTGTTAAGGAAGATTTCAACAATCTTCCGATGGTGTACAAAATAAAGTATATTCTTTCTAAGACTAGTTGCTTCTGAAGCAAGGTTTATCTATTTTTGTTTTAGAAAGCTACCTGATCCTCAGTCACAACTATTTACTTATAGCAGAGTAAGTTTTAAAATCTCCTCATTTTATGTGCTCAAAAGTTCTAGTAACTTTAAATATTTTTTCTCATTAACTTTTGCTCAATATATGCCTTAAATTTGATGGCCAAATGTTATTGTTTGCCCAAAAGGGTGTGACTGCTGCTTGTTCTTGGGACATCTCTTGGTTGTTTTGAGCCGTGACTCAAAGCAAGAGGTCACTTGGTGGAGACTATGCTGTCTTCCCTGTGGGGGTGGTGGACGCAGAAGCATCTGCTCTGAAGGGCAGGTTCCCTGCCTGCCTGCTGTGTCAGGATTCAGAAATATAGTGGCTGTAACTTATGATCCAACTGAGGATGCCTAGAACTGAACTTCACACACAATTAGTAGTGGGCCAAGCTTCCTTATCACAGCCCTGGGTTTTAGTTTGGGTGAGGGTTGTCACTGCATAGCCAGAATCTGAACAATTTAAGAGCCCTCTAAAGGGAAACAACCCATTTTATAAAACACAGATATAAATTCCAACCAAAAAGGTGATGTACTTCTTTTATAAGCTATAGTTCATAACTTTATTACAACATTGCTCTAAGTTCATAACTTTATTAATTTTCTACTTGAGAAGTGATTATTTATTTCAGAAGTGATTATTTATTTTACTTTAACTTGTTACTACCATCCTTTGTTTCAGAAAGAATTCAATTTATTTGGCTTAATGGAAATGCAACAAGACAAATCAAAGGTAAGCATGAATGGATGAAGAAAAGAAGATATAATGCACATAGGATAATTATCTATATATAAATTCATGGTAGCACTTTATTTAATTGTGAGTAAAATTAGAAAATTGTAGCACATATTGTTTGAGAAACAAAAATGATTCAGGACTATTTTATTATAATGTACTAATTTTTGAAATTAGATATTACTGTTGCCATATGTTTAATAATAGCACATACAATTAGAGTGATCTTTAGTTCATCTTTCTTTTCCAGGAGCTGGAGAAAGTCGTAGCATAGAGAAAGCATGATATTGGCCTAAGTTTCCCAGAATTTTCTTAAGGAGTATGTTAACTACAGTTATAGTAAGAAATATTTGACAGCATGGGACTATCTTATAATACAAATACTTTCAATATTTGTATGCATTTTTCACGTTAAAATACATGGACTCAACATACATAACGTACATGGAATCAACATGTGTATGGTTTTAGATTTCATATTAAATATTATACATATGCACATATTTTGAATAACAAAATTCTATTGGCATCAAAGAACTAAGGAGAAAATGTGACACCACTACAGAGAAAATGTTTTTGGGAGCACTTTTCAAATTTGAATGCTGTTCACAGCTAAAGACAAAAACAAAACCAAAAAACAAAATTAGAACATAACAAATACAGTGTTTATAGATGTACATGCTACTTTGGTATATTAAAATTTATAGAAATAAACAATTCTACTCCCCACTAATACAAAGAAACAAGATTAAAAACTCTCCTCCAATGGAAAATTTTAACAGGAAGAAAGACAGTGGAATGAGGATTTAATTTTTGTTTTTGCCAGATAGAAAATTTACTTCTCTAAGTTTTAAATTTATGTAATCACACACTTTGTTATATTAAATAAAAAATTATTTGAAGTAGGCACAGTAACAGTGACTGAGATAAATATGTAGGTATTGAATTTTGCCAGGTAGAGTTATTTTGTTATTACTGGTTATCAGAATAGCAATAAATTCTTAGGCACAAAACTTCCACCGATATCAGAGAAGACTGTGAAATACAAAACATTTAAGTATTGCAGTGGATAAACTGCCTTTAAAAAATAAAAGAAGAGCATAGAGGTTAGAGAACTGTTGATTAACGAAACCCAAACCCACAGTATATATTTCTACAAGAATAGTCCTTCTGGGAGAAATATTGTTTTAGGTCTCAAAGGAAGCCATGCAAAATTAGTGAATTATTGTGGGGGAAAGAAAGTGAAAAACCTGTATGAAATAAGCACTTGAGCGAAAATGTAAAACATGATTCCAGGCAGCTCTAGCTACCACAGGGACTACTAAGATTAGCACTGGCCCTGACACTTTGTGATCCGTTGGGCTTGGAAATAAGAATTTATCTTAAATAATCGCCTTCAGCTTCAGTTATCTTACTTCTATGATTTATACATCAAAATAAACAGATCCTATGTAGGCACATGGGATTCAGTATGAACTATTTTCAAGTCAGCCAACAACTGAGCAACTTTGATTTCTGTTTTACAGAAGGCTCTGATGGGAAGTTTGTGCTTTTTTTTTTTTTTTTTAAACCAGCCATTCATTATTAGGCACAGACATGATATCAAAGTCAATTCTCTCTGCAGTGTTGAATAAAGAATAGCAGCAGTTGGAGTGAAAAAAGTGCAAGATTCCCATGAAGATTTGGCTTACGATTGAGAAGAAAATGAATTCATTAATTTTCTTAAGCAAATGTCTTTTAAAAGTGCAATTAGTGTTGTATTCAAGAGGTAAGATGAGAAAATGTTGATTTTCTCATCAACTAGCTACTTATTTCACAAAGACTAAACCTAAATAGCAGACATTTAAAAAGATGGGTTCAGAACATTACATTGTACTACAGATGTTGTATGTCATAGGAAAAACCTGGTATCACTAACCACATTCACTTTAAACATAGATGGAAAACATCAAGGTCAATTCACAAAAAACTTACTTGTAAAATCTCTTGGATTCTACTTTCTAAGCAAAAACAAAAAACGGAAATTATAGAAGCATTAACAAGGAGAGAAAACTTGAAAAAACACCACTATGCTGGCAAATGTTTTAACAATTGTAAAATGTCCTTAGACCTATGGGCTTTCCAGTTGATCAGGTGAGCAGAAATAGGCCACTAATCTATTTTCTAAGATGATAAATAGAGAGAAAAGTAGTGGCAGGGAGATAACGACCTAGAAGGAAGAACTCTTTTAAACATTGTCTTACCTGCTTGATGTCTTATTTGTGCAAACAGTATGTTTATCCCATGAGAGATAGTACTAACTGAGGAACACAAGGGTAATAGCATCGTTAGTTAACATGAGGCCTTACTTACTAGCTTTATTACTATAAATACTAATGATTCCTGAATAGGCTTTTTGTCTTTTACTTGAGCTTCGTTCCTTCATAATAGCTATATGACGACAGAGCAAGTTCTGAGGAGTAAGAGCTGAGAGGCTGGAGAAAAAAAATCAGTAAAACTAATTTGAGAACTCATCTGAGGTAAATACAAAGTCATAAGCAAAGTTTTTTAAAAATATATTTATTTAGGAATTCATATTGTGCCTTCACAGTGTCTACAAACTAAAGAATAATATGTTGGAAAAATTTTCATTTACAATATTATTAATTGTAACAGGTAACACTTGTAAAAACCTAAATCCATGAAAGATAGTGTTTCACATGTTTTGCATGTGTTAACTTATTGAATTCTCATTGTAGGAAGCAGTGGGACATGGGTACTAATATTATCTCCATTTTAGAGAATGAAGAAATAAGCATAGGTAGTTTAAGTAACTTGCTCAATGTCTTATAGCCAGCCATTAGAGTCCAAGGAAGGTTTTGAACTCAGGCAGCCTGTCTCCAAAGTTCATGCTTAATTGCTATATGACAGGTAAGTGCATAGTTTATTCTTTTTTTTTTTTTTTGAGACGGAGTCTTGCCCTGTTGCCCAGGCTGGAGTGCAATGGCATGATCTTGGCTCACTGCAACCTCTGCCTCCTGGATTCAAACCATTTTCCTCCCTCAGTCTCCCAAGGAGCTGGGATTACATGTGCCTGCTGCCCGCCCAGCTAATTTTTGTATTTTTAGTAGAGATGGGGTTTCACCATGTTGGCCACGCTAATCTCGAACTCCTGACCTCGTGATCCACCCGGCTCGGCCTCCCAAAGTGCTGGGATTACATGCATGAGCCACTGCACCCAGCCGTGCATAGTTTATTCTAACGAGAAAAAAAAAAATAAAACCACTGGATCTTGATCTTTCATTTAGTATATCTTCAGAGGTGTTGATTTCGGTTAACTATTGTCTTACGTGACAAACACTTCCTGATGAAAATGAAGGAAAATGGTTTGTGACATTCAAAACCCTATCTGCATGTTTAGTAAACTCGGGAAATCAGAAAAAAAAAAATACAGAAGGCTTAGCTTTGAGGAATGTTTTAGGTTTCTGCATTTTCAACTAAAAGCTATAACTTGCTTCTTAGCTATCATACACCCATAGGTACACAAGAAAACACAATCAGCAAAACAGGCTACCAGATGTAGATATTCTCACACTGTCTCCACCCTGCCGCCAGAGCTGGTTAGTTTTCCAGCAGGAGGGGTGGTGGTTGTGGTAACAGCTCTCAAGGAAAAAGCTACCTATGAAATGACTGCATGAAAGGGGAATCTCGCTGTCACGGTCCTTAGCAGCATGGGATGGTTTGAGGGAATGGTTCAGACACTAAGCATAGTAGACAGGGGTACTAGGACAGGCTACAATTATTCTCATGGTCATGATCCTTTTAAGCAGCATGGAATGATTTGAGGAAATGGTTCAGGCATTGAGTACAGTAGGCAGGGGTCCTAGGACAGGCTACATTAATTCTCACCAGCAGACATCCTCCCTCCACTGTGGATCTGAACAGCAATGAAATATGAGATATATATTCAATTATCAGGATGTGAGGGGAATTAAGGGGGCAAAAGAACTTAGTAGTAATTCAGTTAAGGTGAGGTAGCCTGGTGAGGTAAGAGGGGAAGTGAATATTTTACTTGATTCTAACACATTTAATTTATCTTTCAACTAATACAGAGATAACAATTTCAGACACTAGAACATTCTATTTCAGTCTCTGATTAGACCTTGCCACTGGATTTTTCCCCTCCAGGGTTAACAAGAATCAGTCATAGCAGTAATTTCCTATGAAAAAGAAATCCTATCAGGCTCATGTCTGGGTCTGTGGAGCTGATGGACTGCTTCTTTTTTTATAGAGCCAAATCATTTTTGTAGGAATCAGCTTTCAAGTGTATAAATTTCAGTTTGGAAATTATTTCTTGCAATATTGCTTTCAGTAATTCTTTTTAAAACATTAATTAGCTGAATAAATCCACCAAGGAACAGAGTGTTTCTGCAAAATAATACGATAATTTGTATTGAAAATGTGATTGAATACTTGGAAGAAATAAAAGAAACAAAAAGATCACAAAGTTATAGCTATTCAAAATATGGGATGAAAATATACCTTCTTTTGTTTGATCTAATATATCTAATTTTTCATCCCACTTTCTCTTTCTATTCCTTTATTCTTTCTCAATTTAGACAGTGTCTCCTCTGTGTATTTATTACTAAGATTCCAGTTGTGACTCACAATTCAGAATTCATGCTGATAGCCTACAGAAAAAATTCTCAATTACTGAGATAAATTTCAACATTAACAAAAAGTAAGCCTTTTCCTGCTATTACTTTTTTTTTTTTTTTTTTTTTTTGAGACAGGGTCTCACTGTTGCCCAAGCTGGAATGCAGGGGCGCAATCTCAACTCACTGAAATCTCCGTCTCCTGGGTTCAAGTGATCCTCCCACCTCAGTCCACCAAATAGCTGGGACTGCAGGAGCATGCCACCATGCCAGGCTAATCTTTGTATTTTTTTTTTTTTTTTTTTTTTTAGTAGAGACGAAGTTTTGCCATGTTGCCCAGGTTGTCTGGAACTCCTGAGCTCAAGTGATCTGACTGCCTTGGCCTCCCAAAGTGCTAGGATTACAGGCGTGAGCCATTGCTATTACATTTTTTATCAATATTAAGGTGCAGTCAAGCCTCTTTCTTACAGGCCAACAGGTTTTTATTGCTGTGATACTTACATTTTAAACATTTTCATATATATAGATGTGTGTGTATATATGTATACATATATGCATGTGTATATTTATATGTGTGTGTGTATGTGTATGTGTATATATATAAAATATATATATGATTTTTAGAGACAGGGTCTGGCTATGTTAACGAGGCTGGCCTCGAACTCCTGGGCTCAAGGTATTCTCTCACCTCAGCCCTCAGCTTCCCAAGTAGCTGGGACTACAAGCATGCGCCAGTGTGCTGGCTTGATCAGTTATATTTTATTTTATTATTTTTTTGATCAGTTATATTTTCATCAAGCACTTATGAGCACAAAAGTTAAATCCAATGGACACAAGATAAATGTAAATATACTCAACTAGGCTATGAAATATGGCTTTTGCCTTATATCGAAGGAAAGTTCAATAATATTTTATATAAAAATTAAATTTAGGGCATTTAGCAATCAGGCATATTCTTTGAGATTTTTGTTGTTGTTGTTATGGTAACAGATTTGCAATGAAGCAAATGCCTTAGTTATAACATTCAGTGATAAAATGCCTTGATAATAGAGAAAACAGAAGAGCTATGATGAAGTGGAGAAAGCACTGTAATAGAAATTCTCTGATCTAGGTTTAGGTCCTGGCTTGCCACTTACTACTAGTAAAGTCTTGCTGGAGTAAGCCAACTTGTCTGTCTGGGGTCCATTTTTCTTACCTGTTCAATGGGGTAGTAATTTATAGCTCATAAGTTTTTGCTTGTTTGTATGTTTTAGTGTGGAGTAAATATCACAATGCCCATTAAAGGATTATTAGAAATTTTAACATGTGATAGTTGAATCTATGCTTGGCACCCATATACCCACAAGAACACTTCCCAAGTCAAATAAGAACACATTAAGACTGTGAGTGAACTCTGGTGTTGAAAGTGAATTATCAGAATGAAAATGTAAAGCTTTAAAATGTAGCCATTGGAGATTTTTCTCTAAGCTTAGCGGTAATGACATATGTGATAGTAATGAAGAAATACTGAAAAAATTTTAAGAACGAATAATATCCAAATTTAAAATAAATGACTGCCTTTGTTTATGAGAAGGAAGAAAGAGAAGGAAAGAGAGGCCAATTTTGTTGTCCTCACATATCCACAAACAAAAGCTGGTGAAGAACGTCTATCTGGACTAAACTTTTCTTCATTTCCTCCTGTAGGAAATTATGTTTAAATTTGTTATAGAAGGAAAACACAACTCTAAGTTTACATAGAAAACACACCAAAAACTTCTATAAAACTAACTCTCTCTCTTCTTTTAGCACTTATTAAATTGTTTTATAATTATTTTTCACATGCCTGGCACTTCTACCAGACTATGAATTGTATTCTCCAGAGACATGAATGGAAGAAAAGAGAGTGAGAGAGAGAGACAGAGAGAGAGAGAGACAGAGAGAGAGAGAGAGAGAGAAGAAAGTTGCCTCTGCCTCATTCATTTGTAAGCATTTATTGAGTACCTTTTATTTTATTACTTTTTAACTTTTAGTTTCGGGGGTATATGTGCAGGTTTCTTACACAGGTAAATTACGTGTCGTGGGGGTTTGTCATACAGATTATTTCATTACTTTGGATTGAAATTGCTTGGTTATATGTCAACTTTATGTTTATCTTTTTAAGGAACTGCTAAACTGTTTTCCACAGTGGCTAAAATATTTCACATTCCCACCAGCAAAATGCAAAGTGTTTCGATATCTTCATATCCTCACTAACACTTGCTATTGACTGCTTTTTTTGATTCTAATCATCCTAATGGGTGTAAAGTTATATCTCATTCTGCTTTTGATTTGCATTTCCCTGATGACTAATGGTATTGAACATCTTTTCCTGTGCTTGTTGTCATTTGTATATCTTCTTTGAAGAACTGTCTGCTCAAGTTCTTGGCTTATTTTTCAGTTGGGTTTTTTGTCTTTTTGTTGAGTCTTTTTTTTTTTTTTTTTTTTTTGAGACGGAGTCTTGCTCTGTCGCCCAGGCTGGAGTGCAGTGGCGCGATCTCGGCTCACTGCAAGCTCCGCCTCCCGGGTTCACGCCATTCTCCTGCCTCAGCCTCTCCGAGTGGCTGGGACTACAGGCGGCTGCCACCACGCCCGGCTAATTTTTTGTATTTTTTAGTAGAGACGGGGTTTCACCATGGTCTCGATCTCCTGACCTCGTGATCCGCCCGCCTTGGCCTCCCGAAGTCCTGGGATTACAAGCGTGAGCCACCACGCCCGGCCTTTTGTTGAGTCTTAAGTGTTCTTACATATTTAGATACATATTTATTAGGTGTATGATTGTAAATATTTTCTCCCATTCTGTAGGTTGTTTTTTCACTTTCCTGATAATGTCATTTGATGAATGAGTTTTTAATTTTGATGAAATCCAATGTATCTATTTTTAATTTGTTGCTCAGGCATTAGGTGTCAAATCTAAGAATTCTCACTAAATCTGAGCTCATGAAAATTTATCCCTATGTTTTCTTCTAGGAATTTTATACCTTTATCTCTTATATTTTGGCTCGTTCCATTTTGAGCTAATTTTTGTATATGGAGCAAGGTAAGAAGTTCAACTTCATTCTTTTCTATGTAGTTAGCCAGTAGTCCCAGAAATGTATGTTGAAGACAATATTCTTTCCCCATTGAATGGTCTTGGCACCATTGTAAAAAATCAAACGGCCATAGATGTTTGGGTTTGTTTCTGAACTTTTCCTTTTGTTGGTTTTCATGTCCATCTTCATGTCAGTGCCACACTGTTTTGGCTTCTGCAGCTTTATAATAAGTTTTGAAATGGGGAGGTGTGAGTCCTCCAACTTTGTTCTTCTTTTTTAAGAGGCTATTTGGGGCCTCTTGCTTTTCTATACGAATTTGAAAATAGGCTTTTCCATTTCTACAACAAACAAAAAAGCAAGTAAAGTTGCTGGGATTTTGATAGGCATTGCATTGAATCTGTGAATCAATGTAAGGAGTATTGTCATCTCAAAAAATATAAAATCTTCCAACCTAAGAACACAGATTTTGTTTATATATTTGGTTTTTAAAAATTACCTTCAATAATATTTTGTAGTTTTTAGTGCATAAGACTTGCACTTCCTTGATTAAATGTATTTTCCTGTATTAGGTTCTTTTTGATGACAGTATAAATAAAATTATTTTCGTGTTTTCATTTTCAGATTAATCATGGCTAGTGTACAGAAATATAACTGATTTTTGTATACTGTTCTTGAATCTTGCAACTTTACTGAATTTGCTTATGAATTCTAATAGTTATTTTTTAGACTTAAAAAAAGATTTTCATATATAAGATCATGTCTTCCATGAATAGAGAGAGTTTTACTTCTTCCTTTTCAACCTGGGTCCTTTTTATTTCTTTTTATTGCCTAATTGCTCTGGCTAGAACCTCTACTACAGTGTTGAACAGAAGTTGCAAAAGTGGACATCCTTTGCTTCATTCTGCTCTGAATGGGAAAGCATCCAGTCTTTCACCATTCGGTGTG
Source organism: Hylobates moloch (assembly GCF_009828535.3). Lineage (NCBI taxonomy): Eukaryota > Metazoa > Chordata > Mammalia > Primates > Hylobatidae > Hylobates > Hylobates moloch. The sequence continues at coordinate 38,666,297 of NW_026652277.1, forward strand.
CTGTTAACTGTGGGTATTTCTGTAGACTGTTTTTTTTTTCACATTGAGGAAGTTCCTTTCAATTCCTAGTTTGTTGAATGTTTTTATCATGAAAAGGTGTTGGATTTTGTCAAATGCTTTTACTGCATCCTTTGAAATGACCATGTACTTTTTATTCCTTCATTCTAATAATATAGTATATTATAGAGATTCATTTTTATGTGTTGAACCACCTTGTATTTCTGGGGTAAATCCTACTTAGTACTGGTGTGTGATCCTTTTGTTATGCTGCTGGATTTGATTTGTTAGTATTTTGAGAATTTTTGGGTTGTATTCACAAGGCCTATATATCTGTAGTTTCTTTTCTTGTGATGTCTTTGTTTAGCTTTGATGTCAGGGTAACACTCACGGCTTCCTGGCATGAGTTAGAAAGTGCTCCCTCCTCTATTATCTTTCAGACAAGTTTAAGCAGGATTGATGTTAACTGGTGTTAATTTTTTTAAAGTGGTAGAATTTACCAGTAAAGCCATCTGTTCCTAGGCTTTTCTTTGTTGGTAGTTTTTTGATTACTGTTTCAATTTCTATACTTGTTATAGGTCTATGCATAGTTTCCATTTTTTCTTGATTCAGTGTTGGCAGTTTGTATGTTTTTAGGGATTTGTCCATTTCACCCAGGTTATCTAATTTATTGGCATACAATTATTCATAGCATTTTTTTCTAATTCTCTTATTTCTATAAGGTCCGTATTAATGACCTCAGTTCTTTTTTTTTTTTTGAGGTTGAGTCTTGCTCTGTCTCCCAGGCTGGAATGCAGTGATGCTATCACAGCTCACTGTAGCCTCCATCTTCCAGGCTCAAGCAATCCTCCCATCTCAGACTCCCAAGTAGCTGGGACTACAACCTTGTGTCACCCTGTCCAGCTGATTTTTTTTAAAAAATTTATTTTAAGATCTGGAGTACATGTGCAGGATGGACAGGTTTGTTACACAGGTAAATGTGTGCCATGGTAATTTGCTGCACTTATCAACCCAGTACCTTCGTATTAAGCCCAGCATGCATTAGTTATTTTTCCTGATGCTCTCCCTCGCCCTGCCCCCGATGAAAGGCCCCAGTGTATCTTGTTCCCTCTCTCTGTTTATGTGTTCACATCGTTCACCTCCTATAAGTGAGAATATGCGGTGTTTGGTTTTCTGCTCCTGTGTTAGTTTGCTGAGGGTAATGGCTTCCAGCTCCATCCATGTCTCCGCAAAGGACATGATCTCATTCCTTTTTATGGCCGCATAGTATTCCATGGTGTATATGTACCCTTTTTTCTTTTCAGTCTACCATTGATGAATGACCCCACTTTCATTTTTGATTTTGAGACTTCTTTCCTCTTTACCCATCCAGCTGAAGTTTTGTTAATTTTTCTTTTCTTTTTTAAGAGACAGGGTCTTGCTCTAATCACCCAGGCTGGAGTGCAGTGGTGTGATTATAGCTCACTATAACCTCAAAATCCTGGTTGATCCTCCTGCCTCAGCCTACTGAGTAGCTGGGAATACAGGTGCATGCCACCATGCTAGGATACTTCTTAAATTATTTGTAGAGATGGGGTCTTGCTATGTTGACCAGACTGATCTTGAACTCCCGGTTTCAAGGGATCTTCTCTTCTACCTTGGCTTCCCAAAGTGATGGGATTGCAGGTAGGAGCCACTGTGCCCAGTCTGGTTTGTCAATTTTGTTCAATTACTCAAATAATCAACTTTTGATTTCATTAATTTTCTGTATTATTTTTCTATTCTCAATTTCTTCATAGGGAAAATTGTTCCATAGTCTTCTTTTCTTCTAATGTTTTCGTTTGATTCTGATATCAGGGTAATTCTTGGGTTGATAAATCATTTGGGAAATGTTTCTCCTTTTACTTTTAAGGAGACTGAAATGTAGGCAGTTGTCTACTCTGTAGTTCATTTCTCAAAGCCTTTGATATTCTGTTTAGGATCAGATATATATGTGCAGCTCATGATGAAGTCCAGGAGTTCATAAATAAATATGTTGGATTGCTTTCTTGAGCTCCTTCCTCTTCTCAATCTCTTTGACACATCTGGTGCCTAGAGTTTCCCATCTTGGTCATCTTGCTAGCACACTGGGTCTTAGTTATGTGCTTTGCTGCATATTTTTCATAACTGTGCCTGCCCCTTAGACCACGAAAATAAGTGGGAAAAGAATACCAGGGTATTTCCTTCAGTTTGTTATTAGTAGAGATTCCCCTTTCATTTCCTTGGACTAGAAGTTCAAGGACTAGAGCTTCCTTTGGAACTCTTTTTATTGCACCCAGGAGATGGTTCTGTGTTTCTGGCTGCAAATGCAGGATGGGAGATATCAAGGGAAAAAAGAAATATTAAACTCAAATCTGGTTCAGTGGTCCTTTGAGTTCTCTTTAGCTGTTCTATGCATTCATCCAGGGGTTTTAGTTGCTTTTAGTGGGTGGGACATGATGGAGTGCACTCAGTCCATCTTGAATAAAAGCAGATTTATCCTTTTCATTTATTACTCTTGTTTTGTTCCTGAGAATTCTTTGAAATGGTGATGATGAAGGAGATGGGTATAGGGTTAAGGGGAAATAGATGTGGGAAAAGAAAACAAAGAATGTTTATTCCCCATTCCTCCCTATCCAAATACTATATAATTGGCTTTTATTCTGCAGTTAAGAGAAGTCTTTACGAAGTAATCATGGGCCTAAGAAACAACCTAATTTACATTTTTCTCTTTTTTTGAGACAGAATCTCACTCTGTTGCCCAGGCTGGAGTGCAGTGGCGTGATCTTGGCCCACCGCAGCCTCTGCCTTCCAGGTTCAAGCAATTCTTCTGCCTCAGCCTCCTGAGTAGTTGGGACTACAGGTACATACCACCATGCCCGGCTAATTTTTGTATTTTTTTAGTAGAGGCCATATTGGTCAGGCTGGTCTTGAACTACTGACCTCGGGTGATCCACCTGCCTTGGCCTCCCATAGTGCTGGGATTACAGGCATGAGCCACCGTGTCTGACCCTAATTTACATTTTAGAAATATCTTTTATGTTGCTGTATTGAGAATCTATTACTAACGGGAGGGAACCCTAAAATCAAAAGCAGATGAGTTCTTCCCTGGGTCTTGCCTGAGAAACAAGTTATATTTGGATAGTGGACTATTTTATCTCTTTGTTTTAACCCGATCATTCTGACTCTAAGAATGTTTGGCTTTGTATTTAATCAAAAGCCAAGACATAAGTAAAATTGCAATGTAAATATTTTCTGAGGCAAACTTAAGTAAGCCTGTGTAAGTCTCTTTTGTGTTGCTGTGACAGAGTCCCACAGACTGAGTAATTTATATAAGAAAAGGAAATTTATAATTTTGGAGACTGGAAAGTCCAAGGCTGAGGTGCTTGCCTTAGGCAAAGGCCTTTTTGTACGTGATCCGGGTGCAGAAGGCAGAAGGGCACTAGTACTTGAGAAAGCAAGAACGAGAGAAGGCTGAGCCCACTCCTGAGGTAACATCAAACCATTTATGAAGACTGAGTCCTCATTACCTAATTATGGCATAAAGTCCGCACATCTCAACACTGTTGCATTGGAGATTTAGTTTCCAACATATAAACTTTGGGGGATACATTTATTTATTTTTTTATTTAATTTTAGAGACAGTCTTGCTTTGTTGCCCAGGTTGGAGTGCAGTGGTATGATCATAGCTTACTGCAGTCTCAAACTCCTGGGCTCAAGTAATCTTCCTGCCCTCAGCCTCCTGGGTGGCTGGGACTACAGGCATATGCCACCATAGCCAGCTAATTTTAAAAAATTTTTTTGTAGAGATGTGGTCTAGCTATGTTGCCCAGGCTGGTTTCAAACCCCTGGCCTCAAGCAATCCTCACACCTTGGCCTCCCAAAGTGCTGGGATTATAGACATGAGCCACCATATCTGGCTAGGGGATGCATTCAGACTATGGCAAAACCAAATTATTTATTTGTTAATTTTTTTTACAGAGAAGTTAAATTATGTCCTGTATTTTACATTTGAATTTTATTATACTGAAATAAGTTTCACCAGTGTAAATACTCCTTACATAAATTTTACAGAGAAGAATTGTTTTTCTTTTTGCATTTTGATATCAGTTTAAAAAAGAAATCAATGCTGATTTTATTAGAAATAATCTTGGAACAGAAGACCAGTTAATTTAATTATTTCAAGTCACAGCTGAAATAATTTCTGTATAATTTAAAAATTTGCTATCATTTATACTATTTACTTTGTGTTACATAGTAGAGTACTTTACAATGTTGTGACATTTAGTATGTTCACAATATTGTGAACCTTTACAATTGATATCAATTTTAATAATAAACTTTCTATCTCTATTTAATAACTATACCAGAATTTTAAAAGTAGGATATATAGGTCAGACTTTTATTATCTATAGATTTGGTCAGTTTTGGTCTTATTTTTATTGTCATTTTCTAGAGTATATTTAAAAAATGAACTAAAGATAATTTGTAGTTATTTTTAGCTAATCCATGAAAAATTGTGAGCAATTCTCTTTTTTTCTATTTCCATTATTTGGAATATTACAATGTTATACTAATTCTTCAATATGCTTCTGACTATTGATTGCAGAGAATCCTAAAGTGGTCGTGGTGTTAGTGGTGCATATAGCAAATACTGGGGTTGAATATGAGAGTAAAAGAGATTATTTGAGATCTACATTCAAGCTTATATGTATTCTAGAAGGAGGGGGACAGACAGTAAACTAAAGCTATAATATAATTTCAGATAGTAATAAATGCTATGAGAAAAATAAAACATAGTCATTTGATAATAGTGACTTAGAAGGAGGTTCATGTTATGGGGCCTGGAGATGACATCTCCTGATTGAGCTGAGAGCTGAATGATTAGAAGGAGCCTATTGTGGAAGATTTGGGTGGAAGATTATGCTAGGCAGAAGGAAAAGCAATTTCAAAGACTCTGAGTTTTGAAGGAGTTTGGTGGACTTGAAGAGTATAAAAAAGACCAGGCAGTGTGGCCAAAATAGGGGTGGCAGGATATAGTGAGGTTAGAGAACTAGCTTGGGATAGATCATAGAAGGCCATTTAGGAAAGAAAAAGATGTTTGCAATTGATTCCAAGTGCAAAGAGAAGCCATTGGTAAGTTTCAAGAAGGAGCTCAACATTATCTTATTTACATTGTAGAAAGTTCACTCAGATTACTGAATGAAGAATAGATTTTAGGGGCTCCAAAAGAAAAGCAAGGAGAATGTTTAGAAGCTATTGCCGTACTATCAACAAAAAGATGTCAGTGGCATAGACAAGGATGGTAGCAGCAAAGCTGAAGAGATGTGGACAGATAAATTTGTGGGCAGGGATATTTTTTGAGACAGAGCTGATCAGGCTTGATCCTTGATTAGTAAGTATGTGTGTAGGTGATAGAGGAGGTGTCAGAGGTAGGAGTAAGTCAAGGATGACTTCAAGAAATTTTACCTGAAGAAGTGAATTGAAGAATCTAATAAAGGCGATGCCCTTTATTAGCTAGGGAAGACAGAGAGAGAAACACGTTTAGGAGCTCAGAGGGAGAGGTCATGGCTAGAGTTCAAAATGGAGAGTCTACAGCACACACATAATCAAGCCATGGGATTGGAAGCCATCTCAGCAGAGAGTCTAGATCAAGCTTGTTGAACCCACGTGAGCCACATGTGGCCCAGGACAACTTTGAATGCAGCCCAACACAAATTCTTCCTTAAAACATTATGAGACTTTTTTTTTTGCACTTTTTTTGTTTTTAGCTTACCAGCTATTGTTAGTGTATTTTATGTTTGACCCAAGACAGTCTTCTTTCAGTGTGGCCCAGGGAAGCCAAAAGATTGGACACCCCTGGTCTAGATAATAAAGAAGTGAAAGAGGCCCAGCACAGCTAGAAAAAGAGGCTAAGTAGAGAGTCCCTTTTGATGGAAGGAGAAAGAGACAATATTGTGACATGGAAGTCAAGAGAATAAAGCATTTCTAGAAAGAGGAAAATTGCTGCAAGGTCAAGTCAGATGAGGACAGACAAGTGACCATTTGTTTCACACTGTGGACATTATTGTGACCTTGACAAATACCATTCCAGTGGATTATAATGAAAGGGGAGAAAAACTTTACTGGAGTGGATTGAAAATAAAAGAGATGATAAAAGGACTCACTAAATATAGGCATCTTTTGATAAGTTTTGCTTTGAAGGGGTTAGAAAAATTTAGTAATAACTGAAGTATAATATGAGGTCAAAGGAGATTTTAAAAAAATGGACAGTTTGTGTCTTTATGCTTATTGAAATGATCCAGTAGGCAAAGGGAGTCTAATGATACCGGGGATTCGTAGGATAATTACAGGCTTGAATTTCTTGAACATGGGAAGAGGAGATGATATTTAGAAAGAAAGGGAGAGGGGTTGGCATTTTTTGGCACACGGAAAACTTTTTTTAATTCATTGTAGTAAAAGGAAGGCAGAGAATGCGAATGTAGATGCAGATAATAAAGTTGGGGTGGAAAGTTGAAGGAGCTCCCATCTGATTGCTACTTTATTCTCAGGGAAGAATGAGGTGAGTTCATGAGCTGTGGAAGGGAGGGGTTTTTGGAGGTATGAAGAGAAAGGAGATCTGAAACTTGAACCAAAGAATGGAAAGTATAGAAGGATTCCTGGGCACTGGTGAGTGCTCCTCTAAGACTAGTGGTCAGAAGTTTAGAGAAAGGTCAGCCTACAAGGTTATTGGTTTTCTCCAGGAAAATTCAGCTTCTGAAGCAGAGGGGAAGAGTATAAGGACAATTGAGTTTAACTATGGTTGGGCTTTACTTAAATGGGAATAATGTAGAGTAAGAGAGAGAGACAGAAGGACAAAGAAGTTAAAATGAGTTGATTATAATGATTATCCATAGACTGTAGACTGGGAGAGGTAATTAATGAGTGAGTTAATGGGAATGGAAAATATTTCACTTCTCTCCTGCTAGTTGGATAATTGCTGACGCTGGAAGTGGGAAAGGGGAGGAATACGAAAGAATGCATCTCAAAAAGGTGGAAACTTGACATTAAGACTTTTTTTTCTACTCTGGTATATTTACTAGTGGTGTCAGGGTCCAAAGTTATGGCATTAAACATGAATGAATGAGGTTGGATTTGAGGAAAAATCTAAGAACTGAGAAGACAAGGGATTAAGAAAACCAGTTCTTTTCATAAAATGCTTGCTGGGGAAAATATTTACAAACTGTCCATCTGACAAGGGATTAACAACGAGCATATATAGGAGGTGAAACAACTCTACAAGAAAAAATCTAGTAATCCAGCTGAAAATGGACAAATGATATCAATAGACATTCCTCAAAAGAAGACATACAAATGGCAAGCAGGCATATGAAAAGGTGACTAATATCACTGATCTCCAAAGAAAGGCAAATCAAAGCTACAATGACATATCATCTCATTCCAGTTAAACTGGCTTTTATTCAAAAGACAAGTGATAACAAATGCCGGTGAGGGTGTGAAGAAAAGGTTACCCTGGAACACTGTTGATGGGAATGTAAATTGGTACAACCACTATGGAGGACAGTTTGAAAGTTCCTCAAAAAAACAAACAAACAAAAAAATAGAGCTACCATATGATCCAGCAATCCCACTTCTAAATACATACCCAAAAGAAAGAAAATCAGTATATTGAAGAGACATCTGTGCTTTCATGTTTGTTGCAGTACTATTCACAAGAGCCAAGATTTGTAAGCAATCCAAGTGTTTGTCAGCAGGTGAATGGATAAAGAAAATGTGGTACATATACACAATGGAGTACTATTCAGCCCTAAACAAAGAATGAGATCCTATCATTTGCAAAAACACGGATTGAACTGGATGTGATTTTATTAAGTGAAATAAACCAGGCACAGAAAGGCAAACTTATCATCTTCTCACTTATCTGTGGGAGCTAAAAATTAAAATAATTGAACCCATGGAGATAGAGAGTGGAATGATGGTTACCAGAGGCTGGGAAGGTAGTGCAAGGGGAGTTGGGGAGGAAGTGGGGGATGATCAATAGGTATAAAATATAGTTTGAATGAATAAATCTAGTATTTGATAGCACAACAGCATGACTACAGTCAATAATAATTTACTGTACATTGAAAAATAGCTAAAAAAGTATTATGGGATTGTAACACAAAGGGTAAATCCTTCAGATGATGGATACTTCATTTACCTTGATGTGATTATTACATATTGTATCAAAATAAACCATATACCCCAAAAATATATACACGTACTATGTACCCATAAAAATAAAAAGAAAAATGTTCCCCGGGGAAAGTAATAACCTGGGCAATTCTGTCTAAAAATGAAAACAGTCACTATGGTCACACAACAGAGTCATCTTCTCTCTATCATTCCTATCACTGCAATCAGTGCTCAGGGCATTCATCTTATCTTGGAGCAGTGGTATTTGAAGCACAGTCATGTTCAGAGAATATTACTTCCTCATGCCCATCCCACCATGACAGCATTCCTGGTTAAAAGTTTACCCTCCAGTCTAACCATAAAAGAGATAATTTTAAAATTCCAAATTCTGAAAGTCGTAAGATGTGCTGTATAAAAATAAGGAATTGAGGGCCTATCTCAGCTTTTCTTTAGCATAATAATTTAACTTATTACATCCTTATTTTGAGTACCTGCCATATTATGTTAGGTTATAGCAAGAGGTATTTATGAGAACAGACCTTGAATTAGTACTGGAAAAAAAGGTTTTATCTAAATAACGGTGTGCAAAGGTCAGCAAATTTATCTGACATTTTTGAAAGCTTTGGATATTTCTTTTTGTGTCGTCCAGTATAATTTGGAGAAATAAAACAATTACAGTCATACACTGCATAATGATATTTTGGTCAATAATGGACTGGGTATATGTCCGTGGTCCCATAAGATTATAATGGAACTGAAAAATTCCTATTTCTTAGTGACATCTAGCTGTCATAAAGTCATAGCATAATTACTTTATTTAAAAAATAAGGCTGTGTGCAGTGGCTTATGCCTGTAATCCCAGCACTTTGGGAGGCTGAGGTGGGTGGATCATGAGGTCAGGAGTTCAAGACCAGCCTGGCCAAGATGGTGAAACCCCGTTTCTATTAAACATACAAAAATTAGCCGGGCATGGTGGTGGGCACCTGTAATCCCAGCTACTGGGGAGGCTGAGGCAGAGAATTGCTTGAACCCAGGAGGCAGAGGTTGCAGTGAGCTGAGATGGCACCACTTCACTCTAGCCAGGGCAACAGAGTGAGACTCCGTCTCAAAAAAAAAAAAAGTTTAGTGTAGCCTAAGTGTATAGCGTTTATAAAGTGTGCAGTAGTACAGTGATGTCCTAGACCTTCACATTCACTCACTAACTCACCCAGAGCAACTTCCAGTCCTGTAAGCTCCATTCATGCTAAGTGCCTTATACAGGTCTACCATTTTTAAAGTTCTATATCATTTTTTTACTGTACTTTTTCTGTTTAGATACACAAATATTTACCATGGTGTTACTATTGCCTAAAGTGTTCAGTACAGTAGCATGCCATACAGGTTTGTAGCTTAGGAGCAATAGATTATTCCATATAGCCTGGGTATGTGGTAAGTACACTCTATGATGTATGCACAATGATGAAATCACCTAACGACACATTTCTCAGAGCATATCCATATCATTAAGACTGTTAGAATGTGTGGAATTAGAAAGTAGTGTAAACTTTATAGCAGTTGTTGGAAATCTATAAATTAGGATTAGAATGGTCACCTGTTTACCTGAAAGAGTTAATCCATCCTTTTACGGTACTTTTTATTCCTACAAGGAGGTCCTCAGACACTGATAAAACTTTGCTTTGTGTATTTATTCACTCAACAAGTATTTATTTCGAGCTGCCTGTTGGCCAGACATGAACAAAGCTGAAGTCCCTGCCCTTAGGGCTATATCTTCTGGTGGCAGGAGGAAGACAATTAAAAAACAACAACAACAACAAATACACATTTGTTATATGAAAGCTGATGACTGTTGTGGAAAAAAGGTGGGATCTGAGAGTTTAGCATATTTATGTCCACTTCTACCATCTTGTGGCTGAACTTCTTGCTTTTCTCACATGTCATGCTGTTCCACCTAAAATTTTCCAGCTTGTCTCACAGTGTCTGCCTTGGCTCTTGCTGCTCTCTCAGCTCAAACACCAAATTGTGTAGGGAGTCATTCCTGACTCTTCTGTAAGTGGAGTACGATGAAATTCTCCTCACTTTGTGCTTTTTTTTTAAACCCCTATAGACTTCTATTATAATACCTATAAAATGTTATTACTTTTTTTTTGATTTATGGTTCATTCAAACTGCTATGGTTTGAACGTGTCCCCAAAATTTCATGTGTTGGAAACTTAATCACAAAACTTATATGTTGATTGGAGGTGGAGCCTTTGAGAAGTAATTAGGACTAGATAAGGTCATCACATGGCCCCAGGATGGGACTGGTAGTTTTACAAGACGAGAAAGAGAAGCCTGAGTCAGTAGGCATGATCATATCCTCTTGCCCCGTGATGCCCTCGGCCATGTTCTGACACAGCAAGAAGGCCCTCACTGCTGCTGGACCCTCAGTCTTGAACTTCCCAGCCTCCAGAACTGAGAAATTAATTTATTTTCTCTATAAATTACCCATTCTGTGGTATTTTGTTATAGCAACACAAAAAGAACTAAGACATGTTCCTTTCTCCTAGTGCTAAACAGTAAGATCTGCAAGGTAGGAATTGTGTCCTATTAATCTTTGTATCCTTAGCAGTCATTGCAGAGTGTGATGTATTGTGTCAAAATATTTTTTCGAAGAAACAAAATTTAGAGCAATAAAAAGAAATAAGCCATCAAGGCATGAAAAGCTATGAAGGAACCTTTAATGCGTATTGCTAGGTGGAAGAAGCCAGTATAAGAAGGCTGCATACTGTGTGATTCCAAGTTTATGAGATTTCAGAAAAGGCAAAATTGTAGAGATAGTAAAAAGATCAGTGGTTGCAGGTGATTTGAGAAAGGAAAGGTGATATGAGTAGGTGAAGCACAGGGGATTTTTAGGGCAGTGAAACTGTTCTGTATGAGACTGATTGTGAATACATGTCAGTATGCATTTATCAAACCAATGGATATTCAGCACAAAGAGTGAACCCTAATGTTAACTATGGAGTGTAGTTAATAATAATGTATCAACATTGGTTCATCAATTGTAACAGATGAACCACTCGAATGCAAGATGATAAGAATAGGGGAAATTGTGTATGGTGGGGTTGGAGGCTGGTTTATGAAATGTTGTGTATTATCTGCTCAATTTTTCTGTGAATCTAAAACTATACTAAAAAAAGTCAACAACTGTATTAGTTCATTCCCATGTTGCTAGTAAAGACATACCTGAGACTGGGTAATTTATAAAGTAAAGAGATTTAATGGACTCACCGTTCCACATGGCTGGGGAGTCCTCACAGTTATGGTGGAAGATGAAGGAAGAGCAAAGGCACGTCTTACATGGTGGCAGGCAAGAGAGCTTGCATAAAGGGGAACTCCCCTTTATGAAACTATCAGATCTCCTGAGACTTATGCACTATCATGAGAACAGCACAGGAAAAATCTGCTCCCATGATTTAATTACCTCCCACTGGGTCCCTCCCATGACATGTGAGAATTATGGAAGCTACAATTCAAGATGAGATTTGTGTGGGGACACAGCCAAACCATATCAATAACATTTGAAAAATAAAATTTGGCAGCAAAAGCAAGGTTTGAGGTAAGATAGTGGACTAATAGGGCAAAGTGCTATTCTTTTTAATAAAAGAAATGCTTGAGCTTGTGTTCATGAGAAAGGTGTGAAATACTTCATAAGCAGCTATGATCCTTCCTGATTCCTTTTTTTATACTATGTAAAATGGAAGGAACCAGCTTTATAAAGAGTTTTGGTGTGCTGGATAAAGAACATAATATTTAGACTGATATGCATTTGAATCCTACTAGCTGTGAGACCATGCTGAGCCTGTGTCCTCATCTGTGCAGATCATAATACTGAACTCAGAGGGTTGCAGTGAGTATTAAATGAGACACAATGTCTGAAATGTTAGCACAGTACCTGGCATACAGAATGTGAATAGTTTTCTTCATTTTTCCTTTTAAGAGAGCATAAAAATGAGACAAAAGTCTGAATTACCGATGGGCAAAAATAGAGAGATGACATGTTGGTATAGCACCCACATTTTTTACCTTTAAAGCTGAGGACTAGCTCTGTGTTCCATACGGTTCTGTTGGGTTCCATTTGACCAGACACCTATGCCATTTTTATCCTTTTTAAACTCCTATATAATGACAGGTGAAGTGCCTTTTCTCATGTTAGGGTTTCTCAGGTAAGAGATGATGTTTTGTGTCATAAGCGAGAAGGTATGAGATGGAATTGGCAAGTTAAGAAATACAAGAAAATTCTGGAAATGCCTGGATAGAAAATGTGCCATTGGTAATAATAATATTGTAATAATAGCACACCTTATAATTATTTGGCTACACATCTCAGTTTCCTTACCAGAGAACAAGTTGCTATACCATGTGTTGATCATCTTTACATCTGTCTCTCCCATCAGGTTGCAGTATAATATTGAGTAGTAGGTGCTCAACAAATGTTTACTAAATTGAGAGTTTATATGGCTCTTGATTTTAAAAAGCACTCTTTTTTTTTTTTTAATAAGATAGAAAGGAAGCTTACCTATTAGACCCTCACTTATATATAGCAAAGACTGGGCCTGTAGAACATATTTAACACACACACTCACACATGCGCACTCCATATATGTAAAAACAAATTATTAACCTGGGAGCATATCTTCCATTTTTCTCTTTTTCAGCTTCTTAGTATGGACAGCTCTGCCAAATATCTGTAGGTTTAAAAGAAGTTCAAAGCAAGGTAGAAAGAAAAGAAATCCACTTAAAGTATCTCAGCTTGACTCCTGTCACTGTACAAGGTTTGAATGTGATTTGGACACCAACACACCAAGCTAAGCTTTGTGTGAGGAAGTAAATGTTAGACTGAAATGGGAAACTGAAGCAGGTCATTCTTCCTTTGTTGAGCTTCTCCTCCTTGTCAAACCCCTGGGCTGCATGTTGTCGTTCCTGTTTGTCACTGATAGCCTATCACAAAGCCCCTTCTGTTACGGTGGCTTACCTGAAACTCCCACTAGCCAGCAGAGCATAAACACCAAGGTGGAGCCACCTTCTAAAAACCTCTCACACACAATAGCTACTGCTGTCGCAGCAGGACAATTGAGTGGATCTTATGGTGGTATATTTTTTCCCATCATATGCATGACAGAAAGTCTAATGGACCTTGTTAGTTTCTTGAGTAGCTTTTAGGGCCCTGTAAAATGGCCTATCAGTTTCATCAGTGTTCCCAAGATGTCTACCTGGATGTCAGAGATCCCTGGAAGTAGCTGTATTTTCAGTCCTCCAGTGAACAAGGAGCGGGTAGTAATTAGCTAAAAAATTGGAGAAGAAAACTTTTTGCACCCAAGAAGGAAAAGCCAAATACTAAGAACACTTTGTGATGAATAAATATTTCTCTAATTCTTTTTGCTTAAGTTTTACTTCACAGCCTTTAAAACTTGAAAGATTAAATGGGCAAAGTTATACTGTACAAGACTTTGCTGTGTACTTGGATCACTGCTCTTTACAGTAAAAATGTTAAAAACTTGATATGATTTTATACCCAATTTTGGGATCTCTAATTCCCTATGTGTAGTGCTAACTATACTCTGGTATTGTCTGGGAGAGGAATATAGAAAATGGAGAAGAATAGTGAAATAACATCAGAAAGAAACTATTTTAAACATTACCATTTAGAATTTTAGGTATGTCTCTGTCATTTTCGAAGACTTAAATGTTGATGTAAAATGGAAAAAACTTTAGGACATACAGAAAGAAAAACTGTATCTGACCCAAATAATGCAAGCCATCTAGTAGGAGTTCCTGTAAGAACCTAAACTATATTTCATATGTTGATGCGTACTAATATTTCCTAGAATTCCCAAAACCTTTGTGTTTCCTCCTGAAATGATAAATGCCATTTAGGTTTCCATACTAAGTATGTAGGCTTAGGGCTCTCCTGTTTTAGGTTGTGATTGAATATAATTCTCCATCCAAAAATTCAACTGTACAAACTAATTTCTAGTGTGGTAGACAATTATTCTCTGTCAGTCTGGAGTCTCCTATAATATAGCATGGGATTTGTTTAACTTGGATGGGGTCACATAGTCCGAGGCATTGGAGTGGGGTGCACCTGATCAAGGCATCATTTGTGGAGTGATGGCCTCTTCTCATTCACCTATGCAAGTTACTAACCATGAACTTGGTTAGCATGTTACATAATGCAAGTTTCTCATCCATGAACACTGTCAGACTGGCCAGCACTCCTATCACTTTCCACTATGATTTGCTGTGTGCGCAAATCTCTCAGTTGCTTCTAAGCACCATGAAAGTGTGGAAATCTATGTATGAGACTGTGGCTTATCTTCTTAAAAGTTCTGTGCAGCATTTCTTCTCTGACTCCAAAGAAATCTGCCCAGGAATAGAATGCAGGGTTCTTCCCTCCACAACCCACAGATCGCTGCTCTTATTACCTTCTCTTGATGTGTCAGCCTCCCATGCTAAAACTCAAGGAATCACAAAGGATCATAGTACAGGACTGTAGGTTGAGCTTTGCGCTGGAACAGTGCTCCAGCCCAGTATAATCACCATAATCTGATAATTTACTAGAAGTGCAAATACCCCAGATAAACTGAATAAGAAACTCTGACGTTGGGGTCTTCATGTCTGTGTTTTAACAAGCCTTCTGTGTAATTCTCATACATATTAAAATTTGAGAACCTCTGGACCAGAGGATGGTTAACTTGAAGCAAGTGAATAATATTAGATAAACGGCTTATTCTTGGGACTCAGTTTTCTCATTCAAGATTAATAATTGCTCTCTACTTAATCTAATGGGAAGAGAACCCTATTGTTTTATTCTTCTGAGACCAAGATATACCTATATGCCCCAGCTAGTTTCACTTGGCTTGTTGATTATAACATATATTCTTGGTCTTATCCTTTGCCCCTGCAGGACAAGGGCATGTCCAAGTGTTTATTTATGTTGCATTTCCCTAGAAGGCAATGTAACAACATGGATAAGGGTGAAAGGTTTCAGGAAAAACAGCCTGGAGTCAAATCACCAGCTCTACCTCTTACTACGTGACCTTCATCAAGTTTTCAACTTCCCTGTGCCTCAGTTTCTCAGCTGCAAAATTAAGATGATGCTATAATAATCCCTACCTCTCTGTAATAAAGGTCGAATGAGATAACATTCATGCAAGAATGAAATTACACAGATTGTATATATATATAGCAGGGCTTAGCTTTTGTTAGTGCCTAATTAATATTAACAAGTTTTGAGTTGAATGCAGGCTAGGCACTTTGCTAAGGGTGAGAGATGAAACAGACATCCTTCCTTCCTTGGAGGAACTTGTTCTACAAGTAAGAAGAACCAGACATATAAATATATAATCCCCAAAGGTATTTGAGACTCTCTAATAGCACCTGGGAAAAAGAAGGACACAATAATGAGGCAAGGAGTCTTGAAAGGACAGTTCAAGTAGAGTGAGCAGACTCATCTCTATAACCGATGGAAGACCAACAAACGACCTTAATATAATGAAAACACCAATAATATCAGTTGACACTATTATCCAGATCCTTTTCATGATCTAATTAGTCTTCTCAGAAAACCTATGAGATAGATATTTGTATGATCTCCATTTGATAAATGAGGAAACTGGAACTTATTGAGGCAAAGTAACTTGCTTAGAGAAACTTAACTAAAAATGTGGGAGTTTTGACTCGAATCTATATGCCTCAGAATTTGCTTATTATTTAAATAAAACTCATGTAAAGTGTTTTAATCATTTCAACAGTTATATTCTTTAGGTTTCACATGTTAAATGTGAATAAACAATCCTAAAGAAATAAAGTGACTTGTCATAGGGAAAAAATATTTTAAAAACATTTTTAAGAGAGAGAGGATTGCAATTTAAGGCCCTGACTTTTCTTTCTTTCTTTTTTTTTCTTTTCTTCCAACTTTTATCTTAAATTCTGGGGTATGTGTTTGTTATCTATATAACAAACCTCCAGGATGTGCAGGTTTGTTACATAGGTAAACATGTGTCATGGTGGTTTGACACACAGATCAACCCATCACCTAGGTATTAAGCCTAGCATCCATTAGCTATTCTTCCTGATGCTCTCCCCTGTCCCACAACAGGCCCCAGTGTGTGTTGTTCCCCACCCCGTGTCCATGTGTTCTCATCGTTCTGTTCCCACTTATAAGTGAGAACATGCAGTGATTGGTTTTCTGTTCTTGCGTTAGTTTGCTGAGGCTAACGAAGGCCCTGACTTTTCTTTCATCTCCATTCCACCTCCGCTTCATTGAATTAACCAAACTGCCATCTTCCCACCTCTCAAAACAACCCAAGAGATCAGAAGGTGACAAAGAAACAAGTTCACTGTTTTGAACAAATAACTTTATAAAGAGGGAGAGTATTGTGGAACTGGCTCTCAGGGATACCTAAGATTGTGTGGTGGTGCCCAGTCACCTGATCCAGGCAGGTGAGTGTTGGTATTCTTTATCTCCTTTCTCTTATGACAATTTCAGCTGTCAGTCATTTAAAACTTCTCCCTGTTACTTCCACTTGAGCTTGAGCAGCTTCTTGATCTCATCCAAAGATGCTCAATTTATTGAGAAAAAAATATAATTATTCATCATTGTATAATAAATAACTAATTTACAAATAATTCTAGTTAAATTATTTTATTTGTAAAGGAAATATACTTTTAAAAGATGGAAGAAAAAAACCAAATAGTAAAATTACCTTGTCAGAAAGAAAAAAACCCAACAATTTTTTGTGACATCACGTCTTTTTAAAGAAAATAAATCCTTTACCAGCCTTTCATAAAAGCCTGTATTTGGGGGCACATGGAAGTTTGTTAGACGCTAGATGCTACTTTTGAAAATGAAGAAAATGAAGACTAACACTGATTGGCTTTCCTGTTGTGCCCCTAGAGGATAAATATGTAAACACTTTGTGTATTTTCCCTTGGCTTTGAGAGGAACACAATACATAGGTCAATAAAGTCAACAACATTTAAATTGTTAAAAGATTTTCCTGGGTCTTTTGGGAATGGTAAAGCAGGATACAGTCTTTTATTCTCATTTCCCTTCATGAAATGTACTCTCTCTCTTTTTTTTTTTGGAACACATGATAGTTGCTATGCATACAGATAGCTCCTAACAATGCTGCTCTGACATTTAAGCATTTCACCTTCTATGCAGTACAGCCTGTTTGTCCTTTTAAACTTGGCTACTGGGCCAAATGCAAAGGAACCACTGTGTGACTTTTCACTTATCTTCTGTACTCAAGCCTACAAAGTTAGTGCTTCAGTGTGTCAGGTATCACCTAGGGACTTAAGAACGAGACTTTTTACAGTTAACCCAATCCCATGACCTGTACTACATTGCCTTTTATTTGAAGGCAGTTTAGTTAACTACCAAGGCTGCCTACTACATTATTCGGAATCAAATTCACCTGAAATGTAGGCACACAATAATTCCTAGTTTTCTGCAGGATGGATTTAGGCATACTTCATTACATGCTGGAGAGTGTGCCAGTGGGAAACAGTAATGATGTTTTCTTCTTGTACATACTGTTTCAGCAGAGCTGCTTTAAAAAAAAAAAATTTCAGAAAAGTTGCAAGAATAAGTATAGTTCAAATATTATCTTTATACTATACTGTTTATTTACCCAGATTCATTTTTTTTTACCTAATTTACTTTCTCATTGGCTCATTTTTTTGTCTCTCTTATTTCTGCTCTTCCATACACACTTACACATATATTTTGAACCATTTTAGGTAGGTTACATGTATTATGGTCCTTTAACTTTTTTTGTTTGTTTGTTTGTTTGTTTTGAGACGGTCTCACTCTATTGCCCAGCTTGTAGTGCAGTAGCTGGTGCTATCTTGGCTCACTGCAATCTCTGCCTCCTAGGTTCAAGCGATTCTCCTGCCTCTGCCTCCCGAGTAGCTGGGACTACAGGCATGCACCACCACACCTGGCTAACTTTTGCATTTTTAAAAGTAGAGATGGGGTTTCACCATGTTGGCCAGGCTGGTCTCGAACTCCTGACCTCAAGTGATCCACCCGACTAGGCTTCCCAAAGTGCTGGGGATAGAGGCATGAGCCACCACACCCGGCCACCTTTTAATTTAAACGGTCTTTTAAAACTTCTCCCTGTTTATTTATGTTGCATGTTCCCTAGAAGGCAATGTAACAACATGGATAAGGGTACAAGTTTTCTGGAAAACCAGCCTGGAGTCAAATCACCAGCTCTACCTCTTACTACGTGACCTTCATCAAGTTTTCAACTTCCCTGTGCCTCAGTTTCTCAGCTGCAAAATTAAGATGATGCTGTAATAATCCCTACTTCATAGAGGTAGAATGAGATAACATTCATACAAGAATGAAGTTACACGGTGCTGGGATTACAGGCGTGAGCCACCGCACCCGGCCACCTTTTAATACTTCAGGAGATATTTTTTAAGAATAAGATATTCACTTACATAACTACACTTCATTTAACAGCTTCAGTAATTTTAACATTGATAGAATATCTTTATTAAATCTACCATCCATATAATTTCAATTTTGGCAACTGACCCAATACATTTTCTTTCACTTCTAGAGTCTAGTATTACATTTAGTTGTCATATCCATTTATGCAGCCAAAAAACACATGAAAAAATACTCATCATCACTGGCCATCAGAGAAATGCAAATCAAAACCACAATGAGATACCATCTCACACCAGTTAGAATGGCGATCATTAAAAAGTCAGGAAACAACAGGTGCTGGAGAGGATGTGGAGAAATAGGAACACTTTTACACTGTTGGTGGGACTGTAAACTAGTTCAACCATTGTGGAAGTCAGTGTGGGGATTCCTCAGGGATCTAGAACTAGAAATACCATTTGACCCAGCCATCTCATTACTGGGTATATACTTAAAGGACTATAAATCACGCTGCTATAAAGACACATGCACACGTATGTTTATTGCGGCACTATTCACAATAGCAAAGACTTGGAACCAACCCAAATGTCCAACAATAATAGACTGGATTAAGAAAATGTGGCACATATACAGCATGGAATACTATGCAGCCATAAAAAATGATGAGTTCATGTCCTTTGTAGGGACATGGATGAAACTGGAAACCATCATTCTCAGTAAACTATCGCAAGGACAAAAAACCAAACACCGCATGTACTCATTCATAGGTGGGAATTGAACAATGAGAACACATGGACACAGGAAGGGGAACATCACACTCCAGGGACTGTTGTGGGG
The DNA here is from genome assembly GCF_009828535.3 of Hylobates moloch. Classification (NCBI taxonomy): domain Eukaryota; kingdom Metazoa; phylum Chordata; class Mammalia; order Primates; family Hylobatidae; genus Hylobates; species Hylobates moloch. The sequence goes on from NW_026652277.1 coordinate 38,685,744, forward strand.
TGGGGGGAAGGGGGAGGGACAGCGTTAGGAGATATACCTAATGCTAAATGACGAGTTAATGGGTGCAGCACACCAACATGGCACATGTATACATATGTAACAAACCTGCACATTGTGCACATGTACCCTAAAACTTAAAGTATAATAATAACAATAATAATAATAATAAAAAGAAAAAATATATAATCATTGTAAAATCCAGAACAATTCCACACCTTTCTTTGCCTTTTATGACAGACATTTTTGAAGCATACAATCTCTTATCTTTTTGTTTTTAAAGATATTTGTTTCTCATTTGACATTTATCTGATATTAACTTATGATTAGATTCTCGTTAGGTGTTCTTGCTCAGAATACCACGTAAGTGAAATCGTGGCCTTCTCAGGATATGTCATCGAAGGCACACCATGTCCATATACTCCTCATTGGTAATGTTAGTATTGATCACCCTGTTAGTATATTGCCTGATATTACCACTGCATAATATCCAGTTTCCCTTGTAACTAATAAACAATCTGAAGGGAGATGATTTAAGATCATACAAATAATCTGTTCCTTACAAACATTTCTCCCCAGATATGTTACCTATTGATCATTCCTGAATAATCCAACCTTTACTATGATGATGATTACAAGTGCTGATTTTTCAGCTTCTACACTTCTTCCTCATTTATGAGTCAGTATTGCAATGTACATTAGAGTACTCAGCACTCCTTTCTCTTCTATTTATTTTCTTTTCTATTTATTATAGATGTGAACTACTGAATTCCAACTTTTTAGAATTGTTCGTAATTCATTAGAGTATGTAGTTATTTTTTGCTCCAGTTGTCCCAGATTTGACCTGTGGAATGCCTTCAAGCATCACCCAAGTGTTTGTAACATGCTCCATTATTATATTTAGCACTTCCTTACTTCATGGCGTAACAAGATATTTTAGCTCATTTTGTCCATTTCCTGTTCCACTTGTGGACTCTGTCATTTTTTTCGAGGGGAACTTATTCCTTTTAGTGAGAAACAGTAGTAGAGACCAAGATCTGGCACTAGGAATGCCAAGAGGGCTATTTTTAAGACTAATAAGAAGAAAGATATCCTGAGATTTCACTTAAGATATTATTCAATTATTTAAACTTGACTATTCTGAATGTTTACAATAATTAAAGTATTGAGGCAGGCAGAAATGACAGTTAATTAGAATGTTTTTGATTGCTTCGTTTAATCTTTGTAAAGCGAGATGGACAAGAAGAAGAGTTCAGCTCTAGCAGCCTAGGTTTCCTTTACTGTTATGGTATAGTCACCACTAAGAAGCTTGGTTTTCAAGTAGTAGTGTCAAATTATTGATTTGGTTTTGGCAATGTCCATTAATGTTGGCACACAGGAAACATGAGTACATTTAGAAGTGACGTCATTCTCATCACAGGGTTCTGTCTTCAGTGGGTCCCAGCAGTGGAATGAATATCAGCAGCACAGGACTCCTGTGGCCCATCCTACAGTGCTGCAAATGTACAGAGAGTGAACAGGATTCTTGCTTTCAAGGTAATTTCCTCAACTCCTTAGATCCAGTTTGACTTTAAAATATACATTTCCTTTTTCTGGCCAAAGCTCTTAATTTGATTCTTAAAAAAGTCTGCTTCAGTAGTAGATTTTCCTCTCTAGAGAGATATTCCAGTACCTTCCTAAGGAAATTTGGCTTATTTTCAATTAGAATGTTTTATTGAGAATTATAAATGAAGGTCCTTTTCAACCTCAGGCAATAACCCAGAGTTATTAGGCATTATGATAATGCCTTTCCTGATATGAATACTGTTAGTCACGTAACTAATAGTAGGCTTCTAATGTTAAGATAATAAATTCATACTAATTCAGATTATAACAAAGTTATAAATGCCACCCTGGATTACTAAAAGCAAATAGATATTGACTTTAAATGTACAGTATCAATTAATCTTATATGCACCATAACATGATTAGAGTACAAACAGCAATGAACAATTTGCCATATAATCATAATGTGAAGTTGATGAGCTAAATTAAAACACCGTAAATATAAATACATTCACAAAACCACAGTTGAATATACATAACCCTCATTTCCTGGGAAACACAATCTTTAATAAATAGTTGAGCTCCCCAGTGGACTATAAATCAGGGGGAGAAATCAAGGCACATAACATACTATGTTATGAAAAGAGTCTAGAAAATAAGATGACCTGTGCATGGGCTTCTTATTCCTATTGGGATTGATTTGGGGAAGTTTCTCAAATCAGTCCAAGAATCAAGGAAAGTCTTAACCAATAACTGTACAGTTGTGTTAAACGTGAATAAGAAATACATGTTAGATAAATCAAAATTGTGTAGGTTTTAGAATAGACACTATTTAGACGTCAAAGATTTTAAGTTTTAAAAATGTGATAAATGCCCTCTAATAATTTAGATGTGTGTCTTTAAAAATATTGATATTAGAAGTTTTCAGATTCTTGCTTGCTCATTGTTTTTAATCATCACCCATTTAGCATTTTTAAATCAAATCTTGAAGTAGGAGAGGTTTCTTGTTTAATAACAATTTAAATTGCACTTCAGTGCAGATGTGCTTCCTCTAAACACACTATGACTAATTAAATATATAACCAAGCTGTCATATATTATGGCAGAGACTATTTTTCAAAGATGGTACTATGGTTTGAATGCATGTATCCCTCCAAAATTCATATATTGAATGCTGATCACCAAGGTGATGATATAAGAAGGTGGGACCTTTGGGAGGTGATTAGGATACGAAGGCTCTGCCCTCAAGAATGGCAAGAAAACCCTTATGCAAGGGCTGGAAGGAACTAACGAGGCTCTTTTGCACTTCCATGCCTTCTACCATGGGAGGACACAGTGCTTGTTTCCTCTGGAGGACGCAGCCAGCAATAAGGCACCATCTTGGAGGTAGGGTGAGTCCTCACCAGATGCTGAATCTGCCATCACCTTGATCTTGGACTTCCCAGCCTCCAGAACTGTGAGAAACACATTTCTATTATTTATAAATTACCCAGTCTCAGGTATTTTGTGATAGCAGCACAAGTGGACAAAGACAGATGGCCGCAAGAATATTACTCATTCCACTGTCCTGCTGAACAACCTGACACTCCCCTATCAAGAGGTAGTATCTGTTTCTCTACCTCCTTAAATATGGCAGTGTTCACGACTGCTTTGAGCATTAGAGTAGGGGAGAAATGATGCTATGCCATTTCTGGTATAGCCTTTGAGTGGCCTAGCAGTTTCTCCCTCTTAAAAAACCATCTACCATGTAAAAAGTGACTACCCTGAGACTATTGTGTTGTGGAAGCCCAAATCACATGGAGAGGCTCTGCAGGATGAAAACTTAGGTGAAGAGAGAGACCATGTTGCTACAAGGTACAAAAAAATGTAAATAAAGATGCCATCTTGTGGCAACAATAGGTACTAGGGACTACTAGAGGGGAGAGGGAGGGAGAGAGAAAGGGTTGAAAAGTAATTATTGAGTACTGTTCTCGGTACCTGGGTTATGGGATCAATCAACCTTACCCCAAGCCTCAGCCTCACACAATGTACCCAAATAACAAACCTGCACATATACCCCCTGAAATCTAAAATAAAGATTAAAATTATTAGAAAAAATAGATGCCATCTTGGAAGAGGATTCTCCATCCCCAACTACCATAGCTATAACAGAAGCCATATAGATCAGATATAAACTGCCCTGCAGAGCCCTTTCCAAATTTCTGTTCCATAAAATTATGAGCAAAATAAAAGTGTTGCTTCAAGTGACTAAGTTTTGAGCTAGTTTCCTTTCCTTTGCTTTTCCTTTCCTTTCTTTTCTTTCCTTTTCTTTTCTCTTCTCTCTTCTTTTCTTTTCTCCCCTCCCTTCCCTTCCCTCTCTTCCTTCCCTTCCTTTCCACAGGGTCTCACTCTGCCACCCAGGCTGGAGTACAGTGGTGTGATTAGAGCTCACTGTAGCCTTGAATGTCTGGGTTCCAGTGATCCTCCTATCTTAGCTTCCTGAATAGCTAGAACTTCAGGTGCATGTCACCTGGCTTTTTTTTTTTTTTAATTTTTTGTACAGTTGGGTCTTGCTACGTTGCCCAGGCTGGTCTCAAACTCCTGGCCTCAAGCAATCTTCCTGCCTTGGGCTCCCAAATTGCTGGATTACAGGAGTGAGCTACCACTTCTGGCCTTGGGCTAGTTTCTTAAGCCATAGGATATAACCAAAACAAATATTGACCAAATATAAATTTAATAGAGGGGCTCCAAACTGTATGTTTTGGTTCTTCCCTATGTGACGGTGCCAGGCGATGCCCTGAGTGCTGGTGATAAAGACCGAAAAGATAAACGTTATCTGGTCCTTGCTACCCAGCAAGCAAGACACATAAACAACTATCTATGATAAACATGACAAGTGCAATAATAAACTAATATGAGACCATAAAAATAATGATTAATTTTTCTTCCATTAGAAATTAGGCACTACAAAGACAGAGGTATTTTATCTGTTTGGTTCACACCAAATGCCAAGAACAGTGCCTGGTATGTAGCAGATGATTAATAAATATTTGTTGGATGAACAAATGGCTGAATGAATGAGGGAGATGATGGGCATGTGAACTGTAATGTTTGGAAATAACTCCTGAAATAATTGAGAAAAGAGGTGATATTTTAACGAGATTTGGAAGAATGCCTGGATTTTCATTAGGAGGGATAGAAAGAGGAGAGAGCAGATAAACATGGGTGGAAAATGGGATAGTCAATCATCTGCCATTTAATGCCACTTCATGGTCAGCAACTGAGACTGTTAGAGCAGTAAGGGTGGACTGAGATTCACTAGTCAGTCAGCCTCTAATTTGAAAAAATTTTGGCATCCCACCCAAACTTACATCAAATGATTAGTATGATCCTGATGAATGTTAGGGCTTTAGATGGATGAATCTGGTGATTGAAGTAATCCTCTAACACATCCAGGATCTCAGGAATCTCTCAGATCCAGTGATAATAGATCCAGAATTATTTGAAGCCATTGGCTACATTTCACTGAAGTTTTAAATCCTTGTGCTTGTTTTATGATCAACATAGTCTCTACATTGGCGGTAAATGGGAATCTCATCCTGTTTATCAGCTACCATTTAGATACAAAGTAAGGTAATGCTTACATTTTGTTTTATATTTGAGAAGGACAAAAAGACCATTAGTTTTGTTTTATTTTGTTTTAGATTGGGTTTCCCTATGTTGCCCAGGCTGGTCCTGAATTCCTGGGCGCAAGCTGTCCTGCCCTCTCAGCTTCATGAGTAGCTGGGATTATAGGCGTGTGCTGCCATTACCATTAGTCTTAATGACTAAACATACTAGTTTGCAATAATTGCCTGTGATTTTTTAGAAGGACGCTGAAAATCTCATACCTGTTCTCAATCATTAATTTATTGATTTACTTATTCATATTTGCTGTGCAATATTTGAAAACATGTCAGCATAGTAATAATTTTTAAAGGTTTTGATCCTTATTAAAATTTAAAAAAGGTAAAAATATGAACCTCTTCAGTTATTAAAGATACATTGATCCTTGAATGCATTTTAGACAGTTCGATCCTTTGTTATTCACCAGTACTTAAGTGCTTTTGAAGAGTACTATGCCAAATACCCAGGAAATAAGAGGAAAAAAGTAGAAAATATAGATTCTGTCTATAGAGAATTTGAAGTAAAAAAACAGACTCAGACTAAGTCCAAATAAATGTATGCAATCACGAATGAACACAATAGATATACATTAAATAAACTCTGAGTGTACCAGTGTAGTTATTTCTGTGCCACTGACAGGATTAGAATTGTTCTAGGAGGGAACATTGCTTCTATGCCCACTTGAAAATAATGAAAGGATGATCTATTTCTGCCACTTTATGGGAAGTGGTTAAGGACATTAGGGACTTACGAGTACAGGAGCCGCAGTATTCTCAAATAGAACTCAAGAGTAAAGTTGGCCATTTACTACTAAATGTTGAAACAAATTAATAAAACGTTTATTTATTTATTTTTCTTTTAAGCTTCCTTAGTGAAGGAGTATAATCTATTTTTAAGAAATTTCTGGGCCGGGCGCAATGGCTCATGCCTGTAATCCCAGCACTTTGGGAGGCTGAGGCAGGTGGATCACGAGGTCAGGAGATCAAGACCATCCTGGCTAACACGGTGAAACCCCGTCTCTACTAAAAATACAAAAAAAAATTAGCTGGGCGTGGTGGCGGGCACCTGTAGTCCCAGCTACTCGGGAGGCTGAGGCAGGAGATTGGCGTGAACCTGGGAGGCAGAGCTTGCAGTGAGCTGAGATCGTGCCACTGCGCTCCAGCCTGGGTGACAGAGTGAGATGCCGTCTCAAAAAAAAAAAAAAAAAAAGAAATTTCTGGTAAACATTTTTGCATAAATCATCTTTCTTTCTGATAATAGCCATATTCTCTTCTGCAACTTAATTAAAAGTACTAATGAGCTAGGTATCATTGATGAGTAGTTTTTTTTTACAGGCCAAGATTTAAATAGTCAAAATTGATGGCGCTTGACCCCTGTGATGGTTAATTTCATGAGTCAAAATGACTGGGCTATGGGATATCCAGATATCTGGTAAAACATTGTGTCTGAGTGGGTCTAGAAGAATGTTTCTGGAAGATATTAGCATTTGAACTGGTGAACTGAGTAAAGCTGATGGCCCCCCACCAATGTAGGTGGGCACCATTGAATCTGTTCAGAACCTGAATAGAACAAAAAGGTAGAAGAAGCTTCAATTCTTTCTCTGCCTAACTACTTGAGCTGGAACATCGCTCTTCTGCTTTCAGTGCTCATGGCTCTCAGGCCTTTGGACTACATCGCCAGCTTTCCTGGGTCTCTAGCTTGCACACGGCAGATTATAAGACTTTTCATTATCCATATCTGTGTGAGCCAATTCCTTATAATACATTTCATTTTCTTTGTTATCTATCTTCTATCTATCCCCTCCACTCTCTTTCTCTCTCTCTCTCTGTCTCTCCTATTGGTTGTGTTTCTCTGGAGCACCCTAATACAATCCCTCACTCTGAATCACTCCCAGGTATCATTGCTAAAATGTCCTTCAAGCAAGAACTTGGAAGGCAATATATATATCACGTCATGTTATAACAGATAATCACTAAGATAAAATTTTGTATTACTCTCCTGATGGCTATTATAGTCAGCAGGTGACTTGATTCAACTCTTAAACAGGTCTAGACTGTAGAACCAACTGCCTTATGGCTGTGATAGCTGTTTAGGGCAGTTACTCATTCATTGATATTTGGTATGAGTCCCACTACTGTTAGGCAACAGGTGTTGGTTCCATAATCTCTGCACAAGAGTCAACAAACTTATTTTATCACAGCCAGTGGATTCTGTGGTTGGGTAGAACTTTATAATGTTCATGACACTGATTAGAAGCCATCAGAGCATTTCTGAACATATTTTTTCAATGAGAACAGCCAACATTTCTTGAATACTATGTGCCATAGTGCTAGAAATTTTATAAGTAATATCTAATTTAATCCCTACAGCAATCCTATAATTATCATTGCTATCTCTGTTTCATAAAAGAAAAACTGAGGCATAATCATACAATTGTTATAGTTGAATAGTAATTCAAATCCAGGTTTGACTACAACATATGTATTTTTTTAACCACTGTTAGAATATGTAAACTTGTTTACATCAGGCATTAAGCAAACATCAGTATAGTGTTTTTATGAGATTAGAGCTGCACATGATATACAGCTTATTGTTGAGCATTAGATATTAGTGATAGATTAACTTAAGTTGAATGAAAAGGAAACAAAATTACAATTCTCAGTTGTGATTTGCATGAACTACTTATGACAATTATAAACAAGCAAACCTTGATATATTTGTCAATATATGTTGTCGACACATATTTTAATCACATAATATTAAACATAAAAATTCTATCATATTCACAGCAATGTTTCAAATAATGGAACTCCAGAGAAACTTACCCAAAGTATGTAATAACTGATGAAATTAGTTTTCTATTGCCCAGCCAAGATTATAAAAAATATGAATCAGAATGCTGCCTTTAAAATCACAATATTAGCATGAAGAAGTTGAATGGACTTAAAAAAAAGAGTAGGCTTTAAAAAAAAAAACAAAAATACAGTTCAAATATCTGAAAAAAATTATCTGGTAATGGGCAATTTCAAATAAAATAGACGACATGAAGGTCAATTGTAAAGAAATTTCGGAAGCTGGTTATAAAATTAAAAGCCTTATAAACATGAATTAAATATTTTCTAACATCAGATACATAAGTATAAATCCATGTACAATCTGATTTATTATAAAATCTTACTGTATGACACCAATAAAACCATTCTATATCAAAAGGGACAAACCCTAGTACTTCCCCCATTTGCCATGTGTTGCAGGCGGTTTCACGCACCTGTTGTGGGTGTGTTTTCATCACTAAAGCAGAAAATTCATGTTCAGAAAAGCCATTATAAATACAATTTATCTAGAATTTAAAACCTTTTGCGTACATTTCTGGTATTAGGATAGCTAAGTCAAAACAAAAATGCTACACAAAAGTGAAAAAGAGTGTAACTTTGCAAATAATTGGAGGAGTGGTTCTATAAGTATCATATAGAAATTTATCACTATGTGTACAAATATCAGACGTTAATAGATGATGAATAATTTAGTAATGTTCAATAGTTCTACTTCACAAGAAATGCAAACACATGAATTTAGACTAAAATTTATAACAACAAAATCTTTGCTATGTATGTAGAAGCGTAACATCTTGTCTCAACACTTAATTAAACTAAACACTCTTAAATATTAAATAAATTAAAAATGAAAATGTATGGGGAAATACTAAAATGCTAAGAAAATGTCTAAGAGTTGCCAACAATGAATAGTACCATCCCAAAATAAATGCTACTACCATTTCTGACACAGCCTGGATAAGAATCTCAACCTCTCAAAGGTTCATTTTAATCATAAAAAGGTGGAATAAAATTGTTTACTTTTCTATGGAAGGTACTAAGAGACTTTCTTACCATTTTTTCTAAAATTTTATGATGTTTTGCTCTTTTTAACAGGATTTTAATATTGATTAATTTTTTATTTTGACATTATTCTTCCAGGTACATATTTGAAGAATTTTATTGAAATTGGGGAAGGGGAGATCTTTGCTGAAATCAGGAAAGGAGAGCCTTTTCAGTTGTGGGAGAATTATTTGAAGTGTCAGCCCCCAAAGAATAAAACTATTGTCATTTTTGTTCCTCCCAGTCTCTTGCTCTTTGGGGATTGTTTCTCTTTTAATTTATTGCTCTGTGTTCTAAAAAGTGAAGAGAGATTACAAACTACATTTTAAAAGTGTATTAAATATAACTTATGGTAAATTAGTAATACCTCTTGAAAAATCCTGCTATGAGCTCTCTCATGGTGCTTCCTTTGGGGGAAGATAACTCAATTGTGTTGATTTAAAGGTTCTGTCTAGTTCTTTTAAACATTCCTTTGATGTTGTATTGCTCAGCTTGTAATAGACTGTTATTGCCCTATATTGAGTTTGCAGAGTGAAGGTAAATCTTTCGTGATGTGATTGTGCTACTGCAAACTCAATATTGTTCACAGGGCCTTTATAACTCTCAGTTACATTGCAGCAGAATAGCACACATTTTCATTTTTACCTTTTTATATTTTTATTCTTTGTTCTGAAACTAAAAGTATGTATGCTTACATACACTCTATAGAGCTTGTTCTGTGAAGTGTTAACTCATAAGCAAAGAGAACATTGTCGGATGGGTATTTTTTCTGAAACCGTCGGTTTTATTGTTAATCTTTTTCTTTATATTCCATTAGATACTCTACTATGTTATTGAAAAGGCATCACTACTGGGAAAACCTCAACTCAAAAATCTACCCAAGTTCTAGTTTGAACTGTTTACTAAGACTACATAACAACAGTATTAAAAGAGTCTCCTGAGGAGCCCTGGCCTGCCCTGAAACTCAGATAAATGTAATTTCCCCTGGTGGTAGATCACGAGGTAAGACCTAGGTGACCAGAAGTATTAGCATAGATGATTGGGCTGTTTCACTGAAAATGGAAACGTTCTTTATGTAATGGCTTAAGTTATTATTTGCTTCTTTTGCTAAATTTCTTGGAAAAAAATCTAGTATTTTTCACTGGAGCAGCATTCAGCTCATAGTTTAAAACTGCTTGTGAAACAAAGTAGCCCTAAAGCTATGTTTTATGCATTCGTTTTCCTTCTTGGCATGTGCCCTCTGATTATTCTTTTTTTCCTGTTATTTTAAAGGATATGATCACAGTTTTGGAACAATTACTAGTTGGTCAAAAATTTTGAGATAAAGAATATCCATAATGTAAGGAGGTATTTACTATGCTACAGTAGACTGGATTTTAAATAACCACATGCATTAAGTATATTCTTCTTTTTTTTTTTTTTTTTGAGACAGTGTCTCACTCTGTCGCCCAGGCTGGAGTGCAGTGGCGTGATTTAAGTTCGCTGCAACCTCCACATCTGGATTGGGTTCAAGCGATTCTCCTGCCTCAGCCACTTGAGTAGCTGGAACAGGCGCGTGCCACCATGCCCAGCTAATTTTTTTGTATTATTATTATTATTATTTTTTGTATATATATTTTTTTGAGAAGGAGTCCCGCTCTGTTGCCCAGGCTGGAGTGCAGTGGCGCCATCTTGGCTCACTGCAAGCTCCGCCTCCTGGGTTCATGCCATTCTCCTGCCTCAGCCTCCCGAGTAGCTGGGACTACAGGTGCCTGCCACCACGCCCGGCTAATTTTTTTGTATTTTTATTAGAGACGGGGTTTCATCGTGTTAGTCAGGATGGTCTAGATCTCCTGACCCCACGATCCACCTGCCTTGGTCTCCCAAAGTGCTGGGATTACAGGCGTGAGCCACTGCGCCCGGCCATTTTTTTGTATTTTTAGTGGAGACAGGGTTTCATCATGTTGGCCAGGCTGGTCTCGAACTCCTCACCTCAGGTGATCTGCCTGCCTCAGCCTCCCAAAGTACTGGGATTACAGGTGTGAGCCACCGTGCCTGGCTATCATTGAGTATATTCTTCTAAGGTAGCCTAAAAATTATTGTTCTGGAAAGGTCAACATTTGCTCTGCTACAAAAACTTTTTTATTATTTTCTCTCCAGCTAGTAAAAACAAACAAAAGCAGCAGTCTTCAATCCTCAGAGATTGATAAATTTTAGTTATACTGGCAAATGTCTGTTGTATTTGCATGTCTGATTATCTTCTTTCCATTTTCCCCTTCTTGTTATTTCCTCTCTTCAATCTAGGCATTTTACAAGCGAAAGTCCTAAGAGCTCTACAATAATTTATGAAGAAAATCTAAGACACAATTTATTGAAAGAAACTTTCTGTGGTTTTGCTTAATATGTATAATTTTTAAAGATGAATGTATATTGCTCAATGAGAACGAGGTTCATGTTTAAAACTAGAACTCCTTAGTTGGATGGAATCTTAGAGCACATCAGACACGGAGGTTGCAAATGGATAGCCATTGGGCCATATATGGGCATATATGTCTTTTATTTGATCCATACAAAGCTTAAGTTTTCTTTTTCTTAAATCGGGTGCCAGCATTTAAAAATTGAAGTTTTATCTTAGAATATGGATTTCCACCTTCTTTAGGGAGCTCTGGATAACACTGAGCCAGCATTCTCACAAAGTATGTCTCCTTAGATGGCTTGTGCACTCTTCTGTTGGCCACAGTCCTCACGTGGGCGACTTCATTCCTTTTCATTACTGTTGGAATCTGAGATTGTGGCATCAGTTTCTAGTCTAATTCCTTCAAGTTCTTCAACCTCTTCACTTTGTTCACACTGGCCCCACTTTTGGTCATGCCTGTTGCTTAAATCCTTAAACCTCAAATAGCACTTTCCCTCCACAGCTTTTTTTAGTCACTCATCAACTCGTAGGAATCTCTCCTGCTCTAATTTTTCCTCTACCTCTTGTTAGTTGCACACAATGTGCCTTGAGTTATACTGATTGTTATTTTCATCTTGCTGCCCCAAAAGTTATGAATGCTTCGAGGGCAGGGCCCATTCTGGCAACTCACACAGTGACTTCCAGCACAATACCCTGAACTTAGTAAGTTCTCAAAACATGTTTGTGGAGTTAAATTTAATGAATTAATTTGGCCTTCATCACGAGGGGAAAGAGGACAAGAATCCTGGAGGCTTTAACCCCTGGTTTATGTCTTTCCATGTTTTGTTTAACATATTCTGCCAAACATTGCATTCCTTTTTTTTTTTTTTTTTTTGAGAAAGAGTCTCTCTGTGCCAAGGCTAGAGTGTAGTGGCACAATCTTGGCTCACTGCAACTTCCGCCTCCCGGGTTCAAGGATTCTCCTGCCTCAGCCTCTCAAGTAGCTGGGATTACAGGCACATGCCACTACACCTGGCTAATTTTTGTGTTTTTAGTAGAGACGGGCTTTCACCATGTTGGCCAGGCTGGTCTTGAACTCCTGACCTCAAGTGATCTCCTGCCTCAGCCTCCCAAAATGCTGGGTTTACAGGCATGAGCTACCGTGCCCAGCTCAAACATGTATTAGTAAAACATGAGAAAGTCCCTCCCCTACCCTTGACATCCTGAGGCTTTCATCAATAGTCTATAATGCATCCTTCATTCATGTGCCTTAGGTGCTCAGAAGCTCACACACAGGTTTTGTGATTACTTGGGATACTTTCCTGAATCTGGGTTTCTGATCTAATAATTCTTATCTTTCTTTATTATTTGATTTTTATCTATACCTTGTTAATTTTTGAGTCTATTTATTTAGGAAGCAAAACCCACAGAGGTGTTGTGAAGACTGAGTGAAATACAAGTAAAGCTCCTTTTATGGCTCACAATAGCTGGTGGGCCTGACTTAATTGCATTTTGTTCTGTATTTTTAATTTTAAACCAGTTATATCTCCTTTTCCTGTCCCCCTCTTATTTGGAAAGAAGATAAATACATGTAATAGGAAAGAAATTATAAAAGATAAAGAAAGGAAATCTGACCAACTGTTACTTGTATGAAGATGGGGCTAAATCTTGAGCAATTAAATCCACAGCATGTGTGTATATATATAAAAAAGTAATTTCATATATGGTTTAAAGTATGGTTTTTACTGTTAAGTTATTGAAATTTAAACTTTCTATCCAAGTGGTCAAGGAAATAAAATGGGAGGATCAAAGTGCAAAATCCCTTAAATGGATAACTGAGGGTAGATTATAACTATCATTCACCTCAGTAATTGTAAAATGAGCTGTTAAATCACAGCTTAAAACTCTTCGGCCAATACCACTGAAAAAGAATTTGCTTCATTCCCACATTCTCTCTCTACACATTATCTGTTCACAATCTGGCATCATTTCCCCTCTTTTATCTTCACCTTTGTATGAGGGTGACAGGACCTTTGGGAAGTACATTCCCAGAATCCCTGCCAGTTATGCTCTGGGTCCGATTCTGCTAGGGATTGCATTCGTGTCAAGATCTGCAAAGTGAAAGGGAAGTGGAAGCTGTGTTTTTCTTTCTCTGGCAGCAGCAGGCAGACATGTGTGCTTCCATAGATATGAGGTTTTGCAGCAGCCTCTGAACTATTTTTTCTAAAAGTTACTTGACTTTTCTGATTGAAATATCTAGAGCAGTTTCTGCTTTCCTAGATATTTACCTGATTGATTGAACTTCTACTGACACACTTTAAGAAAGAAATAGCCAGCAGAGTACCATTTAGTAAATTTACTTGTGACTTTGACACAGTCAAATACTTAAGATCAGACGACCAACTAGAACATGGTATGAATGAATATCTCCAGAATAGAAAAAGTGTATCTTCTCCAAAAGTTTTTCTTTAGGAGAAAGGAAAGGATATCACAGGTTTTCATTAGATCAGTTACAAGAAGAATATATTTTCTTTTTATATAAGAAACTGTTTACAAGATAAATAATGTTTTGAAAAAATGACAGGCTATGTTTAACTGACAAAAATATTCATGATAAAATATTTTAAAGGTACAATGAAAAACTATAAATATTTCCTACCTCTAACTTAAATTCAACAGTTACCAAAATGTTCTCTACATCATAGGTATTTAGTAAATATTTACTGATTTAGATGTGAAGAAAAAAAAACTGCCTTATTTCTTTTCAATGAAATCTGGTGCATATGAACAATATTTCTTATGTGGAATAATTTAAAAGATATTTGGTATTTGGCTTTGTGGAGCATAATCAATGCACTGAACACTACGACAAATCTATAATTGGCCTTGGTTCCTGCTCAGTAGTTAAGGTAAATGGCAAATTAGAATTTTCCTTTTGCTTTAGGCTAGCTAGAATTTCAGGAAAATTGCTCCTGCCAACTTATTTTAACCAACCTGAAACACAGTAAGTAAATTTACTACAACTTAGAGCCGTGTATTATGAAGGGTTAGCACATTGAGGTCTGCTATTGTGAGTTAGAGAATTAGTAATACTCCCATGAGCCCACCCTTCAAAGTTGCTCCCCGTCTGTAAGACAGAGCTGTCTTGATTGGAATTCAAAGTAATTCTTCTATAGAAAGATGGTAAGTTACAGCCAATTGCATGCTCTTTCTCTGCTGTATTTTTAATTGTGCTAGATTCTTGTTGCCTGCTAGATTTCTTGCATCTGGTACTTTGACTGTCTCTCTTCTTTCAGATGAATGGATTCAGGTTGGTTTTGTGCAGGTTTGTGTGTCTTTTGTGAGATGCTGCTTTGTGCTGGTTAACATGATTTGTCTGTCATTTCATCTTACTTTTTAAACAACAATTTTATCAAGGTAAACTAAAAAAGTTAAGAAAATAGCATCATATAGAATAGTAAAAATAAGTTGTTTTAAAAAAAGAATGAACTGATAATATATAATAAACCAATTTGGATGTATGGTGAAAGCCACTGGTAAATTGAAGTAATTTATGAATACCTCATAAAATTGACATAAATTTTATTGGCATAAATTTTATTGGCATAAAATTTATGCCAATAAATTTTTAAAATTTCTAAAAAATTTTTTAGAAAAATTGGCATAAGGCATAAAATCTTTTCCTTTCCCATTCATCTGTACTACACCATATTGAAAACTAAGTACATAGAACTAAAAGCAGAAGAATAACATCTTGAATTACCTTAATCTAACTAATAAGAAATCTGAAAAGTACAATTGACTAAAAATCTTAGAAAATCAAAGTTGCTGCAACTAGATTTTTCTTTCAATTTTCAGAAAATCACAAAATATTATTTCATAATAACATTTTAAATGAAGAGAGACATAAAATGTAGATTAAATATGAAAAACTAATTAAAGTAGTATACTCCTTTTAGTAGTGCCTTGCTCCACCCCACCCTTTGAAGAAAATCTCCTAAAGCAGTAACAAAAAAATCTACATTTAAATCTTTAGACTTAATTATATTTAAATCCTAAAAATTAAATAAGCATGAAAAATTAATAGAAGCATAATAACAGACAAACAAAAAGGTAAGGAAAGAAAATTAGAAAAAAAGTCTATAAAAGTCTTATTATAAAGATAAAATCCTAAAATATAAGTAAAAGTCAATCTCACAATGTCTCTTGGTGAAAATAAATAATAAAAAGAAACCAGACAAATGGTTAATTTTATTGGCCAGAACAAAATATCAGATTTTGTAGTTAAATTAATGCATTGCTACATTAATGTAATATGTAATTTTATTATGTGCAAGATTCTGTGTTATGAACTTCAAGGAAGCCTCAAATGAATTGAAAAGGTCAAGAAGTTTACAGTTCAGTTTGGGCATGGTGGCTATGCCTATAGTCCCAGTACTTTAAGAGGCCTAGACTGGAGAATTACTTGAGGCCAGGAGTTCTAGACCAGCCTGTGCAACATAATGAGACTCCATCTCTATCAAAAACAAACAAAAACAATTGTCAGATGTGGTGGTGCCTGTGGTCCCAGCTACTCAGTAGTCTGAGGTAGGAGGATCCCTTGAGCCCAGGAGTTTGACGTTGCAGTGAGCCATGATCGTACCACTGCACTACAGCCTGGTGACACAGCAAGACCCTGTCTTTAAAAAAAAAAAAAAAGTTTACAGTTTAATATAAAATGAAAAACATGTTCAAAAGTGAGTTAGATTATAACATTAAGCATAATTTTTTAATGATGAATTTTGTTATAGGATAAAAGTAATGAAGAAAAGTTTTAATTCTTCAGAAGTTTTTAATTACATTGATATATGTTTCAAATGTAGACAAACATAAGCCTTGGCAATGGCATCTATTCATATATCTCTATTCAGTTCAACTCAATCCAATTCAATCAAATCATTCATTCATTTACTTAGTTAAGTAATCATTTCATTATGCACAAAATATATGTTGAATATTTACTATGGCCAGTTGCCTTGTGGGTGCTGAGAATAAACGGGTTGAGTAAAACAGACCTAACTGCTCATCATGGAAATTATAATCTAATGATAGAGAGAAGATAGTAATCAAATAGTGATATAGATAAACATATACTTTCAAACCTTGATCAAGCTCTGAATTAGCCGCATAGATGCTGTGAAGTATATGTCAGGAGGATCTGATGTGCATAGAAGTGAGGGTAAAGGAAAAGGTCATAAAGGATGGAGAAGTTGAGGGACTGAGAGGTCCAGGTATTGAATTTACCTTGTATATCGGAAAGGATTAGAGTGAGGAAGACAATAGCCAGCTATCAAAGTCTTCAGTGGATGAGGAGTGCTCAGACGACAGACAGGCTGAATGGCATGAACCTGAAAGCTACTGGGTTTTGTTTGCTTTGATTAGCTCATGGGTTTTATATTGTTCTTAAAAAGAAAATAGAGTAGTGATGGTCTAAAAGTTGTATCAGGGAAGTAGGGGACACTAGTCCTAATTATGAGGTATGAGGGATGTAAGAGATTAAAAAGCCACAGTCAGAGCTGGGGTGGCTATGAGAATGCGCCTTGTAGACCCCAACTGCTGGCAGATTAATTAACCAAGGGTCTGAGCTACTGAGCTCTGGCATCAAGGCCAGGCTTCCTATAGGCTGCCGCCAGCGCTGATGGAGTGCAGCAGAAATACTAAGGCAAGACAACTTTAGAGAGACATGGGCCTACCATGATGGCTATTTTGGTTCAAGGACTTGCTGATGGCCTTGTTAACCCCACCTTGGTCTGTACAATAGTCTAGTATGCTTCCATTCCAACCCTCCCCTTCTCTCTCCTCCACTCTGTCAGACTTGCGGCACAGTATCATGGCTCTCCTAGCCTTTGCTGGATCCCTCTTCATTTTCTCTCACACAGCTATTTAGGTCTGTTTTCTGTTGCTATAATAAAATATCTGAGACTGGATAATTTATAAAGAAAAGAAGTTTATTTAGTTTAGGGTTGTGGAGGCTGGGAAGTTCAAGACCAGGCAGCATCTAGTGAGGACCTTGTGCTGTTTCATATCATGGCAGAAAAAATGGACATGGAAGTTGGTATACGCAGAAAGGGTAAAACATGAGAGGCAAGCTTGCTTTATAACAACTTTTGAGAACTAACCCAGATTCTTGAGAAATACATTAATTCATCTTAATGACCTAGTCTCCTAATGGCACCACCTCCCAACACTGCCACATTGGGGACCAAGCCTCAACATGAGTTTCGGTGGGGACATACCATATTCAAACCATAGTACAAGCATTGTCCCTAAGAAAATCTTTGGTTTTTAACCACATCTTAAAATATGTTTTTAAGAAAAAAAAAAACAGACTAACACAAGAATATGTTAAAGGGGAAGTGCTTCAGTTCAAGCAAAGAAGTTCAGAAAATGCACAGACAGTAAGGCTAGAGAGGACTTGCTGATTATGGATGAACAATTCTTTTTTTTTTTTTTTTTTTGAGACGGAGTCTTGCTCTGTCGCCCAGGCTGGAGTGCAGTGGCGCGATCTCGGCTCACTGCAAGCTCCGCCTCCCGGGTTCACGCCATTCTCCTGCCTCAGCCTCTCTGAGTAGCTGAGACTACAGGCGACTGCCACCACGCCCGGCTAATTTTTTTGTATTTTTAGTAGAGACGGGGTTTCACCGTGGTCTCGATCTCCTGACCTCGTGATCCGCCAGCCTCGGCCTCCCAAAGTGCTGGGATTACAAGCGTGAGCCACCGCGCCCAGCCGGATGAACAATTCTTAAAGGTGGTGGGTGTAGGGTTGAGAAGTACATATTTTCTAAAACTAGCATCTTTTGAGTCATTTTTTAAAAGGTAGTTTGTGTACATATTGACATTTATGAAGTCTATAGCTTCCTTTTACTTTCTCCCTCACTGACAAGTGGGGAAGGTCCTCCCATTCTTCACCAGGCACTACTTCTAAATTCATTCTTCCCTTTCCTTTATGTATAGCAGAGAGAAATCTTAACACCACCCGCTTCTGTTTGTCTTTCAAAGTTATTAGTGTATGGACTAATTTATTATTGTAGGGCCAGGAGTAGGATGAAGCAAACAAGGCATCTAGAGTGTACAATTTAAGGAAGCACGGCCTCACAAGTGCCAGCCTTGCACCAGAAGGACCAGGAGAGTGAGTGTCCCTTTTAACATGGGGCCATACAGCATTTGCCTCATCTTAGCCCTGGCCCTGTTTAAGGTATCCAAGGACTCAGAGAAGAATACAGAATATATTTGTAAGAGCATCCAGTCCAAATAATTAACCCAGTCCAAAGTCTTTACTCCTCTGTTTAGGTGCTAGCAGATTGACTCTCAGACTAGAGCTTCTTGCATTTCTCTTCATTCCGCAATAATTTTATATAAATGAATATCAGTATTTATGTAAAAAGGCTAAAGCTTATTTTTTGTTAAGCAGATTGGGAAATTGGAGATAATTCTTTATATTCAGCTTCAGTTCTTTTTTCCCCTAATAATTGGCAAAGCTATTTTCTTGTCTCATGCATTTGCTTCCCTGAGTTGTTAACTTCTCCCATTGGTTTTAATTCTGTCATGCAAGAGATTTGGGGATAACCATTTAAAGTTGTCAAGCATTGTTCTGTTGAGTAGTATAAATACAATCAATGTGTACTGATTTGAAATCATTTGGAAAATTTCAATTTCAATATTTGCTAGAAAAGACAGCTGAGAGGGCTTGTTGAGGAATAAAGAGAAAGTTAACAAAGGTAATGAAATAAGAGTGAGAACAATGAGGAAAATTCAGCTAGGTATGAGTATTTTTTTCATATGAGTATTTTTAAACAGAATTAAAAGTTGTAATTCACTTTTGGGCTGGTAGGAACTGGTGTCCTCTTGTTGGCTACAGTATTTGGAATTCATAATAATAGTTGTGACAAATCAGATTAAGAATAATTCAGTTTCATTTTACTGTCTAGCACTTCTGCAGAGCTGGCTTCCACATCATGGAGCTTGTAAGAACCTTCCTACATGTCTTAGCTTGGGCTGCTACAACAAATACCTTAGACTGGGTGGCTTAACAGCAGACATTTATTTCCTAAAGTTCTTGAGGCTGGGAAGCCCAAGATCAAGGTGCTAGCAGACTCAGTGTCTGGTGAGGCTTCTCTTCCTGGCTTGTTAATGGCTGCCTTCTTGCTGTGCCTTCAC
Organism: Hylobates moloch; assembly: GCF_009828535.3. NCBI lineage: Eukaryota > Metazoa > Chordata > Mammalia > Primates > Hylobatidae > Hylobates > Hylobates moloch. The sequence continues at coordinate 38,705,376 of NW_026652277.1, forward strand.
ATGGGAGGGATCACCTGTTTCACATCTTTTCTTTCTTTCCTTCTTTTCTTTCTTTCTTTCTTTCTTTCTTTCTTTCTTTCTTTCTTTCTTTCTTTCTTTCTTTCTTTCT